>NC_136953.1:9765283-10095283 GCF_949987615.1 Pollachius pollachius | reverse complement strand
CCAGCAACAAGGCCAACATGCTCCGGGAGGTGCAGCTCATGAACCGCCTCTCCCACCCCAACATACTCAGGTGACCCACAATGCAATGGGATTATTTCAGTTTCCGTTTTATACAGGTAAAACCCTGATGATGCTGTTGATGCTCCAGACCTTGGCTGTCAAATCTTGATTGTGTATACAGATAAAATATAGACCCGTTGCATAATCCACCATGTTTGCGCATAAATATTAATTTGGGCTAATGGATGGCTGGATGTTTTTATGTTGTGATCGAGCGATTTGATATTGCTTTGACAATCGATGCATGCGCCAGGAAGACTGAGAGACTTTCTTGGCACACACAAATTCATGACTTTATGCAATTCTTATTATCAGTTTGGACGTTCATACCATCACGTTTGCAGTGGTTTCAGGGACGGCCAACTGTGCCTGTGTAACTACCTCCTTTTACATTCTCATCATGTTTTGCCCTCTTCCTCGTCTGTCTTGTCTGTCTCTCCAGGTTTATCGGTGTGTGCGTCCACGAGGGCCAGCTCCACGCCCTGACGGAGGTAAGGCTACATTCCCGTCAGCCAATCGGCACACTGCGTGACATTAGCCCCGCCCTTGTGGCTCCGCGCTTCTCTTCCTAGTAGACCCGGATGGGTTTCGGACTCTTGGAAAATAGAGTGGCTTGTTCTCTAGGCTCAGCGAGCTCAGACGTCGATCCTCGTTAGGATATGAGTTGGGTTGTTTCCACGGCGACCGTAGAGTGGGATTGGTAAAGACATTAGCACAAGGGGCGGTTTGAAAACGAGGCTGGGAAAGCGATGGATTGTGCAGAGTGAGGATGATGCTGGCCGTCACTGGGATGAGATTGATCTGGGTCGATGGCCTTTCACTGAGGGTGCAGGAAAAAGGACCGTCTGCCAGACGGGTCTTCAGAGCAGAGCCTCGTTTCCAACCAGGAGTCCCGTCCCGTCTGGGGCCTCGACTCAAGAACGGCAAAAATGTGGACCATGACTCAGAAACTGCGCACGCTTGTTTAGTATTTCACTTTGAAATACATAAAGCACATTGACCTCAAAAAATATTTTCTTTTTACGCCTTTTAGACAGCACGAGTAGAAACATCTTGGTTGTTTTATGACGCAGAGTGGGAAATAAAGCCGCTGACTCTTTTCCCATCTCGGTGGATTGTGATTATGGAGAAGAGGGTCTGACGTCTCTGTGCCTCTGGCTCCTAGTACATCAACGGGGGGAACCTGGAGCAGCTCCTGGAGAGTGAGACGCCTCTCCCCTGGGGGGTGCGGCTGGGTCTGGCCCTGGACGTCGCCCGTGGCCTGGAGTACCTTCACAGCAAGGGCATCTTCCACCGGGACCTCACCTCCAAGGTAGACCCCCGCGACCACAACCCCTCAACACAGTTTTGTTGCCCTTGTAGTGTTTTCGGTTCTTTCATCCAAAGTGAATTAGTACACCTGTTGCACCAGGGTTCCAGCAGGTGGTCTAAGGACATATGGCCTGTTGTTGGTCTGCTCCTTGTATGAAACAGGGCTCGGGTCTTTGACTAAGCTTGTGACATGCACATATTTGTCAGTATGGGTCCCCTTCACAAGCTTGGTCAATGTGCATCGAAGGAGAAGACCCTTAATTAGTGTTATGAGCGACCCCTGTGTTTGACCTACGATGGCCCCTCAGTGAAGAGGGTCTGTTCATCACCGTTATGAGGCTGGTTGTCGCTTATTGACGCAGCAGACGTGCATCGATCGGTATTGGCTGAAAACAGTGTATTGGTCAAGCATTAAAACCACCAGACTTGCACTATGACCCCCCCCAAGGGATGTCTGGGAGTGAACTAGAAGGTTGGCAGTGAGGACATGCTGTAAAAGACTATCAGCGCCGAGTTGAAATTGGATCAAATGAGGTCAAAGGTCAAAAGATGAAACGTGAGTGGGAGGAAGTGCATAACACGCGCTCAAATGCCTCTCGCCCTTATTAGGAAACGCACGTGCACACACGCGCACACACACAGACACACACTCGTGTCCAGCTGCAGTATTAGTGATAAATCGTGGTCGGAATGACGCGTGTTGTATTTATTTTGGGTGCAGAACTGCCTGGTGTGCTGGGAGAACGGTGCGTGCTCCGCCGTGGTCGGGGACTTTGGCTTGGCGGAGAAGATACCAGAGTACAGGTACAGTCTCCATGCACGCGCGCCCACGCAAGCACACATGCACACATGCACACCGCGACCGATTAGATAATACCCAGCAGTCTGTTGGGACTTCTCCTCGCTCCCGTTTCTCTCTGCCCTGCTTCTGGTGTCCTCCCTCCATCCCTCTTCCTCATTGTGTGGAGTATATTTCTCGCTCACTCGAACACTCACTTACTTTCTCACAGAGTTTCTCGCTCTTCAGGAGGATCCCAGGACAATCTCATTACCCAGAGCAATATATTACTTTGTTTCAATACCCCCCCCCCCACCTAAGATGTAATATGCATTTGTGCAACTATTAACTATCAACCATAACCCCTGGAACGCGTGTGTGTGTCTTGACCTTTTAATAACCCCCCCCCCCCCCCCCCCCCCCCCCCCCCCAGTGCCTATTAACCCATCACTTGAAGTGGTATTTCATTACCCAGCAAGTAAGATGTACGCCCGGACAGACGCTGGCTAACAGCTGGGGGCGGCTGCTCTCATTGTTATCAACAGGAACCCAGCGGTTAGCTCTCTGATCGTTGGACACCCAGAGTAGAAGAAAGATATTAATTACGAAAAACGTTTAAAATGCCGCCAATCTACGGTTTGCAGTAACACTGTAAAACGGTAAAACGGTGCGGTGCACCGCTCTGCCTGTTTCTGGGCCTCAACGACAACAGGGCAGTGCAGCACGCCTGGCGGTTTGCAGCCTGCTAAAGTGTTCCGGCGTGATCCCACGGAGCGCCAGGGCTGTCCTCTCCCCCTGGCTCTCTGCCGTCTAAACACGGCGGCAGGCGACCGTACCTCAACACAAGCTGAGTTGACACCGATACAGGGAAGACATAAATCTCCCCCCTGCCCAAGGAAAGCCATGCATGGTTTTAGTGAGCGCCCCCCCCCCCAAAGAGAAACATTGCACCTCCCCCAAAATAAACGCTTATAAAAGGAACGCACTGTGCACGGAAAGACGTGCACACACGGTCACAAACCGTTAACGTCCGAACACATTGCATGGTGTGTGTATCACTTGAACTATGACCTTCTCTCTTGAACACCAAACATGCATCCAATTAGTGTGTGTGTGTGTGTGTGTGTGTGTGTGTCATTCAGTTGGCACCTTGCTGTTTCTGAGATGAGGCAGCTGCCACTGTGACCTGGCCGTGCACACACACCAGACCACAAACTCGCAGGCACGCACTTACACAAACACACACACTTGTATGAACCTATAGTGTTTCTCTTTATTTCATGCCAACCTTGTCTTTACTCAAGTGTGTGTTTGTGTGTTCCCACACACTTGTGGCAGTGCAACAGGGAGCCGGGGCTGTTGTTTGTGGTCTTTGTTTGCCTACTCTGGCAAAAGACGTGGTTGTTGAATGTCGGCCATTGAAGTAATTTCCGCTATATTTTCGAGGGCGTGTTTGTCGTCTTTGAACGTCCTGGTTAAATAGCCGTGTGTGTGATGACGACCCTGTGTGTTTGGAGTTCAAGCCTTGTGTTTTGGCACGGTAGGAGGATGCGTGGGGGGATGAGGATTTTTTTTGTGGGAAAAGGCTCCTAATATGGTCAAACTATTCCACGCCCCTCTTTCTCTCCTCTCAATTTTTCTCTCCAACCCCCCACTCCACTCTCTCTCTCCCCCATCCAGTCCTCTACTCTTGTGGTGTATCGTTTTTATTCTCCTGTTGTCTCGGGGTCTGTCGCTGAGCTTCCCCAGCCCGCGGTCACATCAACGGCCTCAATCTCGTCCCTTTATTTTCCTTCCTTTCTTGCTTTCCTTTCCTTCTCTCCATTCTGCCTCACGCTTCCGACCATTTGTCACTCTCTACCCCACAGTGGCAGATGGGACACACACAAACGCACACACACAGGAAGTGTTTGCCAGAAGGGTGAGGTGTGTGTGTGTGTGCGCACGTCTATGTCTGTGTGTTAATGTAGACAAAGTGCACGTGACTTTCAGTGCACAATGTGTTCCTTCCGATTTCGCAGAAGAAGTTTTATAAAAAATTATGAAAACACTCCAGGGTCATCTGAGGAGAGAGACACACACGTGCGCAGCGACACGTGCGCAACCACATGCATATTTCAGCGGGGTGATGCTGCGGCCCTTCTCTTATTCCCCTTTTGTTTGCATCATGAATAAACGTTCATTTCGCAGCCTGTCAACGCATTCTACAAAATGTATGCGAAAAATGTGTGAGGACAAGACTTTCAGGGGAGCCTTCCTCATAGATCAGTCTGTTGTACTGTCCTCACTCTCCTCTCTGTTCATCCCCACTCCAGCGAGTCCGGGGAGCAGGAGCATCTGTCCGTGGTCGGCTCCCCCTATTGGATGGCCCCGGAAGTGCTCCGATGGGAGGCGTACAACGAGAAGGTATTGACGGACGTCTTTATCACCCAGACGATGGGCCTGTCTCAATACCAAGAATGCAGAGAACCTACTTGTGCTCTCAGGGTGGGGGCGGTCGTTCTCGCTAGTCGTTCTCGGAAGGATGAACTTGTGAGTTCACGAGCACGCAGTCAACACGGTTCACAGTTTGACACGATGCGTTCTTCCTGCTATTGCGCAACACTCCCGGCACAGAGGCCACAGGCTGCAGTCAGCCCAGGTGGCTCTGCTCCTTCGGACAGGGCACTAGACATTACACCAAACTATGTATGAAGGGAGTGTTTAGGGAGCAGACCCATAATTAGCCTAACGAGGGACCCCTGTGTGGCCTACGATGACCAGGGTCTGTTTACAGGGTCTATGTTCATAGCATCTATCGATGGAGGATTTTATGAGAGCAAGTCGTCAATGAAGCCCCTGAGCGGAAATATAAGCCAATCACAGGACCCATCCTTTTTAACCTGTGTGTGTGTGTGTGTGTGTGTGTGTGTGTGTGTCTCTCTCACCTGTCCAGGTGGACGTGTTCGCATTCGGCATCATCCTGTGTGAGGTCATCGCCAGGGTGCAGGCCGACCCTGACTTCCTTCCCAGAACAGAGGTACCCTGTAATAATAAAGACACAATGACATCAATGCATTTCTAGGAGTCTTTGTTTGGTCATCTCAAGCGGTGGGCATTTCTCAGCGGTCGCCTATGTCTCTATGGACATCGAGGTGTTGCTATTGGTTGTATCTGATGTAAATTAAATTCTAGACCTATAATAATTATAGGTCTACAATTATATAATATAATTGCAGGAATTCTAATCGCTTTTTGAGTTTCCAAAATTGTATGCATTTTGAATTGGAACTATTCATAGGAAATTAATACTTCTCTGGTAAAATTAGTGTGGTTACTTCCTGTGTGTTTGTCGTTCTTGTTTTTCAAACCACAAACGGGGATTTTACCCTTCAGTCACACACAACCGCCGGTTTCTTGCTTACAGGAAACCACAAACAGACAGAGAGACAGACAGGGTATGTGTGTTAACCCCGTCTTCTTGTTCCTCTGCAGGACTTTGGCCTGGACGTGGACACCTTTCAACACATGGTGGGCGACTGTCCCCCAGACTTCCTGGAGCTAGCCGTCACCTGCTGCAATGTATGTCTCCCCCCCCCTCTCATAATCTCCACCACAATGCTGTGTTGATGTTTGCCGTGTATGGATCACGCTGTACACAAATGCATGTCTGCCTTTCTAATGAGGAATCTAAACGTAACCATGACAACGTGGACCCCCCCCCCCCCCTTCTCTCTGACAGATGAGCGCGGCGCTGCGGCCCTCGTTCGCCGAGATCGCAGCCCAGCTGGAGCGCAGGGAGGCGGGGACGACGGCCGCAGGCGGACCGCCCCCCCGGTGCGACACCTCCAGTAAGTTGTGTGTGTGTGTGTGTGTGTGTGTGTGTGTGTGTGTGTGCTGGTTCGTTCCAGTTCTCGGGTGAGATGCATTTCTTCCTCATAAAGCTTTTTTAAGGAGGATTACATTAGTGTCTATATATTGTAAAAAAAAACTAATTAGCGTTGGTTTGGACGACGTTTCCTGAACACGCGTCTCCCCTTTAGCAAACCCACACGTTACGCCTGCTTTTTGATGGTAATTCATAGCGTTTGTTTTAAACGGGTCATCACTGTTGTAGTTCAATTTCAAAACACAACCGTAGTGTATACATCTTTTTCGTTTAATGTCAATGGGAAATTCAATGCGTCACTGACTCTGCCAGCTAGCTGTGTACCACTACCAGCAGACGCCGCAGGCCGTGCCTTCCCTTCCTATAGTCGAAGCCCTTCTACCGAGTCCCCTCGGCCCCACTCCAACCTCTCTGTCTTTGACTTCCAGCCTGCTCGCCTGCGGTTGGTCCTCTTCCCCGTCGGGGCTCGCTATGCCCGCCCACCGACGCCCGCCTCTCCCGCAGCAAGTCGGACATGCTGTGCCCCCCGGCCACGCCCCCCGCCCCGGGGTCCCTTGCGGCCCCTGGCTGCGGCCGGGTCAACCCCTTCTCCCAGCGCAAGGACCTGCAGGGCGGCAAGATCAAGCTGTTCGACACGCCCTCCAAGTCGGTCATCTCGCTGACCTTCGCCCTGCCGCCGCCGCTCCACGACGACCCCGCCGACGGCCGGGGGGGCGGGGCCCCGGCCCGGACGCACCGCCGCTGCCTGTCCCTGCCGTGCACGCCCCCGCCCAACCTCACCTCCACCCCCCTGCCCCCCGCCCCCAGCGCCCTGGCGGACCGCCGCGGGGGGGAGGAGGAGGAGGAGGGGCGGCGACGGACGTCTGACGAAGAGGAGGCGCTGCTGGCGTCGAAGACCGCCTGCGACTCGGTCAACGACTCGGGTCTCCCGTTGCCCTCGGAGACGCTGACCCTGGAGCTGACGGACGAGGAGGAGGAGGAGGAGGAGGAGCCTATGGACTGCACCAGCTCCCCGGACACGCTGGGCGGCGGCCCCGCCCCCTCCACCCCGGGCCCCGCCCCCTCTGCCCCAGGCCCCGCCCCCTCTGCTCTGCCCCCGTTCCACGGCAGCTGGCTCTCCAACGGCCCCAAGGGCGGCGGGGGCCTCCCCCTCCTCCCCCCGGCCCACGACAACAACAACGTGGTGGTGGGCCGCCCGCTGGCCTGGGCGCCCGCCGCCGCCCGCGGCAACGCCAACGGCTACCGGTCGCCGCCGCCGTCGTACAACGGCTACGACGACGAGGGCTACGACCCCGCCGGCGCCTCGCCGTTCGGCTCGGCCGGCGGCCACTCCCCCGACCAGGACGAGGTCATTTCCTGTCCGGGCTGCTGCCTGGCGGGCCTGCGCTTCCCCTCACTGTGTATGCGGGCGTCGTCGACGGCGACGGCGCCCCGCCGGAACCCCTACAAGAACCTGAACGGTGAGCGGAGCGGCAGCACACGGGGCCTGCTGCACGCCGGCTCCAAGGGCCACTCCCCCTCCTCTAGCCCCGCCCCCACCAAGACCAACAAGACCAGCCCGGAGCCGGGACTCGTGCTGCCCGGCGCCCAGACATAGTGACCCCTCCCTCCCCCTCGCCACAGACACTGCCGTCCGGGTGGTTCTACTGGGGTTCTTCTCTTTGAGATGTTTGCACTGATTTTAACCCAGCAATACTACCACACACACACACACACACACACACACACACACACACACACAGACACAGACACACACACACACACACACACACACTTAAGTTTCCAGCAATGGAGGAGACATTGAGGCTGGCTGCTGGACCAACGGGGTCAGTCCACTTATTTACTGACTGATTTGAGTATTTCCAACTGCTCCTGTCTCCCTGTGATGAGCAAAGAGTAACTGCTCTATAATAGAGAAGGAGAGGGGGCAAGGAAAGGGGAGAAGAGGCCACTTTTGGCTTAAGCTTGCGCCATAGACCGCTTGTAGGTTTGTGGCGCAGCGGCCCTTGGTGGCTTTGTAGCGCCCTCTGCTGGGCAAGGGGCGCTATGAACTCGGATGTCACGTGTGCTGTTAGTTCGCGAGGGAGACGCTGAGACGCACGACGGCTAGTCGTGTGAGCATGAAAAAGAAGACGCTCGTAAAGAATAAACATAGGATGACCCCTTACCTGAATGTCCCCGTGCTGTAAAACTGCTGAACGACTGAAAGATTTAAAAAGAAAAATTGACAAAAAAATCATGAGTGACGAAGAATGTTGATGTAGGTCTTTGGTGTTCCAGTAGCGGCGGACACAGGCGCGTCTCTTGACTTGAATAGTGGGCACTGGTATGCCTGCAGTGGTAATTAACGTGATGAGCTCCACCTGTGTTCGCTGTTACCGGGACGCCTCTGTGATAAAGGCCTGATAGTCGAGTATTAACGGAGGAGTGACGATGTCATGGAGAGAGAAAAAAAAAAGCTTTTGTTTTTTTTTATAAGGTGAATGATGTACTGCCGATGAGATGTTTTGGTATGAAAAGAAGAGATGTGTGTGTGTGTGTGTGTGTGTGTGTGTGTGTGTGTGTGTGTGTGTGTGTGTGTGTGTGTGTCCTTTCTCTCAGAAGCATTCTTTTGTTTGTTTTGCTGTAGGCCTATCATTTCTCCGGTTGCCTGGTGAGCACTTCGGCTGTATTACTTTTGTTATCGCGATACGGAAACATATTCGCAATTATTTGGCGAATGGTCAGAGACCTATAATTTCCACGAGATGTACAGATTGTTATTTAAAGATGTAATTAAATAAAGAATATAGACTCTAAATGGCATTGTTTTGAGACTTATCATTGTTCATTTACACTTCCCAAATAAACCAAACCAAAAGTGTAATTGTCTTAACAGTCACTGGTAAGACACCATGCTGTCTGGGTCCTCTCTAACAATTAGCTTTGCCCCGGCCGCCCTAAGGCGCTTACAACCTTTCCTCTCTCTTACTAAATATCCACGCTTCAATTAGCTCCTTATCTCGTCCCCGCGCGCACAGTTGCGCACACACACGCTCGGGGCGTCCTATCAAATCGGATGCCGGCGATGCCACTTGACTCATCCCGTCTGCGCGTTGGCATTTCAGAGAATAGATTGTTTTCGCTTTGCAAGAGCTCGACCCTTGACGGAATGTCCCCCTCTGCAGCAACCCGGTTCATGGCACTCAACTGGGCCGTCCGACAGCGCGCTCCGATGGGACTGTATGTCACTCTAACCTTGCTCATCACCGGTGAGTGTTTATCATAGGCCTGCAAAAAATATATTATTTTACGAATTTAAGCAAGTAGGCCCGTGCCAATCATGAGTATACTTATGCTTTACAAAAACATCGCTATTTAGGCTACTCTTAGTTAATTGACTGCAAGTTAACGATTATACACACACTGTGAGATCGCCAAACGCACCGCGTGTTTTCATGTAAACCAACATGCTTGCGTTCGTCCACAACCGTAGTGACAGACGAGTCAATCAGCGTCTGAACCATGTGTGTGTGTGTGTGTGTGTGTGTGTGTGTGTTCTATTTTGGTGTTGTGGTTTCGTGCGAACTACCCCCCCCCCCCCCCAGTCACGCCAATAGGGACGGCTGCTGGGTCACTCTGCAGCACGAAGGTGGATTCCCTGGACTTAGGATGCCTCCTGCGGTGGGATTGTCCCGGAGCCAGCCCTAATGCCGCCTACACGGTGCAGACCAAGACACAGGGGTCAGCCTCGTCTACGAGCCAGCTATAGCCTACTTTATCCCCTTAATGCATCTATTCCCCATCCAAATATATAGATTTTTTAAAAACTCTGACATTAAGTAAATAATTACCTTAGACTAAACGTTTTCTTATAAAGATGTATAGGACCTACTGAAAGTAATACGTTTTAAATCTATCTTTCACCTTTTATCCATCTATCCATTATATGGTTGTGTACTTTAAGGCTGCCTACCATTTTCATCAAATTGAACTTGACACAGAAACCTTTTCATTTACTTTCGGTCTAGTTCTGCGATGACTACAGTTTATGTCCCCTATATTCATCTTCATATCTGATTTTTTTATTTGGGGCTCCTAATGTCCCGATAGATTGATACTCACCTTGTGTCTACATTGTGTGTGTTTGTATTTCTGCGTGCGCGCACATGCGCGTTCCATAGCCTACTCCGCGCGTTTGTGTTTGGTCTCATAGGGATCCCTGGAAGGACGTGGCGTGGTGCGTGTGGATCTCCTCTCAGAGCTGCGACCTCTCCCAGGCTTTCTTCCAATTTGACCTGTACAACATGATCCGTCTGGGCCTCCGTGATGACGTCACCGACGGCTCTCCCACCACCACGGCCTGGAGCGAGCCGGTGAAGTTCGACTACAGCGACTTCGGTCGGTCCGAGGAGCTGCCGAAGGGCAAAAACTATTTTTCATTACATTAAGGGGTTCAAAAGTCTGACTACCTTTCTGGTGCATCATATTATGTATTCTACATTATATATATATATCCGTAATTAGGCCTAGGACTTGGCTTTTATATTGGATAAGTTGTGCGTAATTCTGGTAAAATTGCAGACCTCATTAATTTTTTTTGCCCAAGTCCGGTGGCAAATAGTACAACAACATTCCCGTGTTCGCTCTTATCTCTGAACCCCTCCGACCAGCGTTCAGCGCTCCGTCCGTCTCCCTGTACCTGGACGGCGATCGGTTGAGCGTGCGGGTGCAGTTCCCCTGTGCGGCCAACAGGAGGTGCTCTCGAGGGATCTGCTGCCCTCTCTCCGAATTAATCGACCCCTGGACCTCAGTGACTGTGTACAATCAATTGAATCCCTCCGACTACAAGGTATTTGGTGAGCGTTATCATCCTGGTTTTAAATGGGCGTCCCTATTGTGTGTTGGTGTTTGGATGTTGCATTACTTTGGTTACGTTTACATTTAATGCAAATGCTATGTAAATGTTATCGGTTAATACCTTTAGCCTCTTTTATTGGAGGGGTTATTTCATTATAGGATTGTTGCCAAGTTTTTTCTGCATCAATCTGGCTTACATTCAGGCCAACTATAAAGTGAGGGTGGGGAATTGGGCAGATACTCTTAGCTGGATAACAAAGATATAGGCTAACACACCTCTGGCCAAAGATGCATAACCATGAGTGGAACGTAACATCGCAGACCATACTCTTTCTTAATATAAGTGCTCCACTTTCAGAACTTTTCTACAGAGTGTGTGTGTGTGTGTATTGTGGTCAGTGGAAGAAGAGGATGTGGTTTAGTTAAAGCATTGAATCCTCAATTCATTCTGCAACAAGCAACAACTCTGTCTCTACTGTGATGTTGGTGTTGGTGTGATGTTGGTGTTGGTGTGATGTTGGTGTTGGTGTGATGTGATGTTGGTGTTGGTGTGATGTGATGTTGGTGTTGGTGTGATGTGATGTTGGGGCAGAGGCGCACGGTCTGGAGCCAGGAGGTGGAGTCGGACGTGCAGTTCTCTGGCCTGGCGCCCGGGCAGCACTACTGCGCCGTGGCCAACTTCTCCTTCCCCTCCTACACCATCGCCGCCTCCCCCCCGTCCAACCCGCGCTGCGTCTTCACGGACCCCCCAGCAGGTGATACCAGCGTCTGACAGTGGGCGTGTCCACCTAGATGTATAAAAGATAGCAACGTTTGCTACATGCTGTATATTATGTCACCTTTAATATAATGCCTCTACAATAATCACCGTTTATTCTTGCATGATTCAACGTGGTCCGTGCATTCACAGTAGAGGGGGCCGTCTGTGGGTCAAATGGGTGTCTCTGTGTGTGGTGTTTCCAACAGGGCTGCAGCCGTTGCTGGTGGGAGTGTCACTGTGCTTTGTCGTCATGGGGCCCATCCTCATCCTGTTTCTGCTCAACTCCAAGAGACAAACTGCCACGCCCTCACCGGAGAACCTGCCCAAGGCTCAGGTACCGCCGATCCAAACACAGGTGTAGCTCATAACCCGAGTGATGGGTCTGCTACTCTTATGCACCAGGGCGCGGTGTCGATATCGTCACTAGTTAAAGGGGACATATTATACCACTAGGTTGGAGTGAGGTTTGACTTCTGACATCACAAGTGGGCATGTCCACCTAGATGTATGCTGGATAGATCAGTCTACCAGCCTACCCAGTGGACTGTAGCAAACGTTGCTCATCTACCCGTCACACATCTAGGTGGACACGCCTACTTGTGATGTCAGAAGAGGCAGATTTTCAAAACGGCTTGTAACGGCTAATCACACTCACACCTGGTGGTATAATATTTCCCCTTTAAAGGAGCAGACGCATAATCAGTGCTATGAGTGACATCTGGGGTTGTCCTTTCTTTTCCTCTCACAGCTCTTCCTCTAGCCCTCAACCCCGGCCACAGCCAAGCTCAATGTTCACAATGCGCCGCGTAATAGCCTTTCATGTAGCTGTGATTCTTATTCTCTTCCCCTTGTTTAACTGTGCAGGCATCGGCTCAAGGTACCCTGACTCACACGCCACTGCCATCCTCTCTTCCCAATGATCCATGTGACCTGGACCCATGTGACCTGGACCCATGTAACTTCGAGCCATGTGACCTCGACCCACGTGACCTCGAGCCATGTGACCTTGACCTATGTGACGTCCACTTGGAGCTCATCGACTGCGATGGACTCATCTGAGTGTAATGTGCTGCATCGGATGAAGCCTAGCCTATTCTAATGTACTAACAGTGTTAGTAATTCAAGAGGAACCCACAGTGTCAAAATCCAACCTGCGCAAGAGCACCCCCTCTGGTGAAACATGGCTTGCTGCAGTTTCCGATCTGCCTAATTGGTTATCAGGTGATGCCACTGTGATTGACAATCTATGTTAATTGATGTGGGTTTGAATTCAGCCTTCAGTTTCTTTTTATAAGAGGCATCAGTGACCAACCCTTCGAGATCATGTTGTTGGTTGCTGGTTTCTCCTCATGAATCCATGGTTTGAAAGGAGGAATAGATCGGAGGACGGATATGAAGGTTACTTACAAATAATGGTGCCAAAGACAGGATACTGAAGGAAAGGCTTCAAACAACGTGGTCCGTCTTCTCTTTGAAAGTCGATCAATCGAAAATAATCAAGAAATCATCACACAAAACATGCAGAGAGAGACTGAGGTTTTCTTTTCCCCCCAGCCAATCATTGCTCTGAACTCAGTCAATATGTGATACCGGTCCACTTGACAATCCCCCCGCCCCCCCCCCCCTGCACTTTGACACTTTGACCCTGGCCATGTTGCACAATACATCTCCTTGTCAAGTTTTAATTTTACATACATTTATAATATTCTTAATTTCTGTTAAAACGTATTTTGTATTTCATCTTATTTAATTTTATTTTATTCTATTTGATTATTTTTTAAGCACAGATAATAACGAGTATGTCACACAAACATTTTACTGCATATTCTGTATGTGTATGTGTATGTGACAAATAAAAACCTTTGAATCTTGAATAGTTGAATCTGTTAGTTTGGGAACTAAAACGGTTTCGAGCAGACAATTCAAGAGACTGACTGGAGACTGAAGTCAGATTTTGGTAACACAGAATGGCCAGATGAGGATATTGGGGAAAGATCAGTATAAAGGACAAGGCCCTTTATACTGACGGTGAGAGGTGCAGCCGAAACCAAGCACATGCCTCCGTCCCATTCTGAAAGTGTTCTAATGCACCGCAGTGCTTTAGGTCAGATCCTCTGGTGATCGGAGCAGGGTTGCTAGTTCAATCCCTCGTTCAGACCTTGTTAAGCAAGGCACCTAATGTCGTACCCCTCAGATAAACGTTAAGAGCTATGAGGTGGTAAGAAAAGCATTGTATAACCGCGGGCCATTTACCAATCCCTGTTAAGGACATCTAGAATAATGACTCCAAAATGCTGATACTGCAACGTCCTACAATTGCATAGCCACAATTCTGGGGGACTTTTTTTCCTGAGTCACGTAGCTGACCATAAAGGGGCATCATTTGGGCCAGTGATTGAGGCCTTGCAGCAGGGTAGAAAGTGTTTATTTTATCAATCCGAGGATGAGCTATTTCTGTGTATGCTGATGATGATCGTATTGGCTTGGAGCTCACTAAATCTGCCCGGTGACTGCGCTTCACTAGGAATGAGATGGGCAAATATGGGTGATGTACAGCAGTCCAATCCAGATGCAAAAAAAACAAAACAAATTCTAATAATTGATAGCTCCTGCTGTGCATTTTCAAGGAAGATGACAAAAGTGTTTATTGTCGTCATAGAAACTGCTTGGGAGTTTAGGGGGGTCTGGGGGGGGGGGGATCCTCTGACTCACCATTGGCCCCATCGGTTGACCGTGACCCAACACCTTCCTCCTCCACCGCGGCTTGCGTTCAAAAAGCATCCGAGCGTCCGCCTCAGTGTTCTGCTGCTGTTGCACTTTCTCCACAACATTAACGAAAGAGAGAGAGAGAGGGAGCTGGGGGTTGTGTTACTCTTTTTTTTCAAATAAACGTCACTACGTCCAGCGAAAGCCATACATCTACGCTGAGGAGGAACTCGCACTGACCTGACGCGAAGGAAACCACCGGCTCTCGTTGATTTCAAGCCAACATATTGCGTGTTTATGTGTGCGGCATTCTACCTCCCG
This sequence comes from Pollachius pollachius, assembly GCF_949987615.1. NCBI lineage: Eukaryota > Metazoa > Chordata > Actinopteri > Gadiformes > Gadidae > Pollachius > Pollachius pollachius. The sequence goes on along the minus strand of NC_136953.1, from coordinate 10,080,640 downwards.
TGTGTGTGTGTGTGTGTGTGTGTGTGTGTGTGTGTGTGTGTGTGTGTGGGGGGGGGAAATATACAATATTGTTTATAAAGCCAAGATGTTGGATTGTGTGATGTGAGATTGAGCCAAGCCCCGGTTTCGCTCGGGTAGTGCGGGATGAGAATAGATCTTGTTGAATGTACGGGGATTGTATTGGTACAGCTGCGTTGGTCGCGTTTGCTGGAGGTCTTCTTCGCTGACTCGCGTTTATTTGCTTGTCCCATCGCTGGGCGTACAATGATGGCTGGATATTGATGTGTGCTTTAACCTTTTCGGAGAGGTGACTTTTGAGAATAATTGTTTTTAACTTGCTTTAGTTTTTGTGTGTGGGTCCTCAATTAATTTTATTTTGAGTTTGATTATGCAAACAAATTTTTTTTGTTTTCTTAAATATCGATAAAACTTCCCAAAACTAGGGCAATCGAATAGGCTTTCTTTGCATAAAATATACTTGTACTCTTTATAATCCATAATGAATTGATCCTTATAAGGCAACGTGTGTGTTTCTATACCACACTAAGAGGACAGAAGTGTACAGGAAACACTGAGTCACCAGCTCCCCCCCTGGGGTCTGACTCTGGGCTGTTCCCTGCCCCCAGCGAGGCTCCGATACAGATGTGGTGGAACACTAAATAATCCTCTCTGATGACCTTTAGTCATGCCACACTGCCAAATCACGGGAGGATAGTTCAGTGGTGAGGGTGTCTCACTGCCGACCACAAAACCTACAGTATGATGGCCTAACCTCTACGTGTTCCATAATGTCTTGTATCTGGACTCATTTAAAGGGACTATATGTTTAAATTCATTAATTGCTTTACGTTGCCAATATGAGCAGGATGAAGTTTAACTTAAACAATGAGACCTCCCGACTCTCTTCGTTGTGTAGAAAAGTATGTGGGCTGATTTTGATTATATTTGAACCTGAATGGTGATGCCAGAAAAAAGGAAGGAAGTGACGCCTAAGCTTCGACGAAAATGTTGCACACATGTCAGTTTCAGTACTTTTTAATTTGTTAATTTGATGTGTTATTATATCCACTCACACCTGTCCTATTTGTATAGCTTATCTTAATTTATGATTATAAATAACATTAGTTAACAATCACTATTGTCTCAACATACGGAGCTCACACTCTAGTGCTCTCAATGAGTGAGCTCCAGCAAGCTGCAGTTCATTTACCGGCCTATGGGGTCAGTAATGAGAAAGAATTTCAGACGTTACCTATTAAAAGTACTGATAGTACCAGTTTAAAGTTGGTTTAGATCTAAATCTTTCAGCTTAATAGTATTAAATAGACCGCAAGTTCAAATAAAAGAATGGAAGTTGTGTATCCTTTTTTTTAATAATACATTTTTATTTGGCCTTCATTTTAATTAATGTATCAACAATATACAGTATATATACACACACACGCATGAGTTAAAACAAGGGCGTTCATCTTTGACCTTGTAATTATTTTTTTTCATATTGCAGTAAAAAGGCAGGAAGTGCATCGTGGTCGTCTCTAGGACCCAGAGGAGACCCTGCTGCCACCCTGCGTTTCCATGGCAACGGTCCTGTGTGTTTTACCCCTCGCTCGCCCCTTTCACCTGCGCCAGTACTAAAATAAAAAAATGAACATGTAAGAGAGGGAGTGCTTGGGAAGCTGTTGGCTGTTGATGTCGACTACGGATGTAGCTTAGCCTCTTGGCTAGCTGGCATATTTACATTTAAGTTTTAACTAAAATGTTGATTAATGTGACCCGTCCCTGGCAAAAACAATCGTAAATAAGTGAGGTAAATAAATGAATACAAAATTAATTAATAAATATTAATAGAAATACAACAAATAAAAACAAATCTTGGTAGGAATGTTGGTGGAATGATATTGGAAACAAAACCTGAAAAGGAAATCTAGCCAATGGATCTGGCTTCCATGGGAGAAATTTCAGGTACCCTTTACTCTCCATAGGGGGCGCTTTTTCTGTAGTCAGGTGGTTTGGTGGTTGGCTAACCCTTTTAGAAAGCGTTTTGGAAGGGGCATCACTTACCTGGGCGAACTTGTGTATCTGCTCTACCACCGCGGCGAACAGCGCTCCCACGCTCTCGTCAATTAAGCTCTGCATGTAGTGGACTGCCTCCTCATCCGAAAGGTCCAATCGGAACTTGTCCTGCACCTGAAACAAGGAAGTGGAAGGGAACAGGGGTTGCGATTATCGCTTGTTGACATGTGTTGCTGTCGGCCTCCCCAGACCAGCATTTGACTGATTTTTTCCTAAATTAAGTAAGACTAAGTGACTCGGGTAACTAGTGCTGGAACCTATGGCTTTACCTTCTTAACTGTCTTGTCGGGCTCCAGGGCGATGTCGGGAATGTTGGCGTCCACCATGAGGGAGAACAGATTGAGGATCAGGTTGGAGTACCTGGGGATCAGCGTTAAGTTAAGAGTTTCCACATTTTTCTTGAAGTTCGGATTCTCTCCCGGGTTGAATCAAGTGTACTTGTTTTGCTGTTACTCAAAGTCTCAATGGACCTCGCATCATTCGACAGCCGATATATAACCTCTAAAGAAGAACATCACGAGAGAGCCTCAACGTCTGCTGGCCTGAGGGCTTCAGATCCTAAACCCTTGGACGTTGAGGCACGCTCGCTATGTTCACGACTCATTTGCTGTCAGGCATTACGACCCCCGTTTTATCAACAGTGGGGAGCCCGAATCTCAGTCTAAATTTGTACGCTAGCTCGGGCTTCAGTGATGGAAATGGGTTAAAATAAGGAGTTGACGTCTTTCAGATTTGGCCACATCGATCCCAGTGGCCGGAGAGTGTGTTTTTGTATGTTGGTAGCTTCGCAGAAATTACACAGGAATGTGGTTTCGATATTTAGTTTGTACTGGACTGGCCTGGCCAGCAGACGCACTATCCCTCATCCAAATCAAGCCTGTGGCTTGTTTGGGCCCTGTACCATATGGGCTGGATCCCATGCCGTTCTGGCCCCAGGATTCAGGCTGAGTCATCACCGCGTGAGCGTGTGTGTGTGTACGTGTGTGTTGCTCCGTACCTCCGGAGGTGGAGGAAGGCGGTGTAACACTGCTTCCTGAACTCCTGGTACTGCTCGCTCTGCATGCCCCCCATCCCCTCCACCATCTCCTTGCTAAGCTTCATGGGCGGCGGCAGGGGCTTGGGGTCACGGCCCAGGATGTAGCCGAAGTCCACGTGGAACAGCTTACCTGGGTGGGGGATACGGAGGAAGGCGCCAAAGGTGAACAATAGGGCTGTAACGATACACCAACTCCCGATTCGGTTTGTATCACGATTTTTGACCCACGGTTCGATTCATCCCAAGACTTTTTTACATTTAAAAAGCGTTTTATTTAAACAACATTCATATAACAATTAACTTAATGTGACATTTAATAACAAATAATTTGGAACACTGAACGGATTTGAACAGAAAGAATACTATTAAAGTAGGCCTATAGCAAAGTGAATAAATATATAACCAAAGATTGCAGTTGGAGGATGCTTGCAGGTAGGCAAAAACCCTCAACTAGTTTTGTGGTTTAGGCTTACGTATTTGAAAATATTAATGTCAAAAAAATAATAAAGTTTTGACTGACATTTAATTTTTCTATTACCGGACAACGGAAACCCTGGCAGTAACAGCTAATATCAGGTGGCTGGATCTTGACTGGAAGGATAATGGGAGTTAGAAAGGGCGTGTCGCGCTTCTGCCTTCTCACACCGCGAGACAGGTTCGTGGCTTTGAGTTCCGCGATTTCGGTTTCGGTACGCATATCGTTACAGCCCTAGAGAACAAGGTTGTTGTTGTCGTTTGCCATCTGATGATGCACTTCGGGGGAGGCCACCGTCTGATGTTACTTAACCTCCGGGGGCAGGCTCGGGTCTGGAGACCCCAGCTAGGTGGTCATAGGTTCAGGGTTAGCGGCCTGGGGAGATCTGGGTCTTACCCGTCTTGGTGAGCAGCAGGTTGTCCAGGTGTCTGTCCCCGACGCCCAGGATGTACGTGATGACGCAGTAACCAGCTGGATGGGGACAAGGGCGGAGCAAGCATCAGTACAGTTCATTACCTCACGCAGTAGTTCAGGCATTGACCGATTTTACAATATCGTTAGCCTGACTAAATTGTGATATCTAACCTAACTGTACTGTGCTGATGCTGCTGATTCATTGCGCCTCATTGGTTGTATCCTAAGCCAAATCAGAGTGCTTTTTTCATTCCATAATCACCACCTGCCGAAGTCATCTACTCGACTTTGGGCATTTTTGACGCTAAACAGAAGATGAACCTTAAAATATGATGGCTAACGATATGTTACTCAAATGTTGGTCCAAGTCATAAATAAGTCCTGTTTCCTTGACTAGGGGTTGGTATGACAATACTGGTTCAGGGGATTTTGTCTGGGTTTGAATCCTGGTGGGCCCCTTCAGTATTACAAGGACCTGCACTCAGGGGCCCAACGGTTCTACGGGGGGCTGGTACTGACCGCAGCTCTTGACGTAAGTGTCCATCACCTCTGGGCTGATGCCGTATGGCCCCTTCTCGCTGGGCGCATGTCTTCTGAAGAAGCTCTGGAGGAGAACAGGCAGAAAGCCAAGGAGATGCATCATGGTTAACGGAGTTTTGGTGTTAAAGAAGCAGCAGCTTTTTTCGATTGCAGTGAATCATGTTGCCTGTAACATCACGTGTCCCCTCTTTAGTGCGGTGTGTAAGGTAAATAAATAAAGGGGATGTTCATCATGATCTTTCAGATATTGCTGCTGCAGTGCGATAGACGATCACCTGTATGTTCCCCTCCGTCGCCAGGACTTCAGCCACAGGCACCGACTGGACAAACTGCATGAAACCTGAGGGTTAGAAAAACAGTACATTTTAAGTGTGCGATGGCTAACTAACTATTCAAGAAGAAGACGAAAGCCTTCTGTCCCATTTTTTCTCATGTGTGTTGCGTGGGTCATTCGCGGTTGAAGGAGATCAGCGTCTTTGCTCAGAGATGGCGTCACGTCAACAACACATTCCTCCGGGTGAGGAGTCGCTCTCCTACCGTGCTTGGTGCTCGTGGCCAGAACTTTATACGGCGTCAGCTTCAGGTCCAAGTTCTCCTTCCTCAACAGCTGCAGGGCCCAACGAAAACAACACACACGTTCAAAACATTCAATCCTTGGAGTTATCCAACAATAACCCTTGGTCTTAATGATGGTGGTCTTAATGATATTAATAGTCTTAATAGTAGTAATGTCCTTTTTAGAACATGTTCATTTGAAACACAAAGTCGCATAACCCTTCAAAGCGATGGCTCGGATGGTTATATTAGCTAGGGCAATTGAAAAGCATTCGGGTGCATCTCCAACCCCACTAGAGGGATCGTGCTGTGCTCTGATTGGATCAATGCCACAGAGGTGTCATCGTAGCACCAACACAGGTGCCGCTCATATCACTAACGATGGGTCGGCCACAGCTTGGGTAGCAGACTGTACCAGTGAAGGTGAGTCCACTGCCACATTATAGTAGCAGAGCCATAATTAGTGGTACGGGCGCCAGCTGTGTGTGTCCTAGGATGAGGTCCCCAGTCTGTCTGTTGTGTGGCAGGCTGGGGGGGCGGAGCCTACCTTGTCCATGAGGGAGATGATCTGCAGGATGAGCTGGTCCTGCCGCAGGTCGTCTCCGTGCTTAAAGATCACCGGGTACATGACCCCGTCCTCTGCCTTGAAGATCAGCTTGGCGGGCATCAGGGCACTCTGGGGGGGGGGGGGGGGGGGGGGGGGGGGGGACGACACACACACACACACACACACACACACACACACACACACATTTTGGATAGTCAGTCTCTCTTCATTAATCGAGTGTAGGTCGTACAGTTCAGGTGACCGCGACATTCAAGTCACCGCCACGTGACAAGCGGCGGCATAACATCCATCGTACGCCCCCCCCGGTGGATCCTATTCCGATGTTGGTCCGTCTTGGTCATACCTTGAAGAGCGTGGCGGTCTCCGGTACGATTCCCCGGATCCTGATCTCGGGCTCCAAGGGCAGGGGGATGGGCTCGATGTCGGCCAGGTTCACCTTGTCGTTGTCCGCCAGCAGGGCCTGGAGGCGCTCCGTCTGAGCGGGACACACGCTGCGCGTTAACGTCGCCATGGTGACCAGAGCAGTAGTAATAGTAGCAGTAGCATAGTAGCATTCCCGACGTGAGCGCACTATTCTATCGCAATAGATGTGCTCTATCTATATAGGGTTGTACTACTCTTCTGTTGCTCTGTCGATCCTTTATCCCCTCTCGATCGAACGTACGTGATTCATTTCACACGTGATTCGTAGGCAAGCATGTGTGCTTGGGGGAGGGGTGTAAGATCAACCGCTGACCGACTAGACCTGCCTGAAGGAGATTGCGATGTGACGTCAAACTAACATATGAAAAGACTTTAAACGGTGATAATGAGACAAAAAGAGAAAACGTCTACAAAACCAATCAGCTGTGTATTCTACTTACACGTGTGTGTTTGAGTGTGTGAAAAACGGTTGCATCCACATGTCTCTCCCGGGACAAATATCTTCCATTTAGTGATATAGCTTTACCTAAATAAGACTCGCAGTGAATACTTCATCTGCGTTTGTCCTCCCACACACACACACACACGCACTCTCTCTCTCTCCGGGCATAGGAGCCTCAACTCTTCATCAGTGAATGCTTCAAGATGCTTCAGGCAGGTCACTGGGGATTGAACCCAGAGCCTTTAGGCTGGGAGTCAACCAGCCCTCATTAGGCCTAGACTTGGACCCAAGCTGGTATTGAGAGAGGGGAGGCAGGCAGGCTGACCTTCTTCTTGCGGTTCCCGCTCTCCCTCTGAACGGCCTTCATCAGCTGCACCAGCCGGTCCACGAAGGTCTGCTGGGCGGCCAGCAGCGAGCGCATCACACGCACACTCTTGTCCCCCTGGACGTGTGAGGGGACGAGGTGGAGAGAGAGCGAGAGCGAGAGAGAGGGAGAGAGAGAAGACAAAGGGGTCATCACATGCAGATCCTGACCAACCACGGAGTTTGGTTAACCTGGGTGTGTTTGTGGGGACCAGGGTCTGGGTGTGTTTGTGGGGACCAGGGTCTGGGTGTGTTTGTGGGGGCCAGGGTCTGGGTGTGTTTGTGGGGGCCAGGGTCTGGGTGTGTTTGTGGGGGCCAGGGTCTGGGTGTGTTTGTAGGGGCCAGGGTCTGGGTGTGTTTGTGGGGGCCAGGGTCTGGGTGTGTTTGTAGGGACCATGGTCTGGGTGTGTTTGTAGGGACCAGGGTCTGGGTGTGTTTGTGGGGGCCAGGGTCTGGGTGTGTTTGTGGGGGCCAGGGTCTGGGTGTGTTTGTAGGGGCCAGGGTCTGGGTGTGTGTGTCTGGTGTGTTTATGGGGACCGGGGTGTGGGTGTGTTTATAGTGACCAGGGTCTGGGTGTGTTTATGGGGACCGGGGTGTGGGTGTGTGTGTCCGTTTGTGGGGGCCAGGGTCTGGGTGTGTTTGTGGGGACCAGGGTCTGGGTGTGTTTGTGGGGGCCAGGGTCTGTGTGTATTTATGGGGATTTATGGGGTCTGCTGGGTGCTGACCTTGAGCAGGGCCTGACTGAACCTCCGCATCACGTTGATGTACATCTCGTGGGTCTTGGGGTCTCTTTGCTGGGTGTCCTGGTCCTCACACTCCACGATCACATACCTGCCAGATCATACCCCTTTGGATCATCTCATTCAGACACCATAATATCACGGTAACATGGTGTCCTAATGCGTTTTGATAATAAAAACAATAAATGCAACAATACTTGGGGATATCCTGACATAGTATCTTATTTCACTACAATATTTAGGCTAGTATATTTAGGCTAGTATATTGGCATACACGTATTTAGGCTGCATGTGTTTTAGTGTACTCACCAGTACAAGTAGTTGGCCAGGGTAGAGTTCTTGCATGCCCTTGATATGAGAAACGTGCACAAATCCTGCTGCAAAGGGGACACGGACACACACAAAAAAAAAGTGCTGTGATGAATCCTCCCCAAAAAAGTGTTTTGAAGTCTAGTATTCGACTCATTTGACTTATTGAAAGCATTGATGTCTTCAAAGATAACATTCTGAAAAGCTCTTTCCATTCCACCTCACACATTCTGATACCTTCTGACCTCCTGCGTGTCGGGTCTCCCCTTACCTCCGTACTGTCGCTGTCTGCCCCCTCCTTGGTCTTCAGGGTAGGAGGGGGTGGGGGAGCCGGGGCAGGCGTCACAATCTGAGAGCTACAGAAACATGCAGCAAAAGTACATGATTAGCACATGACTAACACGCAGGCTCACCGCCAGGCAACAGAAATCAAACCGGAATTACATGAAAAAAATATATACCACTTGACGCATTTAATGCATCTTATACTAGCTATCTTTGTTGTATACTGGGAATGGGTTAACCTAGCAGTTGTAAATGCTTGGCACTTCGTTCTATGTTCTATGAATACCGTTCTATGAATATCTTTACTGTACCGACAGCAATATATTGTTGTTTCTCTTTCTTCTAACAAATGTACGTCGTAAGTCGCTTTGGATAAAAGCGTCTGCTAAACGCCCTAAATGTAAATGTTATGCAAGTCTTCCAAGCAAAAGGTTGACCGGATCATGGTAATAAACTGTTAACGTTCTCCATCGTAAAAGAGTACCGCATGTTAAAGCTAACTTTGAGCAGAGGCGTGTGTAGCACTACGAGCGTCACCCTGCGTCTGCCCTACGACCAGGGGGCCTGTGGGAGGAGGAGGGGGGGGCACCAGACCTGTCCATGTCCCCCATGACGATGCTCTCCCCCAGGCCCTGGCTGTCCTTCTTGCTCCCCGGCTCCAGGCCGCCCAGGATGTCGTTGAAGTTCTCGTACTTGAGGGCCTGCACCAGCTGCAGCAGGTACATGAGCAGGTCCTGGGGGCCCGGGGGAAGGGGAGGGGGGTTAGGGCACACGATTCACACGGAAAGTCGGCGAACGAGGGACGCACTGTCTATGCTAACGTATGCTAATGTTTTTAAAGGTGTGCAGTTTAACCTCACACGGTCAAAGATGGCTTGTTCGTGTCTATCAGTACTAAGAGGTATTTTCATGTTTCATCATACATATCTAAAAATGATTTAAATTTCATGCCGCTTCTTTGAATATTATCATATTATATTCAATTATTATTATAGTATATTAAATACAATTGAGGCGGGGGGGGGTATCCTACAAACTATTCCATCCTATTCCACACTTAACCGCCCCACCGGTTCAGTTGTAAACTATGTGAAAATATGAAATGGCGTTTAACTGCACAACATTAACCCCGGGTTTAGACGATAAGAGACGAGGCTAGGGTTCCCCGGCCCCCCTGCCCACCTCGTCGTCGGCCTGCTGCAGGCGGGTGACGGCGTAGCGCCGCACGGTGGGGTTGGAGAAGGCGGAGGAGAGCAGCTCCAGGGAGTCCTCCACGTCCATGGGCCGCCACTTACCCAGCAGCTCCAGGGCCTGCTTGGCCTCCTGGGCCAGGTCCCAGTTCACACACTTCAGGAACTTGGTCAGGGCCTGGAGGAGTGAGAGAGAGAGAGAGAGAGAGAGAGAGAGAGAGAGAGAGAGAGAGAGAGAGAGAGAGAGAGAGAGAGAGAGAGAGAGAGAGAGAGAGAGAGAGAGCTTAGATTTGACCTGCAGTGGTTGGTTTGTTTGCTGTGGGCTCCTGCAGTGTTCTGGTAGGCGGGAGTGGGGGGGAGTGTATGTGATGTGTTTTTTAGGAAAATTACTATTACGACGAAAAAATACACAACGCAGAGTCTATACGAACAGTTTAGAAATAAGCTGAAATATAACAGCACAAAGGATGGGTTTATTTGATTAAGAAAAAGGAGAAGAAAGTTTATGTGTAAACAAATCATCGGTTGAGGTAAGCTATTGAAAAAAGCAGTGCTATACCTTCTCCTGGGTGGTGAGGTAGTATCTGAACTTCCACACCAGGTCCTGCTCCTCAGAGCTCAGCAGCTTGGTGGGGGGGTAGCACACGATGGTCTGTGGACACACACACACACACACAATAAGATGACTTACATGGCATTTTCTCAAATATCCCAAACAAACCCATGCGCGGACAGAAAAGGACTTTGCGAAGGAGAAAAACACAGCAGACGACACTAAGGCATGCTACGCTAACGCCAGGCTAGGGCGGGGCCTCACGTTGAGCTGGTCTCGTGTGGCGGCGTTGGGCTTCAGGTCGTGGTCCGAGGGCCCGCTGCGGAGGCTTCGGGCTAGCTTGTGGTGCTTGCTCTCCACCAGGTTCTCCTGCAGCCGCGTCACGGCACCCCCACCGCGGGTCACATGGCGTAGGGGAGGATGAGGAGGATCAAGGAGTACAGTTTTAGGACATTATTGGCTTGATACAAAAATACATACAGTAAATAAATGAAAATCGACTGTTAAGAGAAGCTTATCCATTGATTGTTTGGTTCGATGGCTTATTTCTAATATTATTGCATTATTGCAGACTTTGGTGGAAGGGTTATGGAACGCATGTTTTTAGGAATATTTAATCCATGCCATGTCCACCACCATATTTCTGTGGTGACTTTGTGGGGATTTTATGCGTTTCCCTAAACTATATTTGATAAAGAGCGTCTGGCTCCATTTAAAATATCCAACATTGTGCGTTTGGTGTGAGTGCGTTCTTACCATGCACATCTGGGGGTCGGGAACTTTTACGATGTCACAGCTGGTGAGAACAGGTGAGGCCTCGTCTCCGTCCTGCATGAGGACGAGGGACGGACGGCAATAATCAATAATCAACTTGATAACAGAGCCGTCTCCAATCACATGTGATGTATTTGGATTATCTCCATAACTAACATATACTTCATCTGTATCGGGCAACAAATAACAAATGCTATGTTATGTCTGTGTAATTGGTTTAAGGCCCACAGATATACCACACACTTATGTTCAGTGTATAAAAGTACAGATGCACGTACCTGCTCGTAATAGACAATACTGTATTCCTTGTCGTTGGTTTTGACGCGTGGAAACTCCACCATGAGGTACATGAAGTTGGAGCTCCGCTTTTCACTCTGGTGACACGCACAGAAATACACAAACACACACACATATACATACATACATATTATGGGATGGACATGGTAGACAGACACAACAGAGAAAACCCCTGGACCTTCTTCTAAACACGTTTGAAGAGTATGACTACATCAAAATGTAGAGGACATTTAATAAAATGTTCATCAGGCATCAATATAGAGTATAATATATACATAAACCAACCTCGTTGATCATTTCGATTTCTCTGAAGGTCAACCTGTCCAGCCAATCCACCTTGGCCATATGACCCTGTCGATGGGCCTTCGTCAGCTGGGGGGAGAGAGACAGAGAGATATAGAGAGAGAGACAGAGAGACATGAAGAGAGAGACAGAGAGAGAGATACAGAGAGACCGAGAGAGAGAGATAGAGACATAGAGAGGGAGAGAAGGATTGGGAACAGGAATTGAAATATATATACACATAAAATGGTAATATTTGAGGCAGTATCCAGTAGAAATCTATATAAAAAAGGTTTTCAAGTCAGAGATAAATGATGTAAGAACAGCAAACGATGTGGCATCGTAGCTGACGTGCATATGGCTCAACCAATCATAGCAGAGGTGAAGGGCCAGCAGCCAATCGAAACATCTCTGATGACACACTCTAAGCCAATCCACTCAAGTGTCAGTGACTGATGAAGGACACAAAAGCGCAGCCATTGCTACAGGAAAATGGTAAGAGAGTTGCCAGGTATAAATAAACCGGAAATACCATCCGCAGTATCAAAATATTTGATTATAGTCAATTAGCTTGAAGGCTTTCATGGTTATTATAACTAATGTTACAAATCATGTTCGTTTTTCTTTTTTAATTTTGTGATAAAATGAACATAATGGAAACCATATCTTGATGCTACAAATGTCCATGCACACACACACGAAAACACTACACATTCACAAAAAAACAAGCCGATACTTGTGTGAGAAGTTATGATTGACAATTTAGGGGACCTATGACGACATATCTTAATGCATTAAACCCCGCCCACCTGTGCTTTTAGCAAGTGTTATTTACAAATGGTGAATAGCATAGCTTTGGCCGGCACACACACACACACACACACACAGACACACACACACACACACACACACACACACACACACACTATCTAGTCCTCCTGCGGTACTCACATCACCCAGAAACTCCAGGTCAGGACTCTGGAATAGATAGCGCTTTAGACAGGGTGAGGCCCTCAGAACAGAACACATACAGGCCCACACAGACAGAACACACATCCACACAAACACACAAGGGATGCCACGTAATGCCATGTAGAATCTGATATTTCAATAAAACAAACTAACAGTACTGCTCTAATACGGTAGCAAGCTTTCAATGTATTTTATATGCATATTTTTTTGTATACATTTTTACAAATCTGTAAAACTGCAACTGTTTGGAAACATGGAAGGCAATATTTTGTCTTAACCTTCACAACATTTAGTGCAGCTCCGACCAAGACAAAACCTAACGCTCACACACACACAAACACACACAAGGACCCATCTCTGACTCCTGGTGCGACCGGTCCTTCTCAGGCTATGTGGGACCCTGGCCCCAGACAGAGGTTCTCCCAGCCCCCCCCGCCCACCCACCTTGGCCAGTCTGCCCATCTGGTCCTCAGATAGGCTGCTGCTGGTCCGTCCCGGGGTGCTGGTGGGCTCTCCGCCGTCCCCCTCCACGCCCGGCCACACCTTCAGGTCGTGCATCCCCTGCCGGAACATTCTGGAGACCACAGGTGGGGTGGGGGGCAAGATCACGACAAGGGGCAAGATGGAGGAGGCGGAGGAGAAGAAGAAGAAGATGGAGAACGAGCAGGAAGGGAGGAGAGGAAGAAAGGGAAGGAGATGAAGACTCATTTGATAAAAGTACATTACACTCATTCCACACATGCAGAAGCTAATGAAACACTGAGTAGAACTAGATTAACACAGCATGTCGTCACTATGGCCCGCCTCAGGTCAATCCGTCCTTTCGCTTCCATTCAGTCAGCGAAATCGAGCGACCCTGGAGGGACAGGATGAGGACATCGAAGGGAAAGGCACTCACCCGTATTTTCCAAATAGGGTGACGGTGGTGCCACCTACAGGGACGGCTCTGCCCGGGCCGTAGACGTCCCACACGGTGAGGGCCACCTGGGCACTCTGGGGCAGGTCCGGGTACTTGACCTGTAGCCGCAGCCATTCATTCCAGCTACGTGATGGAGAAGGGAGGGAGGGAGGGATTGGGAGAATCGACAGCAATGACAGATTTAAATTTTTGCCTTGATCCAAAAAAAAAAAAGAGGGTGAGCAAAAAATGTCTACTAAAGAACTACATATAATATGTGAGAAAATTGCACCTGAACGGTACAAAGAACAAATTTTACACTGAATAAAGCGTGAAAGGAAGGACAGCCACAGAAACACACAACAGGCTTTCATCGTTAACTGCCATCCTCATCACTATACAGTTTGAAAGAAGGCCTGGGACTCACTTCCACCGGGTGCTGAAGGCCTTGTAGGAGGTGCGCACAGGCAGCGCCAGGGGCTTTCCCTCAGCAAACACCTGACAGGTGACGTAGAGGTCCGAGCAGTTCTCCTGGTAGAGGCCGGAGAACCGCAGCATGGGGTCCTGAAGCAGAGCCTTGTAGCTCTTCTGCTCTCGTTTGCCTTCAAGACTGCCACTGGCAGCAGAGGCAAAGCAAATATGGAACATTTTGAGAAATCCACCATTTTGGTCAGGGAAATAGTTTTGGCGTAATGAACAGAACACGTACAGTATAATCGCATAGGATGTATGATCTGATTACTTCTAAAATAGTCCACTTGTGATGCAATGAGCAGTACCTAAATCCACGAGACTGGCTCGCATTCAGATGACAGCACACATGAGGACTACAACAACAACGGGACAATTGTGTCATATCTATCAAGTCATGGTGCTGTGCGAGACGACTGTAGTATAGTAGTAAACGTCAGAATAGGAAATCTATATCCCATATATATATATATATATACATATCGCCATACGAAAACAGAAAACGAGAATGAGTTACAGTTAGCATGTAGTGTTTTGCCTTGCACTGTAAGTAGTAAGGCTCCTGTCATGTAAAGTAAAGATTAACAGTTAGAGAACCCCAAAGATTAGCCGACAGAACTTACATTTTAAGTTGGACGTTAATGTCCAAGTCACAACTGTAGACATAGTTAAATTTGTCGGCGTCCATGTTCCGACAGCTAATACAAATGATATCTAAAAACTGACAAGTACAACATCAAATCTCCGACGGGAATCGGAGACTCTCCGATTTGGGGACTTGTCGGCTAGGCCTTGGATCAGTGCTAAAATATCCGGTATTTTTCTTCAGGGCCTGGCCTCTTTCCACTACAGTTAGTCGGACAAGTTCATCGGGCTATATAACGTTATGAAAAGGAAGACTTCGGCTGTGAGCATTCAAAGTAAAGACATTCTATTTACAGCTGTCTAACCGGGCGAAATTAGATGTTTCTGATAACTACACAACAACAGAGTGAGCAAAAGCTATAGCCAGCCCAAATACATCGTTCATTGATAAGATCACTCTATAAACCTATCTAGAATATCGGGATTTCATTGGGCGATTGGTCGAGTCTGAAAAGGAAATAGGAAGTGGAGAAGGCGTGGTTAAATTTAAGCGCTTAACATTTAAAGGAATAGTGCACGTGACATTAGTGCATGTGACAGCAAGATTAAAGATTTCAATCAATCCTTTCTTGACAAACCTAGCAAACTAGTATGTTCATCAATATAAGCATGTTGCAACGTAGCAATGTTAATTATCTTGTCCAATACTCTGTTAACATCAGTATATGATCTATACTTAACTATTATATATAATAGTTAAGGCCTCTATGGTATATATACCATAGAGGCCTTTTATACTATGATGTTCTATTCTATACTACACTATACTATACGATGTCAGATTAGCAACAGTGATGTCAATGCAATATGACAATAAGAATAATTCAACAATATTAAATATATATTGCCACAAAAAAAAATAGAAGTATTTGCCTTTCTGTTCTGAGACTTCAGGGTGAATGCATAGAAGTGACAGAGCAGTTTAAAAGGATCATTTAGAAATCGCCTCCACACCACTCTGAACCTTGAATTTAACTATCTATTTAACTACCTTCCCGAAAAGGGGTGATGGCGTTACTTCCATTACTTCGGTGACTCAAATTCTCTCCACAATTAAATCACCCACCGGATCCCAATCAAGTGCACATCCATGAAACGCAGAAGGCGTATCACAGGGAAAAAGCTCCATCCTTTTCTGTTTGGGGGCGCCCCGCCCTGGTCCTCACCTCCTCAGAGCTCCGGGGTCAAGCCGCCCTCGGGGTGATTATATAGGACCCATAGGGGCCGCCCAGCCACCATCGCAATGGAAGACGAACAGGCTGAAGAATGTTTGAATTGGTCATCCGGAGATCATGTGTCTTTGATGCAATCTCCAAAGTTCACACGACGAGTCAAAGTATCAAACAGGGAGTGAGAGGGCCTGAGTTGTTCATCTGGATCAACAAACGACATTGTTCCCATCAGTATACAGGCCTATCTATACGTATTGGCAAGGGTTTGGACACGGTTTGTCCGCTTTTTACAAGAGGTTTGAAAGGAATCAGAGCTGTCATCCGTAGCATTGATTTATCTTAGGGAGTCAACTGTGAGTCATGCAAAAATAGACGCAGAACGTTCTCCCTTGGCGATGTTAGCTTGCGTACTACTGTAGTGGCACACCTTTCAGTACAAGCCTATAAAACTCATTTTTTTTGCCCTTTTTGCAAGGCTCATGAGTCTCCGTCTGTGACGGCTGATACGCTTTTTCCCTAAGATCAGATCTTCGAACCCCGGACTGCGACAAGGAAAAGTTTAGAGGGGAGAAAGATGAGCTCATGTTTTGTCCAGACCCGGGACATATGACTGTACTTCGACCGACCCGACCTCCTTATCACCTGTTCCTTGTTTCTTTACATCTAGCTGATTGCGGGGGGCTGCGGCCAGGGTTAATGCTAACCCTGTGTGTGTGTCTGTGTGTGAGTGTATCTCTTTGTAAGTTCCAAGGCACTTTTAAGCCACTGTAAACATGCAGGTGCATAGATGTTTGTGCCCACATATTTGTGTGTGTGTGTGTGTGTGTGTGTGTGTGTGTGTGTGTGTGTGTGTGTGTGTGTGTGTGTGTGTGTGTGTGTGTGTGTGTATGTGTGTATGTGTGTGTTTATGTCTGTATGTGCAGGCGTGTATGTGTGTGTGTGTTGGTGTGCGCAGGTGTGGGTGGGTGTGTGTGTGGGTGTTTGTTTTGGGCAAGAGGGTTCCGTAGGACTATTAGTGACCATATTTTTTTAAATGCTATAATTTACATTAACAAAGTCACGAATGTTGAAGAGCCCCACATAAATCAGTTTAACTCCACCCGTTAACACTGTTGAGAGAACGCCCGTGGACCTCTCATTCATGGAGATGCGTCGAAGTGCGTTGTACACATGCATTTAGAAAGGCTCAAGAACAGTGGATCAAACACAAAGCCTGCTAGAGGAAGCTGAATAAATCACATTAAACCATTCCACTCTCTCTTTCTCTTCATCTTCTTTCCTCCTCCTTTCCTTGGACCTAAACCCCTTCTCTCTCTCTCCCCCCCCCCCCCCCCCCCCCAACCCCTCACCTCTGCTTAGTCACTCCGTGGATGTGTCACTGTTTCTATCACTTTCAGGGGGTTCATGCCCGCTGAAGCGCAACGCACGCTCCTCTCCACAACGCCAAAAGGAACTTGCGCCAAGACAGCCCCCCCCCCAACCCAGCAACATCACCCCTGCCTCTTCCCTATGGCACCCCAGAACCCAAACCTCCCAACCCCCCCCCCACTTTCCACGCCATATGCTGTGACAGACCACGCCCCCCCCCTCCCCCATTCACACACACACACAAACACACACGCACACACATGCACGGACATAATACGGCGGCACAGGCTTGAGGGAAGGTATAAATGCAGTGCTTCTGGGGCCATTGAAGCAACCAGAACCTGAACCCTGGGACCTGAGACCCAAAGCAGACCTGAAGGAAGAGCTAGAGCCACAGACATGGGATCCAACGGAGCAAACCTCATCGCCTTCGCCGCTCTCACCGCCGTGATGATGATGTGGGCCGCCGGGGGCAGCCAGGCCGCTCCGATGGAGTGTCACTTTGACTCAAGAGGTGAGAGGAATCATGACCCTAAACCCTGGGGGTCTCAACGTGTGGCTGTGTGATACGTATGTAGTCTATAGAGTAGTCTTATTTTATGATCTGAAAATTGCCTAAGGTCGGTCCTGATTACAAGCGGTGAGGAGATTATTTCCCATCTGAGGCGACATGTGCAAATACAATATTTTTCGCAATCTTCGACCAAGTTTGAAAGCCTGAATGTTGAACGGTTTTGGTGACCCTCTTCACTCCTCATTCTTCTCCCCTCGCAGCGCAGTGTGGCTTTGAGGGGAGAAACTACAGCATGGGGGAGACCTGGATGGACAACGCCTGCATGCAGTGCACCTGCCTCCACCCTATGGGAGTGGGCTGCTGTGAGACGTAGGTTGACCCCGGGTGGATGCTGACTGTGTACGTCTGTGTGCGTGTGCATCAACTCTGTGTGTCTCTGTGTGTGTGTGTGTGTGTGTGTGTGCGCATGTTCAATCTGCCTGGTTTCCTCTACAGATCTGCTGGTACCATCTACCTATCTACATATCCATATATTTGTCTGCCTGTCTATTCATCACTTTCCTCTCTCTATCCATCACTCTCTTTATCTATTTGTTTGTCAATCGGTCAATCTGTCTTTCTGTCTGTCTATCGCTTTCCTGTCAATCCACCTCTTTGTTGTTATCTATCTCTCTGTCTATCAGTCTGTCTGTCTGACTAGGGCTTTCCTCTGTCCATCCATCTCTCTCTATATCTATCTATCTATCTATCTGTCTGTCTTTCTGGCTTGCTATCGCTTTCCTCTGTCCATCAATCTCTTTTCTCAATATCTATCCGTCCGTCTGTCTCTCTTTCTGTCTCCCTCTCCTTCATGATCTTTCTTCCATCCATGGATCTGACCCTGCTCCTCCACCTCAGGGTACATCGGCCAGTGGACTTCCCCGCGGGATGTGAGGTGCGTGTGGAAGTGGTGACGTGCAAAGTGTCCCTGGTGCAGGCGGCCGACCCCCGTCTGCCCTGCATCCCCGGGGAGAACCACCTGCTCGACCCCAGCCATGGGGCCCTGAAGCTGGGGGAGTAGTGAGCCGTCACAGCCCTGGGTTTCCACGCGATGGACACTTCTACGGTCAAAGTTTCTCAATGATGTATTCCGCATGGTCTGGAACCTTTTCACATTAAGAGCGTTTAAAGATATATTATTATTACTATACTAGTCTTAAAGTTCAAATGTAACCCAAAATGAGGATTCGGTTATTACAGTTTAGCTCTGTCTTAGCTTAACTTTAAATCATTAATGATAAGGGAATTATGTTGAACCAAATGCTGCTCAAGTGATTTTTTTTTGTTTTTGTAATAGATGGCTTATGGGCAGTTATGTGCAGTGCACCTTAAAATGTCCAAAAGCTTGCTACATTATGATGCTAGATCTTTTCACAAACTTGTTGCTATACACCTTTATTATAAAATGCTGTTTAGGGTGTATGTGTGATACTGTTTAAGGAGTGGTAAAAACTAAGTAAATCTTTACTCAAGAAATTAAGTGGCACTTTTTCCCTGTCGATTTTAAAATCCACTATGCTTAACTATAACAATTCAATTTACAATCTATCACAATCAACTATGCTCTAGTGTAAATACCAGCATGTTTACGTAAGATAAACCACTTAATATATAGAACAGTTTATGTTGTATTTGATGTGCTACAATTCAATTAATCTCAAAATAAAGTGCTTTACAACTGAAATACTGTTTTGTGTGTGAAGAAACAATTCTACAAATTCCTCAAAACCACACAGTTTTATTTCAGCCATTGTTTGTACAGCCATTGGGAAATAAAGCCATTTAGCAGTGGAAATCATTGCATAAGATTAAAAAAAAAGCCATGACATATTGTTAATGTGCTTCAAACAGTACAGGCATACAACAGAACATGAAGAGAATGTCAAATAACAACAGTGAAAGCTGCGATTTAGATCATTTCTCTCCATCTCCGAAAAGGAAGATCAGGTTTTGAAGGATTTGCATGGAAGCAACGTGTTGCAACAAAGAGAAAAAAAAAAAGATGTTGCATACATATAAAGTCTATTCACCATTCTGCATATACAATATCAAACATTTGCATTTCTTCCCGGAATGCTTATCTTATTTTATGAAAAAAAGATATATTTGTTAGCACACAGTTCGGTTCAGATCACACGATCGCATATAAGTGAGCCTCTGCATAAGTTCACAACTTGACCCTTCCCGTTGATAGAGCACACCCTCTCAAGTCCTTCACCAATAGGAACACAGCAAATCATCAGATGTTGATGCAGTTGGTCCCTGTAAACTGGGACATGTACGAGGCCAAGGCCGGGTTGGTGGGCAGCACTTTGATTGGCAGGTCCCAGCTGAAAGTGTCCACGTCGACGTTCTCCGCCCCCTTCCAGACTGTCACCTCTGATTGGTTCTGAGTGATAGTGGGCGGTTCCATGGGCTCTCGGGCGGTGACAAACTCAAAGTGCAGGCGCCACCTCAGGGTAACTGTGGAAGTTAAAGTACACAGGGAAACATCAGGTACAACGTAGGAGCACTTGGTTGAACTACACTTACACATTTGAAGGTTTACGCCTGATTTCCACCGGGGACGTACGCGCTGCGGAACGGCTGCCCTGCGTCAATCCCCACCGGGCGCGTAACGGCAGCGTAGCGCTGCCTTGCAAACCAGCCGTATTCACGCGAGATCACAAGGTCACGCGATAATCTAAACCTAATGTACTCACCATCCACTCCCAAAACTACTTGTGATGTCACTTGTTGCCTTTCACAACCACAACAACAAAAAACACAACGACGACGACTGGTTCTGAGAGCGGCGTACCGATGTCGGTGCTGAAGCCCGGCGTGATGTTGAGCGGCACGGGGAGGGAGAAGTGGCTGGAGGCCGTGTGGAGGCAGGGCTCCACGTGGCGGCCGTGGCCCGTCACGCTGACCGCCTGGCCCGGCCGCCGCTGGTACGGCTGCTGGATCTCCTCCTCGCTCTGCAGGCTCACCGAGTACTGAGGCGGCAGGGGGGAACCGATTGAATTGAAATTATATTATTTTCGAACAAGTAAAGAAAAAGAAAAAGATAAAGCAATAATAGAAATTCAATTAACTCATGAAACAAGTGGACAGTTACAATTAAGTAATATTTATAAGCAATGAAAAACAAAAAGGAATAGAAACTTGCTTTACCCTTTCGAAAAGGGGTAAGAAAAAGAAAACTTGGATGGTCCGAGTGTTGAGGCTGGCTCTGGTTAAGAAGTTCTTGTGGTCTCCCTTTGAGCAAGATGCCCTTAACCCCTTAACCCTTACCTACAATAAACTCAATGAGATCGGGCACATTTTGAACTCGCTTTGGAAAAGAGTGGCTGCAGGCCTATACAGCAACAGGCCGTAGTGACGATGCAATGCACCGTATTGAGAAAACCAAGAAACCATTCCTGAGGTATACACAATACAATAAATATGTGTATATGCCTCCATGCAATACAGCACTTAGGCTGCAGTATACAATGTACTGAGTGGAGTACTTGGGGCCCAATACAGAGTACTAACAATGCAGTACACAGTACTGGGATACACAAAACTGAATACAGAGTACTGAACAAAATGGAAGTGTGAAAAATGACCACATAATTCTTCCAACACACACACACACACACACACACACACACACCTGTAAGCAGGGGATGTCTCCCTCTGAAAAGTTGAAAGTCCCGATGATTTCCTCTCCGAGTCTGTAGGCGATCTTGAAAATGCAGAACTTGGCCACTTTGCCCCGCATGTTGGTGATGTTGAACATGCCTGAACAGGGGTCAAAAGGTCCCATTAAACTCTGTCTTAGGTCAGAGTGATCCTGTATTTGATGGAAAACAAGGACTACCAAGACATGTCAATTAGTGCAGCTTGAAATCTAAAAAAACACCACAGTAAACCTGTACTATGAAACCTTTAGGAACCAGTAGGAACAATGAAACCTTTTCGTGGACCAGCAGGAATCCCCTTTTCTATATCCGATTCTCAGATATTCCACAGACCAACAATGTTTAAGAGGGAATAAAATCCCCTGGTTTACGAAATGAATGACATTTCTAACACAAGTTTCCATTTCATAACACGGCAGTAGTTTATGGTTTAAAAAAGTTAATGTTCCAAAAAATGACAGTGTTACCTGGCTGCAAGAAGCAGAATTCAGTTGCCTCGGTTCCAATAGTAAGCAACTGATGCAATTTATAGTGTCTTCACATAGAGAAATACATTGCTATGTCTGTAGTGACAACACAAGCCGCTACACAGTGCAGCTTTAAGCTCTGTCGCTTTGCATGAGAGCAGCGTGGGAGGGGACTCACTGGGACAGCGGCGGGAGGTGCTGACCATCAGCGTGTCCAGGGCTCTCTCCAGGTGCCGGACGTCCCGGCGGCTGGCCTCCTCCTCCTCCAAGAAGGGGTTGGAGGGGGACACCTCCTCGTCCTGGGGGAAGGTAGGCTCTGGCAAGCCTGTGGACGAGAGGAGGCGAGAGGCCGCTTAACTTGGGGGATAGTTCACCATGGAAGTCTGGATGATTTGCGGCGGACGTTTTGAAATGACCTCATTCTGATGAACACTTAAATAGGAAGGTAATGTATTATTTCATATTGTTTGAATGATTCAAACATTATTCATTTTGAAGCTATAACGATTATAAATGGCCAGATTTATCAATAGCATATTGGTTTAATTAACTGTTTACTATGTTACAAATTTATCCACAACTATTTACAATGATTTTTTTAATTTATAGGTGGTTAAGAGGCATCTTGCTCAAGGGAGCCCACAGGTGAACTAAGGTTTGAACCCAGAGCCTTTCAGAGTAAAAACAAACCAACCAACCATCCTGCCCCCATGTGTGATGTGTAGTGGGGTCTTATGAACTGGGTTGGAAGGGAAGGAAGGGGGTTAGGACCAAAGCCTCAGCGAGCGACCCGGTAGGTTGCCGGCCCCTCACCCTGCAGCACCAGCACTCTGAAGGGAACCCGCAGCAGCTTGATGGGGGAGTTGACCCTCTGGCAGCCGATGGTCAGCTTGTAGACATACTTCACCGCCTGGCCGCGGAAACTGGGGGGGCCGTCCACGGGCACCATCTCACTGTAGGCGTCTGGCGGAGAGAGGGGGAAGATGAATGTACAGAATGACTCGTCTGCAGAGAGGCCAATCTGGGCACTGGGTTTGGACAGAGGTTACGTGCCACATGCAGTCTTAAGCCCCTTTCACACATCGTTCCCGGTAAATGACTGGGATAACATTGCAAGCATGGCAAGTGATGGACGCTATCCACACATGTAGCTTCGTTCAGGAACATTTCCGTCTGCCACCCGTTCACACATGGCAAAGCGATGCCGGAATATGGTCCCAGAGACAGTCCAGCAGAGGGCAGTAATGCAACACTGAGAGGAGCTCCTTTATTTCGGAATCTGTCCCATTTCAAGTATTTTTTGAAAAAGAGCTTGTTTGCAAACCAAAGGGGCTGTATTGATATTGTTATCAGTTCACCCAAAATCATCTGCTGGAATGATTGTCTCACTCTCGGAATGAGAGGAACTCCCTTATTTGGAAACGCGGTCCAGAAAAAAAGGAGCCTGTTTGCAAACATACGAAGCTGAATTGAAATTACTATTGGATCCCCCGATAAGGATTGGTACGTTGAAATAAACACTTGCCGATTTCATATACGTCCTCAGTGGAGACTTGTGATTGGTTCTCTCGCTCTACGTTAAAGAGCCATTTATTTGGTGCTACCAGCATTGTGACTGCTTTCATTCACAGCACACCTATACCGGCAGTGACCTGGAAATGTGACTAGGTCTTGAGCATGAAAATTGACGGTGCAGTTTACCACGAATATCAATCCCTGTTCCCATTCACATGACCCCATGCAGGAAATGTTCAGGAACATTGCAGGGTACGACTACATGCGTGGAAGGGGCTTGATTCTAATTAATCTCTAATAATCTCTAATTAGTCTATTAATGCAGCGATTAACGGTACAGTAGCATTACATAGACTTAAATCTGATCGATCAGCCAAACACGATTCAAACACGATTCAAACAAACATGAAAATGTGGTGCTGTACTAGCATTGCTCCAGATCTGCAGTCAACACTTATATAAGACAACAGACAATTACATAATCTCAGAATCTCTCCCTTCTGTGTTCCATGCATGCAAATTCAAAGTACATCTCACATGTCTTGCTCTCCCCGGGGTCCAGACGGAGGTCACAGAACAGTATCTTTGGGGGCGTGTCCAGCATGCACTGGCCTCGCTCTCCTGGGGAACAGAGATATTTCAAACAGGTCAGTAATGGTTTGAACTGTATTGAAGATAGTGCAAGTGTGACATTGTGAAGTTGGCCATTTTTTTAAAGATTTATTAAGTTTGTATCTAATAACTATTGCTGCTCCACTGTTTAATGCCATGCCAAGTCACAATGAATAATGTTGGCCTGAGTTGAATGACATTTGTGGCCAATCTTTTATCATCAAGCTATTAGGCGAGCGAAGGTCAATATTTTGAGATCATTAATCTCCAACGCAAGGGTATTGCAATGGCTGGGCCAACATTATGGCTTTGTGAATCAGAGCTTGGAAATGTAATCTGATTGGGCCTAACACACAACACAACGAATATTAAGTATCATGATGTTAAAACAGGATTATAACTAAAAAACCGAATAAAACCTGACTATTATATTGCATATTGTGACCTACACTTCTTCTCCCCAATGGTATCTTGTCCGTGATCTGTACCGTTACACGTTCTCACTCAATCACTCCGTTCGTTCATCTCACCTCGACTCGGGATGAGGACAGTGTCGCTCCCAGCCTGCACATCCTGTTTGTTGCCCTGAACCGGCAGGGCCACTCTGTTTTCACTGGCGTGAAACTGGCAATGGATCTGGGCACTGGCCCACGCAAGCATCTCACTGTAAGAAACAGCAATACATTGTTTACCTGTCTATAACGACCTGTTATAGGGACTTTTCATACACATATCGTTACGTCCACGACTTAAGTTTGGATTCACCTTGTAGCGGACGTCGAAAGGTGGGACATTGGGTTGGTGAACGTGATGAGACACTCCATCACCTCCCCGGCCAGGAGCACGGGGCCCCGGGCCATGGAGGCCACCACTTCTATCATCTGTATGGATGTTAATAAACCATTACCAGTAGTCAAATCATCAAAAATCCAAAATAAAGAAAGAAATAGGCAGTCAAACTATATTAATGATAGAGTCCGTGATTACGTGAGTAGGAAATGAAGGCCATTCATTCAGCAAGACAAGTTAAATATAATGGACTAATGGAAATGTCTTTAACTTTGTTGCTTCGATCAGCTGGCCACTGTGTTGATAAAAGGTAAAGAAAACATACCTTCGCAGAAAATACGAATGTATTTGAACAACGGATTCCTCCGTGTAAACGTAAAACGTAGGTGTGTACTCCTCAAGAAGGATGAGAACAGTGCTTTATTGTGGAGAAAACATTAAAACAAATGTAAAATACACCGTTAGCATGTGAGAGTGGATAGCATAAACAAACGTCTGTCCGGAGGCTCACTGTGGGACGACCAGAGTTAACCATTGGTGAAAAGAAAAAAGCTAAGTAGCGTCAGGACATGACATACTGCCTTGCAAAAAATAATTATACAAATGTTATAACTGTAAAGAATTCCACAAGCAAATAAAACGATATTGAGCAGTTGTATTTCAATAAATGTAATACATACAATGTAATGTAATAAATACAATACAGTATTTTCTATGGTCGGCCATCCACACAGCGCCGTGGCACCTGTGACGTAGGCTGGACGATACTATTTGAACTAAATGGGAGAGACAATCGCTTAACAAAAGTACATGCAAATAGATGATAGCTATTCTGGCTCCCAGATGTTGCACAGCTGATTACAAATTTAGTTGTGTATATTACAACTGGGGAAAACGGTCGTCACATTTAGATAGACAATAAACCAGTAGTGAAGACCAAATCCCCCTTATTCTTTGTGAATTGGTTTATCCCAAATTCTAGCTCATAGAACCTTCTGTAGTGCATTTACATATTGAACGCTGCTAGCAAGGGTAACAGGAACTTAATGTCATAACTCTCGACTTCGGCTAATCACACTTTAATAATGTCCGGACCAATCTACCAGACGGCATGTGGTCATAGTTCACCGCGTTGATTCTAGCTGTTTGTATATAGATGTAAGTTCCTTCCAAAGGCTTTGGTGTAAAAAACACACTGTTTTTAGCACCCCGCTTACTGTAGCTTAACTATGTTACATTATGATGATGCATAACTGAGATGATGTTGCCATTGTAGTAGGATTTCGAGAGCTTAAAAATAACATTACATGACAATAACATAATGAGCCTTTCAGTATGTGTCTTAAAATGTGCCACTGTAATAACTGCCATTTCAAATGCATAACGTTGCATTCATCTTTATCCTTGTCCATTGCAGGTTTCCGGGATAACTTCGGTCCATATCATTTTTTCATACAGTGTGCTGTCTTTTTTCCTGCTGTGGGCTACACCTATAGTTTCCTGCCCAGCCTCCATTGCGTACAATACAATTTTGGAGCCATAAACATTTGATCCAATCGATGTCAACAGGCCATTCCATAGTCTGTTATGAACCTGTAACTGAATCGTTGTACGAATGAGGAGGAAACGACCACATACTTAGCCGACCCAGTTCACCCGCCTCAATTTCAGAAAACCAGTTTGTCTTCATTGATCAGTTGACAACCTGATATTATTCCGTTACCAAGTTGTGACAGACCGATTATTTTCTCACAGATGGTAACCACTTTCATAAGAACCCTTTCGACCACTGATATTGCCTGATCATCATTTTTTCAAGGAAACACAAATATCCCTGGATCATTTTAACTGGGATTCTCCCACTTGGCTGTCAAGCAGCCAAGCAAAAATGACCAGTACGGAGTGGGGTGAGAGATCCACTGCAGAGCTCATGAGCAAGTATGTGGCCAAGGACACTGGAATCGGTGTACCCAACGAGGGCTGGAGGATCTGTCTGGCGCATGAGTTCAAGGAGAAGAGGAAGCCTTTCCAAGCCAAAGACGTCTCCCTGTCCAACGTTCTGGAGCACATCGGCCTTGGACTTCGGTAAGAGTCGTTGTTCATGCACACTTCATTGGACAGCCTGCGGAGCGCTTGCCTACCAAGAAGGGACAAGTCAACAATTAGCTCATTGTTTTGCTTGGCTTACATTAATGAGATGTATGTGGTTCTAGCCTAGTTTGTTGTTGGTTTGCAGGGCCTATTTAGTTTCCCAACCCTTCATGGTTTTTAAATTAATCGCACCTCACCATTCAGAATAGGTCAGGTTGCCATGCCGCTGTATCTATGACATAAGGCAATCACCCTTCGCCTCATAACCCCCACACACAAACAGTTGTTCACATCCCACCACAGATCTTTAACAGCTGAACTGGTTCTTATTAAGGGTTGGGTACTTTCGGTTATGGAGAATTTTTGGTTATGTTGGGAGAAATTAAGTTAGAAGTCCTTTTCCCAGATGCTCAATCCCTCAGGCATTCACTGTGAGCAATTAGCCAATTGGTTGCTTCTATTGACACTTTAGGAGGAGTGCTTCTTGCTATCCTGTAAACATTAATCAATGTCCAGCACAGTTAACCTGCAGCCATCTGGCGGTATACTATGCACACAGGAGGAGTGATTAGTTGAATGAGTTTGTAGGACTGCGCTCTATGAGGAAGTTCACAACCGAATGTATTTCTTCCCTTCCCATGATACATATGTTAATAATTCTCCAACCCTTTCACCCACCTGATCTTGTATGAACCTCTGAACCCGACCGAGGCTAACGTATAGGCAGTGTCGAACATGCAAAAGTTTTAGCATGAGCTGTGGTGAGCCATGAATTTGAATGGGAAGATCGCTGACGTTTGCTTACAGTGGTCATTAATGAGACTGGTTTCTGAAAGGAATCTACAGCAACCACCCTCTGAATCGACACGGATATCATTCTGCCAATGTCATAAGACCAGAGGAACCCAAGCACTGATAATTAGTTTTTTATCGTCCAATCTCAGCATCATCTCGGGGCCACCAGATACGATTCACAGCGGCACAAATGGCAGTTGCACTAGGGTGATTCAGCGTCAATGACCAGCTCGCTGTACGTTATCCCTTGCATAATGACTATAAGTCGGACCGGTTGTATGTTATGTTTATGAAGTATGTGCCTTCACGTCATCCAAATCTGTACTGATCAAGCAGTGGCGTACTGTATGCTAAAATTCAAGTGTCTTTTGTTTTTGGTGAACTGGATTGGCTGGTAGGGACTATTTTGGGAATGGGTTTGGTTCAAGTTTTTGTTGTACATTGGTTCAAATGCAAATGAGAGGCGAGGAGCACAAGGGCTCTCCCCCCCCCAACCTCAAACCCGTTTCATCAACGCTATAACCCCGAGTCATTGGCCTTGAGGCTTTCCTTTTGGAAGGTGTTGTTTCTTCACACAGAAACAATGTAGACATCGGGACAGCAGGAATAGATTTGAGGTGGAGGGAATATTCATATGACAACAAAATGTATTCTGAATGTAGAATATGTGGAAGATAGAATATGTGAAATAAAGATAAAACGTGCATCTTACTAACAACAGAATATACACACCAATATGCAAGTACATGGAAATATTTGCTAATATTTACCTTGAAGCTAAAGCAAGTGATTCTAACAATGTTCATACAATCAGGAATATTGTACAAACAAAGCTGTAAATGAGGCTTCCATCTTTGACTGAAAAACGAGTGCGTGTTGCCAGTGCGTGTAACTAGTTCTCGTACTGAGATTTCCTGGTCGTTTGTTATTGAACCTACTTTTCGGAAAGTGGAAACTGACCCGCTTGAAACGTTCCCTATCCTATGCATGGCAGTGCAGTACTTGGCTACCAAGCCTGAAAGAAATAATTTTCTTCTGTGTGGAGTTTGCATGAACTCCACTGGTTAAATTTGGATACACTCCTGTTTTCACACCAAATATCCTAACCAGCATGTGAGGTTTATGTCGATCTTAACAATACGGCTGTGGACAAAACAAGGGTTGGTGCCTTTACTCTGTGAATGCTGCTCATTGTCCTACCCTGGGACTGTGCACCCGACCCACAGAGCACACACTTGTTTTAATCAATAATTCACACCACCTGCATGGTATGGTAATCGGCACTGGAACACACACGAACAAGCAGACACACACGCCATCTTTGACTGCACGTCCGCCTGACCGCACGCACGCATGCACGCACACTCACCCTCACCCTCACACTCTCACACACACACTGAGAATGTGCTGCTTAACATCGGTCGTCTGCATTTACACAGAATTTCCATTTCTTTGGATCTTTCTAATAATTTGCCTTTTTGTTCTCGATTTACGGCTCACTAAAACCCCCCTTTGATTCTGATCCCTAAAGCAGTGGTTGTATGCTCTGTGTTTGCACAGGTATCTAAAATGGTGGTACAGAAAGACCCAGATAGAAAAGAAAGCGCCGTTCATTGACATGTTCGGTCCCCTACCCTTGCGGCAGATATATGGTGGGTTAACACACGTATCCTTTCACTGAGAATAACATTGAACTGTTTCTGAGCTTGTCCTTCTTATGTCAATACCCCCCCACCCCTGTTTCAATTTGTCTTTTGGTATTTCCCGGTGTTATTCCACAGGCGCTCCGCTTGGAGGCATCGGGGGAGGCACCATCACCAGAGGTTGGAGGGGGGAGTTCTGTCGTTGGCAACTCAACCCCGGGATGTATCATTACACTACTGTGATTGCCAACCAGGTGTGCATATCGGGGTCAATGATACACTATTGTTTTGTTATTTTTCAAGTAAAACAAGCAGCCAAAAGGGGGTTATAAAGTTAACTTAGGCTAAACCGGTTTGTCTCTGGAATGTCTTATCATCCCATGGTTTCCCGCCCATGACCAAATAGTATGTAAATAATGCTACACGTATTCTTTTGTGTGTGATTGTGTTAAAACACAGGTTTATCATTACTCCGAGATAACTTTGATAAGTGGCTATGACAGCCAGGCAGGATAACCACAAAGGCATCGGCTGAAATCAGTCGTCAGCGACGTTCAAAGTGCTGTTCCTCATTGGAATATCCTGCAGGGATCGTGTGTTGCATTCGTCCTCCATATGACGGTGTCCCGGGCTGGCTGTACCTGGGTCCCTGGCTGGGTGAACCTGTTTATGTCCACCGTTATCACCCCTATCGCGTTGCCTTGCCACTCGTCTCATGTGACTTCAAATTGCAGCTCTCATCCCAAGTGGAGCTGAGTGAGAAGACTCCATTGGGAGTGTAGAATATCATTATAGGTACCTGCGATGTAAACCTATAGGTTCTATTGAAGTCTCCTCAAAGGTCCTTTTCATTGGTTATGTTGCTTGTCCAGGCACCTCCAAAATAAATAAACAGTTTAATGGTGTGATAGGACTTATTTCTACCAAGGGGGGCTATCTCCCCTGCACGTACATACCAGGCTGTGTACATTTGCACACCGGATGTGCGCTGAAATATAAGGATCTATAAAACAAATCAGAACACACCAAAGCAGAGATTCAGGTTTTATTTTCTTCCTCAAACCTTTTTGAAGCTGAATGAATATAGGTCAATGTTGAAAAACAGATTCCTCGAACCTCAATGGGAGTAGCCTGTTTAAATGTAGGGCGGATAAAAATAAATAACACGGTTACACGTCATACAGAGTAGGGCTGCTCGGTTATGGAAAAATCCTAATCACAATTATTTTTGAGTTGGAAAAAATTACGCATTTATTCAGCATTTCTCTCCAAAAAACAATTAGTAACCGAGAACTCTCAAAAAAATGCACAAAATGTGAAAATAATGTACAATTATGTATTTAGCTGTACATCAAACATTTAATTAATAAAATAAATAAACTTAAAAAAATCATAATAATCGCTAGATTTATATTAGTTTGGAGAACGTTTGACGCAAAATAGAAATCGCGATCAAAATTCAATTAATCGCACAGGCCTAACACAGATATTATTTTAGATACACATATACAGTATATGTAAATATTAAAGTCCTCTCCTCCTCCCTCAGTTCACGGTGTGCTTGCGGCGGGGGGGCCAGACGGTGTACCAGCAGGTGCTCTCGGTGGAGCGGCCCCCCACCCTGCAGGGCTGGAACTGGGGCTACTGCGGCGAGTACGCCTTCTACCACGCCCTGTACCCCCGCGCCTGGACCGTGTACCACCTGCCCGGCCAGAACGTCACGCTCACCTGCCGACAGGTGTCGCCCATCCTGCCCCACGACTACCAGGTAACCGGGGGGGGGGGGGGAAGGATCGTGGCTTGTTTTTTATAGTATCAGTGGTTGTTGTTATGGTGGTGCTGGTCGTGGTTGTTTTTGTGGTGATGATGGGGGTTGTTGTGTTGATGATGGGGGTTGTTGTGTTGATGATGGGGGTTGTTGTGGTGACGGTGGTGGTGGTGGAAAGGAGGAGGACGACTCGTGTTGATGTTGGATTCAGGGTTCGGTTGTTGAAGTTGCTTCGGTCCCCCAGTTTAAGATCACCTTGAATATTTGATACACTCTTCACCTGTAACCCGAGGAGATGGTTGAGGATACCTACTGGGTTAGGCTCTTGTGTGTGTGTGTGTGTGTGTGTGTGTGTGTGTGCTCCCCCCCCCCAGTGTGTTTCTCTAGGATTTCTCCCACCCTTTTCCCACAAACACAAAAAACACACGAGTTGAACAAATGCAGATTGCACCATTGCCCAGGGAGTTTCTGGTGTCTGATGTGTAGCTCCATTGTGAGCTACGGGATAGCCTTCAGCTCCCTGGAGCCCTGCTCAGGACCAAGTGCTTCACAACCATAGTGCATGTGCGCGGATGCATCGCAACCGCACACCCCTTGATCCCCCATAAACAGACCAGTACGTTCACCGAAACTCAACTGATGTCTCTCTCAGGACTCCAGTCTCCCCGTGGCGGTGTTCGCCTGGGACGTGGAGAACCACAACGACTACGACCTGGACGTGGCCATCATGCTGACCATGGTCAACGGCTCGGGCCACAAGGACGACAAGCGCGGGGGCCATTGGAACAAGCCCTTCCACCTGGAGAAGGACGGGCAGGCCGTGTCGGGCGTGCTGCTACACCACTGCACCCCTGTCAACCCCTACACGCTCTGCATCGCAGCGCGCCACATGGTGGGTGGGCGGTTCACGACAAAGGGGAGTTGGGGAGGGGTGCGGTTAAATGGGACATGTTATACCACCAGGTGGGAGTGCGATTCAAAACGGCTTGTAACGGCTAACCACGCTTGCACCTGGTGGTATAACATAATAGTCACCTTTACCGTAAGTCTGCTGCTGTGAACGTAGACTTCTCACACGTTGTGAGTTAAGAGTCGCCCTGTATATTCTCTCCCCCTTTCCCCCTTGACAACGTTTTGAAATGGCTCAACTCCGCCGGGTTTCAGATGCAGACGAAAGCTAGAGTTTTGCCGTGACTTGTTCTGTCGGTATGAAATGTTTTACTATCAAGACAAAGTGGTCAAATATCAACAAGACAGCGACGGCGATTTATGTGTGTTGTGCTTGGTTCGTTTTTTGCGTTCATCCACGTTGATGCATGTTCGTGACGCGTTTTGCGGCTGCAAGCTTTGCATGCGTCTGTAAAAAAACCCTGTTCCCTCTAGCCTGACAGGCAGGTCAGCCACCAGACGGCCTTCAGCCCCAAGGGCACCTGCAGTGGCCTGTGGAGTGACCTCCTCACAGACGGACGGCTGGACTCTCCTACCGGTAGGTGGCTCAGTGACTTCCCCGGAGACTCCAGTGCTGTGTCTGAAATTGCGCACTTCTATACTTACCCTTACTTTTTTGAGTGCACTTTGCGCAAAAATGGAGGGTGTGCCAAAACGCAGTGCACTGGAAGTACCTCGGTGGCGCACTCGAAACGATCGAAAACTTGAGTGTGGACCGATGGACACTTTCCACCCTCAACGGCCGCCAACTTGTCTTCGTAGCGGTGGGGGCGGGAATTTCAAATCTGAAAATGGAGGACATTGTAACAGTTGAAAGAAAACAACCAATCTAAATATTTACAGTTTGAGTTGATTAGTACTATACAGCGCTAAAATAAATGCAGATAAAATCGATAGAAATTGATTGATGATAATTTAAATTTATAGCTATTAAAATGATGGGCGAATTATGGAAATTCTAAGCAGAAAATAAAATACCACAGAAGAAGAACCGTCAAACTGCAAACTCATTTCCAGTAGGTGCAGGAAGGCTGTTTTGACAGTGCACTGTAGAATTGAGAGCACTGCGCCTATAAGTAAGTGTACTGTAGGGATAATGAAGTGCACTCAATGTAAGTGCACTTACGTAAGTGCGTGATTTCAGACACAGCACAGTCCTCTCAATAACTAATGGCGAATTTAGATTAGATTAGGATCCATGTATTTTGACTATCCAGTTAATCAATAATTCACACCACCTGCATGGTATGGTAATCGACACTAGAACACACACGAACAAGCAGACACACACGATCTGGTTATGTCCCCAATGTACACAATCAGACAACGTCACACATCATTCCACACTGATCGTCATTGCTCAGGAATGTGGACTAAAATCTATTGGCGTAGATTTAAGGATATCCCATAGAGAGTGACATATCAGGTCCCCTGATTTGTAGCTACACAAGGCAATAAATATACTCAACATATTTAGCATTTAGTTCGAATTTTTTAACGACATATTCAACTTGGATGCATGGCTTTCCAGGTGAATATCTCCTGTGGTTTCCAGCCAGGAGTAGAGCACCATTGGCCTCCATATAGTTCAGCAGGCAACGGGATTGTTAAACCTAAACAAAGCTAATGATCCAGCCGCCAATGATGACACCGCTCACATTCCTCCTCCTCCTCCTCCTCTTCCTCCTCCCGTAGGCCCCAGCACCCCCACCCAGAAGGGGGAGGAGGTGGCAGCGGCCCTGGCGGTGAGCTGCTCCGTGGGGGCGCGGGGGCGCGGGGGTCTGGAGATGAGCCTGTCCTGGGACATGCCCACTATCACCTTCGGCTCCGGGGAGAGACGGCACGACAGGTACTGCCGCCCGGGAACGCTTCTTGGAATGATAAATAAGTTGAATTTGATTCTGCGATAAATGGGTCTGGTGACAGCTGTTTAATGTCTGCTCTCTGCCTGACATTTCACCAAGACAATCGGGGTCTTGTTGGCGTCTTGTAGAAGGAAAATATGCAGACCGATTTTGTGTGACCCTAGTGAGGAACAGGGAAACATTTACATTCTGCCCTTACAGTATTTATTTTAGTTTCAAATCTCCATTAGAGGGAAGCTTCTAGAAGAGTCATCCGAGAGCACCGTCATTTGCAGATGTTCTGTGATTGGTTTTGGGGTTGAAAGGAAAATAGAAATTCTGAATGACTATTAGGCTAAAAGTTCTCCACTGTCAGAAGAACACAAAAGGAAATGCTTCATTCACAAAAAGTCATTTTTTCACAATTTCTATTCATTTATCCCAAGGAGAACTGTAATGTGGTGATTTCCTGCCAACAGACGAATGTATTGGATTTGAATACTCTGTCTTCACCCCATCCATTACACATCTGTTTGTTCTGTAGGGTGTGTGTGACGCCACACATTGTTGACAGTGTGTACGTGCTCACCAGATCAGGCAGTGTTAACGCTGTCTGCTTTGCACGAGTCTTGGGGTTAGGCTTGGTTAGAATTAGAGTCTTCCCATGGCGCTGTAGCATCTCTGCTGGCTGCGGATTGGTGAATGGTTGCTTGGTTTTTCCTTAGTTCCTTGTCCCGTTACCTTTCTTCTTTTTTTTTAAACGCAGGCCCACTTAACTCCTAAGGTCTCTCTCATTGTGTAAGATCGGATACACAATCAACAGACCAAGTATACAAAAACAAGTTGAGTTCACAGATGACACGAAACCGCGCACCAATTTGTTTATTTAGCGAGTACGTCTCCGGACAATTGCAGGATGTTTTGGCGACGGTAGAAAATACTTCAGATCAAGTGAGAGGAACGCAAAGTCTTGTTTACTATCACCAGCTTGTGCGCAACATTTTGGTCCAATCAGCAGCCAGATGATCGAGAAGGGTCAGTTGCTTCCC
This sequence comes from Pollachius pollachius, assembly GCF_949987615.1. NCBI lineage: Eukaryota > Metazoa > Chordata > Actinopteri > Gadiformes > Gadidae > Pollachius > Pollachius pollachius. Next base: position 10,046,053 of record NC_136953.1, on the reverse strand, counting down.
TACTTCTCCTTCTCCGTCTTCTTTACAAGATCGCTTTTAGGAATGTTTACTTGAAAATTGTTTAGATGCGAGCGGCCTTTCCTTCCCAGACTTATCGTTTGACCCTTTGACCTTATTCCCGAAGTACACACAAACTTCAGATAAAGAACAGCTGTTCTATGAAGGGAACTGGCAGAGCTACAGCGAACAATCTGTTTGTTTGTTTTCCACCCTGGAAAGAATGATCTCAACTCTGGCCTCCATAAATTGTCCCGCTTCCAAAATACTTTGTTTGAGTTCACTCACATGGAAAAAAATCACATCCTCTGGGGTGACAACATCATCACGCAAAACCTTCCACCACTTCCCCAGGAGTGCCATTTGAACACGTGTGTGGATGTGTTTGCTGTTCCCTCCCAGGAGATACACGCGCTTCTTCGGGACAAAGGGGGACGCGGCGCCCTCGATGGCCCATCACGCGCTCCTCCACTACCCCCGCTGGGAGGAGACCATAGAGGAGTGGCAGAGGCCCATACTGCAGGACAGGTACCCCTAACCCGTCCTGATTGGTCAGAGAGTCCCGTTTGACCCTAACCCTAACCCTAACCCGCCCTAACCAGTGTAGCCAGATTGGGCCAGATTTCCCACCCAATCTGGCAACCCTGGCTGTAGCACGCTGCAGCCCGGGTTGCCAGATTGGGTGGGATATCTTGCCCAATCTGGCAACACTGGCCCTAACCCTATTGGTTAGAGAAACACGTTAATCGAGTTCACCCTGACCAAACTGGTTACATAATTACGCTCATTAAACTTGCAGCAATCTTATTGGTTAGAGAGCCACACTCATGAAACTAACCCCTCAATCGGTCGTATAATCCCACTAATTGAATTCACCATGACCAAATAATAATAATAATACATTCAGATTATATAGCGCTTTTTTAAACAACTAAAAGTTGCTTAACAGAGTGAACACAGAATAAAATCATGTAATAACATCTATAAGTAAAAAGATAGAAAAGGATAAAAATAGTTAGGTAGAAAATGAAATAGTCATCCTAGGAACAGTTAAAAGAAGGAAGGGAAGAGAAGGGAAGGCGGTGAAAATGCGTTGGCTAATTACGCTAATCGAAGTCACCCTAACCCTCTTAGTAAGTGGATCACACAAATTGATTGAGCCTTAGCCCCCGTCCCCGGGCCAACAGGCTTTGGGGATGTAGCAGGTGAGACAGGTGTAGCTCATTAAGTTGATTACTGATCAGTTGGGCTGTGTCCTTAATTGACATCACGAGAGACACCTGGGCCAATCACCCCCTTAGCACGACACCTCTGACCTAGGGATGGGCACGGTTATTCGAATATTCAATTATTCAAAATGACGTCGGTATTCGACTCTAGCTGTAGCGGATTTATTTTTATTTATGCCTAAAGTCAATTAAATATTATTCATTAGCTATATTAATTACATATTGTTCATTAAACATGTATTCTAATGCCATTTAATACTTGGAATACTTTGCTATACCGGCAACCTCTGTTCCAGCGGAGAGAGTCTTTCCGCGCCTGCCCTTCCCCCGAGCACGTAGACATGGTCATTTCTTTTGACAAGAATGAGTGATGCAGCAGGTGGGCTTAATGTTTCAGACATACTGTATTTCCGTCTTCCACGTAATATATTTTTGTTGATTGAATGCGCACCATGCGTAATGCGAGGCAGGCCCATGCGCTGCAAGTGGAGTTCAGTTGATATCCAAGCCCCCCAGTACGCTACTTATGGTTTTTGCTGTTGTGCTTCAGTTACTTGAATCTATTCAGTTTGTGCCTTCAATTTACTTGATTCTAATTTCAGTTTGTGCCTTAAGTATGCAATACTGTTCATCCTTGTCAAAAAGGATGGACTCGTTTCAACTCTTTTCGATTCAGCGTACTGATTCCTTATTTATTTGACTAATAGATGGAAAATGAATACATTTGTTTAGTGATGGCCAGATCACGGAAGCCCTTCAGGCTACATTATAAGTGCTCTACACTTTTCTTTTTTTTTCTTTGTAGTTTGGTTACACGGTTACTTAATTTTCTTTTATACAATATTCGAATATTGATATGCCTTCAAATGCCCAACCCTACTCTGAGCCAGGGCTGCTGAAAAAGTGATAAGCACGACAAACGTCAATATTGAAATTGAGTATTTTATTTGATTATGATTATTTTTGAGTTTGAAAACATGATGCATTTATTCAGCATTTCTCTCCAAAAAAAAACACTTTGTAACTGAGAACTTTGAAACATACCCTTAAAAAATACACAAAATGTTGAAATAGAAAATCTTCAAATCAAAAATAAAGTACAAAAATATATATCCAGCTGTTTAATTTTTGTAATTTATATAAACATTTAATGAATGAAAAAAAAGATCTTTGGTTATATTAGTTTGGACATCGTTTGACCCAATAGTCGAAATCGTGCTAAAGATCGGATTCATCTCACAGCCCTACCTTGTGCTTGCCCTGCTCTGGACTCGCTCCGTCCGAGTGAATGTGGTGGTCCTGGCCGCGCACGGGACGAGCCCATAACGGCGGCGTGTCCTGCATGAAACGTTACTAGAGCTCTAGTAACATCACTATCGTTCTCCCCTCCCTCCCGTGTCTCAGCGCGCTGCCCTCCTGGTACAAGTCGGCGCTGTTCAACGAGCTGTACTTCGTGGCGGACGGCGGCACGGTGTGGACGGAGCTGCCCGAGGACAGCGACATCAGTGGGGGGCTGCGCAGCGAGGACGGGGGGCTGCCCGCCCAGCCCGCGGCCATCAAGGAGTACGGGCGCTTCGCCTACCTGGAAGGTACGCGCGGAACACCGTTTTTTATTTCTGATTTTTTTTTTAAGATTCAAGATTTAAGGTTTTTATTTGTCATCTACTCATACAGGATGTGCAATGAAATGTTTGGGTGAAATACTCTTGAAATACAATAGAATAAAAAGAGAATAAAATACAATATAAGTTTTAACAGCCATCTATATATATACACACAAGCGCATGAGAAGCAGTCGCAGTCGTCTAAGTCCACCTCATAGAGTCATCTTCTTTTTATTATCCTACATACAGTATGATTCATTCTTTGTTATCAAATAATATTAAACACATTTGCACGGTATTTGAACTGCAATGAGTCGATGAGCGATTTTGTTATGATTGATTTATTTTTCTACTGTGAAAATGCTATGCTTTTCCGCTGTTTGTGGTCCCTGTCGGCTAAGAGCCCTCTCTCTCTCCCGTCCCCCAGGCCAGGAGTACAGGATGTACAACACGTACGATGTGCACTTCTACGCCTCCTTTGCACTCGTCATGCTGTGGCCGAAGCTCGCCCTGAGCCTGCAGTATGACATCGGTGAGTGCCACATCGCTGCTCCCCTATTGGTCGAGGTCAAAGCGCAGTGGACCCTTTTTGCAGCGGTGTCATCGGAGGAAAAATGCAGGGGTGGCTTGTGACACTGTTTATGGGTTGTTGTGGAAAACTACAAAATGTGCACCCGGTGCAGATTCGGTGTCCTGTGCCCCTCTCACACCCTTCACACCTTGACTTAACATGAGGTTTGGACTATTGGCTACAGTATGTATCGGATATCGCCTAAAGCGCCAAAAGCGTGCAATCCAACACCACCTCACACACACCTTTTGGTCACACACATCAAAAATCTAAATCATTAAACCCAGTGACTCAACTAAGGGCTTTACAAAGACAAAGGTTCTTTATCTCATGGCATCAACTAAATAAATCGTATGGAGCTGTGGCCTAACATTTACAAACAAAAATAATGTGTTATACAAATCAGCAGAAATCTCGGGTCTCTTAACTTTACACAATGTGCTAAGTGCTTTACTACCCGTAAGTAAAAATTGACAACTACAACTACTACTCGATATCCGATGTCATTCTTGGCACTGGAGACGCTGTCTAGCACCAGGCATAAATCAAAAGTGTTCTGTCAAAACAAACAAAGTCTTGTGATACCCATGACATTTCCCATTGACATATATTGCCGCAAGGAAGGCTCTGTTTGGTGAGACGGCCCACGCTACTCACCCTTTGACCTCCCCATAATGATGCTAAGATCGTAGGCGTAGGAGGCACTGCCCTCGTCGCAGCCATCGCTGGGGTTGTAGACATAGTACAATAAACTACATAACCCAGCCGCAGAGAGTAGCTCGGGGAGAATGCTGTTGTGTTATTGGTGTCGGACTGAACACTTGTGGGTTAACAAACAGTTGTTGTTTCTTTGCTTCTGCTTCTAAGCTGGCAGTGTGATCCAGCAGGACCCAACTGAAAGGCTTCACCTCATGAGTGGACAGTGTTCTGCGGTGAAGGCCAAAAACGTGGTGCCCCATGATATCGGAGACCCAGGTAGGGAGTCACGGCCTGGGATTAACTCTTTCACTCAGTCATGTTATTGTTCACAAGGTAGCATAGCCGCTAGGGAGCGGGGATGAGGCTTGTTGAGCTATTGGAACAAGTTCATGTTTTTCTTCTATTTTTATGGGAACCAGTTGTAATGGTCTTTGACTTAATTGAACCAAACTGGAAAATAATCACACTCAAAAGCTAGTAGGTCCTTCGGAATGCAATAGGACATCGATAGCCACATACCTTACCTTATTGCCACTTGTGGAAGTAAGCAGTGGTAACTAGAAGTGATTCAACCGATGATTGGAGCCTATGGTTCTTTTAAGAAAGTTTGCAAATACACTTTATGCAATTGCAGGGTTTTGCGTATCTGGTATGTGAATAATGAATTGCAGGAAGTTGGCTTCCGCTGCAACTGGCTGCTGTATATCTGGTACGATGAAATAATTAAAGTTCCCCATTTTGGTGTCAAAATGTAAACAGTTCTTAAAAAGGAATCCACACTTTCCACCTCTGTGAGTCATGGTGATTTGGCCATTGTGTGAGAGGTGATCAGGTCATCCGGTGGCTACAAAGACTACATTGAATAGGAGAGAGGCTCAAACAATGATAGGAAAAAAGGCACTAATCCCTGAGCTGGTTAATGGTTAACCGCTGTGTCGTCCCTGTCTGAACCCAGACGACGAGCCCTGGCAGAGGGTCAACGCCTACCTCATCCACGACACGGCCAACTGGAAGGACCTCAACCTCAAGTTCGTCCTGCAGGTCTACCGGGACTTCCATGTCACCCAGGACCAGGGGTATCTACGGGACATGTGGCCCATCTGCAAGGTGGGAGGCACCCCTAGTTCACCGTTGAGGCGTTTTTCAAAGGGAATGTACTTGGAGGTCTAGAGGTCGAAAATTAGCATCAAATTAAAATAACTTTGGAATATCTTTGATGCAATATCTTTGATGCAAACAGTTGCTTAAATCAGAGATCTTGCCATGCAACATAAAACAAATGTGAATTTGCAAATATAGGCCGAAAAAACTTGGTACGAATATATTGCCGACAACCGATTCAATGAGAATCAACAAACATCAGGTCCAACATTCCTGGGCCCGATCTTATCCTTGTGGTTCTGATTGGTTCCTGAAGGCGGTGATGGAGTCTGAGCTGCGCTTCGACCTGGACGGAGACGGCCTGATCGAGAACTCGGGCTACGCCGACCAGACCTACGACGCATGGACCGTGACGGGACCCAGGTGAGGAGGACAGGTGGTGGTGGCGGTGGTCTGGTCCACCAAGAAGGCTTCTTGCTATGTTTTAAGGACATTACGAGTGCTCTGGGTCACCTACTGAATCATAATGCTAATCTAAGTTGACTAAGTCTCCAAGTAGTGTATGTATCGTTATAGATAGATGTGTTCCATTGAATTCTTAAGGGTATCTATGAAAGATGGAGCACATTTCTAATCATACTGGACTCTTGAGGAATACAATACTTAAAGATATATATTTATATCATATAATTGCAAACGCAAAGTTGCAAAAGTGCTTGCCTCAATCATAGAAAATTAGAATCCCGGCCCATCACCTTAGCCCCACTTCCACTTCAGTTCAAGTGTGCGTAGCCCCTACCAAAACCTCAAAGCCAGTTTCAGCCGCCCATTGAGCAGTACAGATGACGAGTTCCTCAGTGCTGTCGGTGTGTGCTTCCTCTCCCTCAGCGCGTACTGCGGCGGGCTGTGGCTGGCCTCGGCGTGCGTCATGAGTAAGATGGCCAGGCTGCTGGAGGACGGGCCGGCCTACCTCCTCTACAAGGACATCCTGCAGCGGGGCAGCGCCGCCTTCGACAAGCTGCTCTGGAACGGCGAGTGGAGAACGAGGCCTGACTCATCTGTGTAGATGAAATCAGGGCTGATTGCTTATTGAAAAAAGAACGGTTAATCTTAATTCCAATGTTGATTCATTTTTGGTTTGTGAATACTCAATTATGAAGACAATGGTTCAGGCTTAATGAACAGTTCTGTCAGGTTCATGACTTAATTTTAAAAAAAGTACAATTTAGGCTATTTTGGCCCTTGTGAAACTCTTAATTAAATGACATTTTACCACGTTTCCAGGCAAGTACTACAACTACGACAGCAGCGGGAGGACTTTGTCCAACAGCGTCATGTCGGACCAGTGCGCAGGCCAGTGGTTCCTGCGGGCTTCTGGGCTGGGAGACGGAGAGTTTCAGGTCAGTGGAGTAGAGCGCCAGCCCCCCAACTAAAGGTCTTCCATCAATCCAAACAGTGTAACATACTGGCAAGTTTAAATAATATTAATATTAGATATTCAAAGTATCAGTCTTTTCACTTGAAGACCATTCCAAAACACTTCTAAAGGGGTCTATTCAGACTCCAAGAATCTACTAGTACTAAGGTATTTTGTAAATACCATCAGACGTGGGGGCAACCAGACAGTCACATTGCGCAATGTTGCTGTGTTGTTTCCAGTCCAAGACGGCCTCGTAGGCGCTATCGATCACCCACACTGCGCAACTCGCCCGTGCTCTCCCCCTCTCCAGGCCTTCCCTAAAGACAAGGTCCTCAGCTCGCTCAAGTCGGTGTTTGACCTGAACGTGATGAGCTTCGCCGGCGGGCAGATGGGCGCGGTCAACGGCATGCGTCCCGAGGGCGTGCCCGACCGCTCCAGCGTCCAATCAGACGAGGTGTGGATCGGAGTGGTGTACGGGCTGGCCGCCACCATGATCCATGAGGTAGGAGCCAGGGTGCTGCCTTTTGAGAGGTTTTTAGCAAAGGGGCGGCGTCGTTACTCATTTTTTAAGTAGTGCCTTGTTATTCCGCTGCTACTATTATTATTAAGTTGTTCACAGACGCTTTCTTCCAAAGCGACTCACAATGGACCACTTTGATACATGACCTGGAGATAGAGTGGGTAGAGACTCTACCTCAAGGAAGCCAACAGGTAGACTGTGGACAACGGGGTCTCGAACCAAGAACCTTTAGTCAAACACCATAACTACTTGCTTATCCTGCCCCGTTATCTTTGGCAACCGCTAAAATCAAACATCCACCATGACAGGGTATTACTCCAGTACAACTTTGTACTTGAAACTATACCTTCCACCGAGTTCCTTGTGTTTTGTTAGGGGAAAATGAATGCATTAAGTTTCATTGTTGGCTGATTGTGTCTCTATCCCCCCCCCCCACGACCCCCAGGGCATGCTGCAGGAGGGCCTGCGCACGGCAGAGGGCTGCTACCGCACGGTGTGGGAGCGGCTGGGCATGGCCTTCCAGACGCCCGAGGCCTACTGCGAGAAGGGCATCTACCGCTCCCTGGCCTACATGAGGCCGCTCAGCATCTGGGCCATGCAGTGGGCCCTGGACGGGGCCCGGGGCCGCCGTCGCCGTGACAACCCGCCGGGTCAGACGGGAGACTCGACCGCTCCAAGAGAGGACAGCTGAGGGCAGGGGGGGGGGGGGGGGGGGGGGGCACGGAATCTCGAGCGGATCGAGGAGGAGACGGACGCTGACGGGAAAAGCAAAGGCGCGATCCCAATCCGTTGTGCTGTGCGAGGCGGAGCGACGGCCTTGAATGTTTACACTCGACGGGTGTGTTTTCGAAACCACGTAGTCGGCCCGACGTGGCCGGTTTCCATGACAATGATTTAGTGACCTCCCAAATTGTGTGTGCGAGATGCAAATCGGTTTGACCCCCCCCACCGCACTTAGAAACATGCAATCATCACGAGCCGGTGGGGTTGCTGGGTGACCATAACGAGGTTGATATGCAACTATATAAGTGTAGTTTCAGCCCTCTGTTTTTTTTTTTTACTCGACAATCCTCCATATAGTTCCCGAGTGTGGAAAGGCTTGTTCTTCTGACTGATCAGCTAGAAAGGACGCCAGTCCCGACGCTAAAACATGAATGTTCTACTGATTTGTGTGGTAACCTGTGATAACTACTATTGGAAATATCTAGCTAGCAAATGTTTTTTCCTTTTTCTTCCCTCTTTTTATATTTTAGCATTTGGTGCCTTGGCGCATGTTGCCATGTATGTTAATTGATAGAGGAGATACTTTTATTGTGTTTTATACAATCAAAATACTAGTCTATGACAATGATGCTCAATAAAATCACTTAAAAATGGTCTTCTAATATCTTCCCTCTCGCAGTGGAAAAGCTGGTGGGTTGAATTAGGTGTGTATGTGTGTGTGTGTGGTTGGTTCTGAATGAAGAATACATAATTTGTGTAGCAGTGTTTAACAGAAACAAAATGGCTCCATTATTCATATTGCAATAAGCCATCACGATTGATTCACAGGACGACACACACTTTACACAATTGTTTGGCTGCATAATGCAAATGTGCTTCAAATGAATGGCTGTTTGAGTCTCAGACGTTGCAGCATTATCTTAAGCACATCAGGTTATGAAGTCTTTTCCTCTCAAACCAAGTTCATAGTGTTTTATAGTTCACTCCCTACTTTTATATAGAGTTGATCTTTGAATGTAACAGCATGAAAATTCTTTGATGTAGCATGAAATCAGTAACTTCAACCGATGACTCCAGGTATAACTGAAACACAACTTGTCACATCCAAGAAGCACCTATGCTATGGAGAAATGTAATTTAGAGCGGTTACTCTCGACTTTAGAAAAAGAAGCCCGTGAAATAACATTTCTTTCAATGTTTATTCATGTGCGTGTGGATTGGATATTGTGAATGAAATCCGATTTCTGTGTAAGTCTAGGGATTTAGTGAAACATGGAGAAAATGTACTTAACTACTTAATCATGCAAAAACACACTTTATCAACAAAGTGGTTCTCCCGGTAGGAAAAATATATATTGATCCCTTTAATTGGACATGTAAGATGATCTAAGCTCCTCCCACCCTGTGGCCCCTCTCGAGCTCTGTTTAGCGTATAAAGCGTTTAATGCGGTCGACAATGCTAACGGAAAGTTACGGAATGTATTTCTTATTATTTTTCCTACCAGAGAAAGAAACTTCTGGTATAACCAAAAAGGAAATAGTGATTATTCGAAGTTCCACGTCTTACACCGGCTATTTTACACGGAGCCACGAGCACATGTCCAAGGCCCTTGTCAACTAATTAGCCTACCCTGTTGCCGACTGGCAGAGACCGCATCGCTACTGGTACGTTAAGCTAATTACTTTTAATCACTTTCTGTCGTTTGCTCAACTACATTTGTATAACCTATCTGAAAACACTTTTACCAACAAACCAAAAAATCACAAAATGTAGCCGTCTCTCTAACTTTATCCACTGTGGTTGCATTGTCTCGGCAGAAAGCATTTATTTTTGTTGTATTAACCTTTATTTTACCAGGAATATTCCCATTGAGATTGAAAATCTATTTTCCAAAGCAGTCCTGGCCAAAAAATCAGCATGAAACATAAAAGTTTTACATTTAACATTTAAAAAACATAATTCACCATTTAAAATACAAGACACAAAACACAATAAGACAAATCACAATAAAGCATAAATTCCATTGTCAGTGCTCAGTAACCGGACATGTACAGTTTGTTGGTAAATAGTCCTTAATCCTGCTTTTGCGATTGTTCATGGCGATTTGGGATTCCAGTTTAAGTGTTAGACTTAAAATGGAACACTTGTGATGGCGATGATAAAATATCACGATACACTTGTTAGCCGACTCGTGGGACATTTGAGGCAATTGACTATAGAAACAAATGTTTTCATTTGTTAGTGATGTATTAACTCGATGTGCGTTCAAACCAAAAGTGAAGACGCACACAGCTTTTGGCCGTGATATTATGTTATATTATATAGATATTGTAGAGCTCCGGGAGTCCGCAAACGGCAACAATCACTTTGTACTCCATGTGGCGGTTCAATATGGACTTCATGGAGTGAACGCTGATAGACTGTCACGCGGAAAGTTTGAACGGTGCGTTCACAACAAAAAAGAAGGGGCGGCGCGGAATCCATACCATGTCAATTGAAAGACGCGTTAAGAGGCGAATTTTTTGCCAGAAAATCTTGCAATGGTGGCACGAATACCCTGCTTTTCAGAAATACCCATATATCCGTGTGGTCGATATCTGAACTGAAGGAGGGTTTATTTATGAACAAAACCTTAACTCCTTATCAAAAGTGGGGTCGTGTGTTCTGGACTGAATGCGCATGGCTCGCACCCACAGAGAAAGGATCTCATGCTACTGAATGTGCTGGTGTGTTCAGCAGTTCACCAAAAGGTAGGTAGGTCTTCACCAAGCCGGGCCGGAAGTTCTTTAAATTCCTAGACAGCACGTAAGACAGCCAGCTCTTCTTACACTCAGTAGTCCAGGGGCTAACTGTAGCATATGATACGCTGTTCAGTTAAAAATTACGTCCCTGGGTGGGCTTGAACCACCAACCTTTCGATTAACAGTCGAACGCGCTAACCAATTGCGCCACAGAGACACGAGTCAAGGAGTTCAAGTGTGTTTTACAAATCACAACATATCTGCATATTAGCCATCAGTAGGTTTTCCAAAATGTTCGACATATGTAAACATACTGTTTCACAGGAACAGTTTTTAGTGCAAACTAAGCCATAGCTGACATGTGAACGGGTCGCGCTTTTTAAAACACACGTGTTAGTAATGTGTCATGTCTCTGTGGCGCAATTGGTTAGCGCGTTCGACTGTTAATCGAAAGGTTGGTGGTTCAAGCCCACCCAGGGACGTGCTTATTTTAAACTAAACCAGGCATCACGGTAATTACCAGCCCAAATCATTGACCTGCTCTGTCATTTCCCTCCCAAACATATACTGTATATACCCCCTCCCCCCCCCCCACATGTCCCCTTTAATAATGGGCCATGAAATATGGCAATTTTCTAACAACATTTGAAGGCATCAAGTGTTTTAATTCTTTTTTTTTCCGCTTGCTGGTGTTGGTTGTACAGCCCGGCTAGCTCAGTCGGTAGAGAATGGTACTCTTCATATCAGGGTTGTGGGTTTGAGCCCCACATTGGGTGCTATCACCTTAAAATCTCGCACTTGAGTTGAATGTTCACACTAAGGGGGCATTCTTCATTCTGTTTCCTATATCCACACTGAATGTCAAACTGTCAGCTTTTTATGGGTTCGAGTCCCACTTTCTGCATTGATATTCCCAGTCTTCCCACCCTGTTGGGCGCTGCCAATGTGGTGTGTGTATACCTACTGGGCCACAACTTGAGGCAAACACGTTGAGTAGGTCACACCAACCATCAACACTATGTCTTCCTGCTGTGTGTGGTTGGCGACAAGAATTAAAGTGTTCTCTGTTGTAGGTAGGGCTGGGCGTTTAATCAAATTTTGATCACGATTTCTCAGTTCTGAGTTCTCAGTTACAAAGTGTTTTTTGGGAGAGACATGCTGAATAAATACATCATGTTTTCAAACTCAAAAATAATTGTTTGAATAATCGTGATTTCAATAATGACCAAAATAATCGTGATTATGATTTCTTCCATAATCGAGCAGCCCTAGTTGTAGGTATGGATATGTGAGCCGAATCAGAAATTAGGGAACAACGATAATCAGGTGATTGATCTTTTAACTCAATTATCAAATAAGTAGTCGTTAAAATAGTTATAGTATGACCGGAGACAATCCCATAGAGTATGTACAAATGATGTTGTTAAGTTTATGGCTGACAAACTGGCTGTAATGTAACTTTATCACGCCGTGCTAGTGCAGTTAGTGTAAACTTATCATTTGTATATACTCTATGGCAGCGGTTCACAAACTTTTTTTCGTGTGCACCATCTTCTACGTCCCAACCGGGTTGGCGTACCCCCGATCCCCACTTCAAAAAGAAGGAAAAGAAACCTGCAACAAAGCTTTGTTTTATTGCCATATAAAGACTCATCTTTAATCATGCGCAAATAACCAGAACACGCATGACATTAACAACATCAACAAAGTTTCAATAAATGCAACAAAGCTATGCAGAAGCTTCCACTTTTAAGAGGATGAGTGACAGACACAGGCTCAGTAACAGAAAGGACGGTTATTTTCAGCCGCGTAAAATAAAAATTTCAGTAATATACCTGTTAATTAAATGACCGTGGAGCTAGCATCATCATCATCATAACACAAAGGTTATGGAAATTAGAACAACAGTACATTGAATTAAATTGCAATGAAGTTACAAACGATCCACAACATTGAAGAGAATAGGCTCCGAAACAGATAAAATAAATAAAAACGAGGATCAATCTGAAACTTTTCAAGTGCGACAATAAAATTAGGCTACGATCCACAACCTAATTAAGTAACAAAGAGCATTGGCTCAAACATAACATTAATTAAAAAAGGATAAAAGAGGATTCATCTGGAACTTTTCAAGTGCAGCGCAAAACTCGCTCAGCCTGCAGCGAGAGAGAGAGGGAGGGGCGTGGGAGACGGGGAGGAGGATGTGTGAGTATTCCCAGTAGGCCTATATGTGTAGCTATAATATCCAATAGCCTACTTACCCATAGTAATGTGACGGGTGGGCTTGCATCTTGGCACAAAGCTCTCCGAAGTTTGACGCAATGGAAGACAGTTTAAGCCTCAAATCCTTCTCAACAGCATCCAGTCTTTGCCAATGTTTAGTTTTAACTGCTGCCTAGCAGAGAAACCAGCCTCGCAGAGATAAGTTGTGGCGAAGGGCATCAAAAATCTCAAGGCTTGCTTTGCCAAGACTGTGTATGATGTCAGTGACTCGGTCCAAAAATCCACAAGTGGCTTTCGTTTGAACTGCAACTGCAGTGCTCCATCAGATGACAGCTCAATCAGCTCCTCCTGCTCGTGAAATGACAGCTGTGGGACGGGCAGGGAAACTTCAAATGAATTGCGAATCCAAGCGCAAGATGTGTCCATAGGTTGGAAGCGTTTCTGTAGCTGCTCGGCGAGTTGGTTGAGGTCAACCAACATGCTCACCCAGGTCCACGTCATTTTCCCCCAAGAACTCGTGAAGCATAGGGAAACACAGTTCTGTGTTCCCACTGTCACAACTTGCCTAGAACCGTAGCTTCTTTATCATGGCCTCAATCCTGTCTTGTGTGTTGAACACAGTTACTGACTCCCTGCAGACCTAGATTGAGTTCATTCAGAGCTGAGAAAATGTCCGCTAGATAGGCGAGCCTTTTCAGAAAATCTTTGTCATGCATACTGGAGGCCAAATAAAACAGATTCTCCTCAAAAAACTGCTGCAATTCGTGCCAGAGTTCAAAGAGCCTTGTCAGCACTTTGCCGCGGGACAGCCAACGCACAACGCTCTGTCTGCAGCAGCAGTGATTTGTGTTCGCTGCCCATCTCATTACATAACAGTGTGAATATTCTTGGATTTAGCGGGCAAGCTTCAATGAAGTTCACCAGTTTGACTGCGCCGTTCGGTACTGCAAGTAGATCAGCTGGCATGTTTTTGGCTGTGAGGGCCTCTCTGTGAATATTGCAGTGTCACCAGCTGACGGATGGACAGACTCTCCTAATATGAGCTATATGCCCTGTGTGTTTCCCCGTCATTGATTTTGCCCCGTCTGTGCAAATTCCCACACAGCGCTCCCAGTTGATCCCATTGGTCCTCATAAAAATGTCAATTAAATTGAAGATTTCCTCTCCTGTTGTTTGGGTAGTAAGGGACAGACCGAACAAAAAATCTTCTTCTACCGTTCCTTCAAAAAGGTAACGGACATACAGAAGAAGATTGGCCAGATTTGCAACATCTATAGACTCGTCTACTTGCAGAGAGTAAAACTCACTTTTCTTCACACGGCTGACTAGTGTAGCCAGGATGTCTTCAGACGTGGCATCAATGCGGCGCAACACAGTGTTATTGGACACAGGAATCATGTCCATCTTTTTTGCCTCTTTCTCTCCAATCACACACTCCACCGTCTCTTTGGCCGCTGGCAAACACGCGACTTCGGCAATTGTGTGCGGCAGCCCCTTTCTCCCTACTCTGTAACTGAGCAGATATGAAGCCCGTAATGCGTCTTTTCGTAGACCCAACTCATGAATGAAACTGCATTTGTTTCAGGTTTTTCTGCAACTCCTTCAACTTTGCTTTTAAAAATGTAAGGGGCTTTTGACTTAAATTGCCATGTTTTGTGTGCAGGTGACGACGGAAAGAAGATGGCTTCAGACAGCTGAAGCCATCTCACACACACTGCGGCTTCGGGCAATCTGTATCGCCGATCCAAGTGAAGCCCAGACCCTGATAATTGTCATGATATTCCCTTATTTTTTTCCCCGGCTGATGTTCACCCTCATCACCTCTTTTTTTGCCATCTCCTTCCCTCCTCTTCGGTTTCCTCCGGCGCATCGTCTGACTCCCGCTCATTTTCTTTCTCTATTCTCTCCATCTCTGTTGCCTCCAAATCCTCACTCTCTCTTGGTCCCTCGCCTCCTTCGTGAATAACAACTTTATCATAAGACGTCGCACTCGACAGTTTCCCTGATTTCAGCCAGTTAATCATATTTATATATAATATATAAGGAATGAATGAAACAAGTTGGCGCACTCATAGCCTAGCCTGCAGTGCGTAGAAGAAGACAGCAGCTGTCTTCTACATTTCTATCAAAAACTAATAAATTACATTTACATTTAGGGCATTTAGCAGACGCTTTTATCCAAAGTGACTTACAATAAGTACAGTTGTCATAAGAAGTGAAACAATATATCGCTGTCAGTACAGTAGAGATGTTCATAGAGCCAAGTGCAAGTGCTAACAATCGCTAGGCTAACCCATTCCCCGTGTACAGCAGTGATAGCAGCTACTGCAGATGTTAAACAATTAAGTACTATGAATAAGTGCAATGTAGATAAAGTGCGTACAATAAGTGCGTACATTAAGTGCCATGCCGGAAGGGGCTGGGTAGCCATGCAGAGTCGAGGTGAACTCTGAACAAGTGATTTTTGAGTCTTTTGCGGAAGCTGGTGAGCGACTCTGCGACCCTGACATCGGCAGGGAGCTCGTTCCACCAAAAATTATAGTTTTTTGATTTAAAATAAAAGGGATTACAAAGGAAATGTTTACTGTTCATGTTTTTTTATTGTATGGAAAAATCTCACTTAAAAAAACAGCACAGTAATTGTGTAATATTACACCAGACCGCCATTGGTACGCGGTCTGGTGTAATATTCCCAAAGTGTGGGAATACTTTGGGAATCCCTGCTCTATAGGATTGTCCTCAATCTTACCCCCACTAAAACCTGTGAAAAATATAAATTTACCGAAAGTAGGCTCGTACCCACGACCGGCTGACATTTAGTATGACAGTATGGATCTAGAATCGAACAGAACCGAGAACGACTCCTTATTCACTTCTCTGAATATTCAACCAGAAAGGCTAGGATAAAAGAGTATAGCGCACAACGTGGGGCTCGAACTTACAACCCTGAGATTAAGAGTCTCTTGCTCCACCGACTGAGTTCCCCAGGCTTA
Organism: Pollachius pollachius; assembly: GCF_949987615.1. NCBI lineage: Eukaryota > Metazoa > Chordata > Actinopteri > Gadiformes > Gadidae > Pollachius > Pollachius pollachius. The sequence continues at coordinate 10,030,231 of NC_136953.1, read as the reverse complement.
CAATACATGACAAACAGCATTTAATATAAAATAAAAACTCTGTGTTAAATCACCTAGACATTGATGCCTTCAAATGTTGATAGAAAATAGCCATATTTCATGGCCCACTGATAAACCAGAAACTATGGATGGGCATGATTAATCGAAAATCGACTAATTGATCATTAAGAAGACACTTTATGTCTTTTTACAAACTTCCATTCATAGTTTTGTTCAGCAGAGAAATCGGGCCAAAGAATGGTGGAATGTTCACAGAAAGGAATAAGGAGTCGTTCTTGGTAGATTTGATAGAACTGCTCTGTCGTTTCCCTTCCAAACATGTACATCCGTTGACTTGAGTACGGAGTGTGTGAGAGATGTTACGTATTTTAAGCACATGGGCAACCATACATAGCCACTAGGAAGTAGGATCGAACACATAAGCTGTAATTACCATACATAGCCACTAGGAAGTAGGATCGAACACATAAGCTGTAATTACCATACATAGCCACTAGGAAGTAGGATCAAACACATAAGCTGTAATTACTATATATAGCCACAAGGGGGGCAGGACATTTAAGCTGCAATAACTATTCTAGCCACAGATGGCAGCACCTTTAGACAGGTGAGGAGGGTGGAGCCAATACGACACATAGGACACGCCTACTCGGTATTAAAGCAGGGCCTGGAGCCAACGAAATCAGAAACATCCGGCAGTCCATATTAGGGAGTTAGGTAGAGAGGCCTGCTGTTTGTCGCTCACACGCGTGTCCATACAATTCCCCTCCTTTTGCTTCATAGTTACCATACCGAAATACTTTAACAAATAAAGTGAGTTCAAAGCGATCCCGATTAGACTACTTTCTTCAAGAACGCAACAGAGAAGAGCCAGCTGGCTAAAGTGCTACCTAGGAATTGTAAGTATTTAGCAGCTTAGATATGTTCCATATCACCTTGTCTCACGATCATAACATGGAAAATGTTTTTTTCTTGAAAGCCATATTTTGCTGTCTTTTTTTACCAACTCAACATTTAAGGGTGCCACAGGGAGAGGAGAGCTTGATCTGAAGGGGGTGTACCCACATTTCCCCTTTCCAGAACCCATGAGATTACATACGCTCAGAGATGAGGTTAAGGGTTGAAAGGAGATGATTCAGGGGGGACTAAGAGGGAGGGGGCCCTAGAATTTAAATCATATGTGATTTATCAGTGGGAAATGAAATACGGCTACTTTCTATCAACATTTGAAGACATCAATGTCGAGGTGATTTAACGCACAAGTTTTTTTTTCTGTGTATTTTTATTTTTTTTGTTGTTTGGTATTGGAAAACTTCAGCCCGGCTAGCTCAGTCGGTAGAGCATGAGACTCTTAATCTCAGGGTCGTGGGTTCGAGCCCCACGTTGGGCGATGCATCCTTTTAACGTAGCCCATCTGGTGGAATGTTCACAGAAAGCAATAAGGAGTCGTTCTTGGTTCTGTTCGATCATAGATCCACACTAAATGTCAGCCGGTCAGCATGTTGCGTGCTCGAGCCACAACATTTAGCATTGATATGGAATCAGCTAAACAGATTGAAAAATATGCTGCAACTGTGGTTTGTGGCTGCAAACCATAAAAGTCTTGATAATTTGAAGGACGAATAAGCAATATAACATGACTTTGATGGACGGCTACCTACCTGGCCTGTCTTACCTAGACACTTCCAGAGGAGTGGCTCCCATTCAACCTCCAGGATAAATGGGCTTCATTTGGGTCCAAATACAAGGTAAAAAACAATGTGGCCTTTCCCCCCTTCGCTGTGTTTGCTGACTTCATCCGCAGGGAAGCCAGAGTTAAAACAGATCCCAGCTTCAACCTCCCACCTTCCCGCACAGCAGCCGAAAAGAAAGAGAGGTTTGACAGACAGATGAAGACAGCCATATCAGTGCACAAGACACAAGTGTCCCCCACAGAGAGCCCTAGAAACATTGACCCTGGGAAGCACTGCCCCATCCATGACAAAGACCACCCACTGAGTAAATGTAGAGGCTTCAGGGAGAAGACCCTCGAAGAGCGCAAGTAGTTTCTAAAAGACAATCACATATGTTTCCAGTGCTGCTCCTCAACAACCCACTCAGCTCGGGACTGCGTCACAGAGGTGGACTGCAAGGAATGTGGCAGCAACCGTCACACCTCAGCACTCCACCCAGGACTAGCTCCCTGGAAGTCCAAGTCGTCCCCCCCTGCTTCAGAGAACTGGGAGGGAGGAGAACAAGCAGACAATCAGGAAGTCACCTCCAAGTGCACGGAAGTATGCGGAGATGGAATTAGTCTCAGGGCATGTTCCAAGCTCTGCCTCGTCAGCGTCTTTCCTGAAGGACGAAGGGAGGAGTCCAGAAGGATGTACGCTATCTTGGATGAGCAAAGCAACCGTTCCTTGGCGACGTCAGAGTTCTTCAACATCTTCAACGTGGCGTGTAGTCTATCGCCATACACACTCAGGACATGTTTGGCCTCAAGGAGACAGCTGGCAGAAATGCCCGTGGTTACGTTGTGGAGTCAGCTGACGAGAAGGCCAGTTTCCCTCTTCCCACACTCCTCGAATGCAACCAAATCCCAAACAACCGTTCGGAGATCCCAACCCCCAATGCTGCTCGACACCACAGACACCTGAGACGCATCGCAGACGAGATCCCACCCCTGGTTCCAGATGCACAGATACTCCTGTTGCTCGGTAGAGACATTCTTAGAGTACACAAAGTAAGAAGCCAAATAAACGGTCCACACGACGCCCCATTCGCCCAAAAGCTGGACCTTGGATGGGTCGTCATCGGCGACGTGTGCCTCGGAGGAGCGCACAAGCCTCCCCACGTCGGAACATTCAAAACCTCCATTCTGGAAAATGGACGGCCCACTTTCCTCAGCCCATGCAGCAGCAAAATCCAGGTGAAAGAGACATTCGCCCACGGCTACTCAGCGTTGGACACCACAGACAGCACACAGACGTCCAATGGAGAAAACCTTGGTCTTCTATGACTTCTTGGTCTTCTTCTTGACTCTTCCTTCACACAGCCAACGACAACAAGCTCGCTCCTTCAGTGGATGACCTGAGGTTCCTGCAGATCATGGAGGACGAGTATCGACAAGACGAGTCGAAAAGTTGGGTCGCACCCCTTCCTTTCCAGTCCCCACGAAAACAACTGCCCAACAACAGGGAGTACGCCAGAAGCCACCTCAACTCTCTCCGCCGCACTCTAAGCAAGCAACCACAGATGAAAGCCCACTACCTAGAGTTTGTCGAGAAGATGCTTACCAACAAACATGCAGAGATTGCTCCACCTTTACAGGAAGGCCAAGGCCAGGAGTGTTGGTATCTCCCATCATTCGGAGTTTATCACCCAAAGAAGCCAGGACAGATCCGTGTGGTGTTCGACTCCAGTGCACCTTACAAAGGAGTCTCTCTCAACGACGTACTCCTCACAGGCCCTGATCTCAACAATACCCTCTTGGGGGTGCTCATGAGATTCCGGAAGGAACCTGTTGCCATCACCGCCGACATTCAGCACATGTTTCACTGCTTCATAGTGCGTGAAGACCACAGAGACTTCCTCCGCTTCCTGTGGTTCCACAACAACGACCCGGAGAGTGACATTGTGGATTACAGAATGTGCGTCCATGTGTTCGGCAACAGCCCATCCCCCGCCGTCGCCATATACGGCCTGAGAAGAGCAGCCAAGGAAGAAGAAAAGAACTTTGGCAGCGACGTGAGAAGGTTCGTCGAACGAGAGTTCTATGTAGATGACGCACTTAAGTCCTTCCCTACCGCAGCGGAGGCCATCAGTGTCCTCAGACGTGCACAAACAATGCTTGCAGTGTCAAACCTCAGGCTGCATAAAATAGCCTCCAACAGACCTGCTGTGCTAGAAGCATTCCCTCCAGAAGATTGTGCCAAGGATATCAAGGATCTCAACCTCCTTACTGATGACCTCCCTCTACAACGCAGCCTTGGAGTGTCCTGGAACATTGCTTCGGACACTTTCACATTCCAGGCCATGGACGACAACAAACCTTTCACCCGTAGAGGAGTGTTGTCCACGGTGAACAGCCTGTATGACCCCCTCGGCTTCTTAGCCCCCGTCACAATACAAGGCAGGCTGCTCCTCAGAGACCTCACCAAGCAAGCCGAGGACTGGGACTCACCCCTCCCCGGAAACAGGGAAGCTGAGTGGACCAGGTGGAGAGACTCATTAAAGGACCTACAAGAGCTTCAGATACCCCGCACCTACACGTCTTTCTCTCCCTCTAGTACTCCCTTCAAGGAGCTTTGTGTCTTCGCGGACGCCTCTACTACAGCCATCGCAGCAGTAACTTATCTGAAAGCCACCACCGAAGAGGGACAGACTGAGGTCGGTTTCGTCTTTGGAAAAGCCAAGCTGGCGCCTCAACCAGACCTCTCTATCCCTAGACTGGAATTGTGCGCAGCAGTGCTTGCAGTCGAGATTGCAGAGTTGATCGTGGGAGAGATGGACCTGGAGGTCGACCGTACCACATACTACTCAGACAGCAAGGTAGTCCTTGGGTACATTCATAATCAAGCAAGGCGGTTCTTCGTCTATGTGAACAACAGAGTTCAACGGATACGACAGTCCACATCCCCAGACCAATGGAGGCATGTGCCTACCGACCACAACCCAGCTGACCACGGGTCTAGGTCTATCCCAGCGGCCCTCTTAAGCAGCTCAACATGGCTCTCCGGACCAGCATTTCTTCGGAATCCACTTCCCCACCCTCTTGAAGCCCAAGAGACATTCATCCTTGTTAACCCCGCTTCCGACTCGGACTTACGCCCCGAGATTGCTGTGAACCTCACCGTAGTCGCTCGACACCTTATGGACCCCACACGCTTTGAGCGTTTCTCAAAATGGACCTCTCTCACCACCACAGTCGCACGTCTGATCCATATTGCCCGTTCTTTTGCCCTGCCGGCACAGAAGGGCAGCTGCAGAGGATGGCACATCTGTCCAAGGGGCCCCTCAGAGGAGGAGATGGATGGAGCCAGGATCTTCGTGATGAAGACCGTCCAGCATGAGCTTTATGCAGAAGAGCTGAAGAGCATAGCTCTAACAACAAAGTCTCCCCCCTCGTAGCAGTCTATTGAAGCTACACCCTTTCATCGACGGCAATGGGCTTCTCAGAGTCGGAGGCCGCATAGCTCAGTCTAAGCTAGCAACAGAAGAAACAAACCCCATCATCATCCCGGGCCGCCATCACCTCGCGACCCTGCTCGTGCGTCATCACCATGAGGCCGTGAAACATCAAGGGAGGCACTTTACAGAGGGTGCTGTCAGAGCAGCCGGACTCTGGGTGGTTGGAGCTAAAAGATGCATCAGCAGCATTCTCTTCAAGTGCATCACCTGCAAGAAGCTTCGTGGGAAGACAGAACACCAACAAATGGCAGATCTGCCGGCCGAGCGTCTACAAGTAGCCCCTCCATTCACCTATGTCGGTGTAGATGTCTTCGGACCATGGGAGGTCACTTCACGTCGTACCAGAGGAGGACACGCCAACAGCAAAAGATGGGCTGTCATGTTCTCATGTATGTGCACAAGAGCCGTGCACATCGAAGTAATAGAAGCCATGAGCTCCAGCAGCTGCATTAATGCCCTGAGAAGGTTCTTCGCCATCAGAGGCCCAGCAAAACAAATACGCTCGGACCAAGGCACCAATTTCATCGGTGCCTGCCGAGAACTCAAGATGGATGAACCAAGCTCCAGCTCAGAGACCGTGGAGAAATATCTCCAGGAGCACAACTGCACCTGGGTATTCAACCCACCCCACTCATCTCACATGGGGGGCGCATGGGAGCGCATGATTGGCATCGCCCGTCGCATCCTCAACTGCATGCTCCATCAATGTGGATCATCGCGTCTCACACACAAAGTCCTGACTACTCTTATGGCTGAGATTACTGCGTTGATGAATGCAAGACCCCTTGTCCCAGTGTCTTCAGACCCGGAGTCTCCTCTCATCCTTACTCCAGCTATGCTCTTGACCCAGAAGACCTGTACAGCCCCTCCTCCCCCAGGTGACTTTGGGGAAGGAGGCCTCTTCAAGGAAGAATGGAAGCAGGTTCAGAGTCTAGTGGACACCTTTTGGAACAGGTGGCGACGAGAGTATCTCCACACACTTCAAAGCCGTCGCAAGTGGCAGGAAAAGAAGCCCAACCTCCAAATAGGAGATATCGTCCTAATGAAGGACAATCAAGCCAAGAGAAACCAGTGGCTTATGGCTATTGTTGTGGAGGCCTTTCCAAGCCAGGACGGGGTCGTGAGGAAAGTGGATATCAGAGTCCTCAAAAACGGCACCCAGAAAGTCTTCTCCCGTCCCGTGGCCGAAGTGGTCCTCCTCCTTTCTCCACAAGACTAGTACTTTTGGTTTTATCTGGGCTCGTTAGAGACCCCAGGGGGGGAGTGTTCTGGACCCTATTCGTTGCTGTATTTTCATGCCGAGGCTTTTAATTTATCGAGCCGTCTTTATTTGTTAGTACTTCCGGTTGGACCGGAAGTGACCATCCCGGAAGTGATTCCGCTGACTACTACATACGTTAACGCTAGAGAAATCGCATCTTCTGCCTTCTTAGTCTTGCTAACTGTATATTCGCAATGTTTTTTCACTCTTTGAATTTGAGTAAACCTTCCTAATCGGCACCACGCTTCTTGGGAGTTATTCATCATCAATTAGTTTAGCTGAACTGGATAGTGGCATTGCTGCTCAGATCCACCCAGACCAGTACAGTTATTCTCCTTAGATGGTATTCTAGCATACCAGGGTATAATACAAACTCATTGCCATTGACTGTTTCACAGGATCATTTGTTGCAAACTTAGCCATAGCTGACATGCAGACATGTTCTGCTTTCGGCAAGACACATTTTACTAATGCATCAGGTCTCTGTGGCGCAATTGGTTAGCTGGCTAAAGTGCTATCTAGGAATTGTAAGTATTTAGCAGCTTAGATATGTTCCATATCACCTTGTCTCACGATCATGAAATGGAAATTGATTTTTTCTTGAAAGCCTTATTTTGCTATTTTTTTTTACCAATCTCAGGATCGTGGGTTGGAGCACAACGTTGGGTGCTGCATCCTTTTAACGTAGCCCATCTGGTGGAGTGTTCACAGAAAGCAATAAGGAGTCGTTCTTGGTTCTGTTCGATCATAGATCCACACTAAATGTCAGCAGGTCAGCATGTTGCGTGCTCGAGCCACAACATTTAGCATTGATATGGAATCAGCTAAACAGATTGAAAATATGCTGCAACTGTGGTTTGTGGCTGCAAACCATAAAAGTCTTGATAATTTGAAGGACGAATAAGCAATATAACATGACTTTGAAAGCATGGTTATTATCCTTAGATGGTATTATAGCTTACCAGGGAATAATACAAACTCATTGCCATTGACTGTTTCACAGGATCATTTGTTGCGAACTTAGCCATAGCTGACATGCAGACATGTTCTGGTTTCGGGAAGACACAGTGTACTAATGTATCAGGTCTCTGTGGCGCAATTGGTTAGCGCGTTCGACTGTTAATCGAAAGGTTGGTGGTTCAAGCCCACCCAGGGACGATTTGATTTTAACTGGACACCGGGTCAAGCAAGCAACTGCCCATACCTTCCATAAGTGAAATATTCCACTGTGTTTCCAAAAGTAGATTTGATAGAACTGCTCTGTCGTTTCCCTTCCAAACATGTACATCCGTTGACTTCAGTACGGAGTGTGTGAGAAAAGAGCTAGCTGGCTAAAGTGCTATCTAGGAATTGTAAGTGTTTAGCAGCTTAGATATGTTCCATTTCACCTTGTCTCACGATCATAACATGGAAATTGTTTTTTTCTTGAAAGCCATATTTTGCTATCTTTTTTTACCAACTCAACATGTAAGGGTTCCACAGGGAGAGGAGAGCTTACTCTGAAGGGGGTGTTGTTTGGTATTGTAGACTTTCAGCCCGGCTAGCTTAGTTTGTAGAGCATGAGACTCTTAATCTCAGGATCGTGGGTTGGAGCACAACGTTGGGTGCTGCATCCTTTTAACGTAGCCCATCTGGTGGAGTTTTCACAGAAAGCAATAAGGAGTCGTTCTTGGTTCTGTTCGATCATAGATCCACACTAAATGTCAGCCGGTCAGCATGTTGCGTGCTCGAGCCACAACATTTAGCATTGATTTGGAATCAGCTAAACAGATTGAAAATATGCTGCAACTGTGGTTTGTGGCTGCAAACCATAAAAGTCTTGATAATTTGAAGGACGAATAAGCAATATAACATGACTTTGAAAGCATGGTTATTATCCTTAGATGGTATTATAGCTTACCAGGGAATAATACAAACTCATTGCCATTGACTGTTTCACAGGATCATTTGTTGCGAACTTAGCCATAGCTGACATGCAGACATGTTCTGCTTTCGGCAAGACACATTTTACTACTGTATCAGGTCTCTGTGGCGCAATTGGTTAGGGCGTTCGACTGTTAATCGAAAGGTTGGTGGTTCAAGCCCACCCAGGGACGATTTGACTTCAACTGGACACTGGCTCAAGCTAAGCAACTGCCCATACCTTCCATAAGTGAAAAATTCCACTGTGTTTCCAAGAGTAGTTTTGATAGAACTGCTCTGTCGTTTCCCTTCCAAACATGTACATCCGTTGACTTGAGTACGGAGTGTGTGAGAGAAGAGCTAGCTGGCTAAAGTGCTATCTAGGAATTGTAAGTGTTTGGCAGCTTAGATATGTTCCAAATCACCTTGTCTCACGATCATAACATGGAAATTGTTTTTTTCTTGAAAGCCATATTTTGCTATCTTTTTTTACCAACTCAACATTTAAGGGTGCCACAGGGAGAGGAGAGCTTGATCTGAAGGGGGTGTCCCCCCATGTCCCCTTTCCAGAACCCATGAGATTACATACGCTCAGAGATGAGGTTAAGGGTTGAAAGGAGATGATTCAGGGGGGACTGAGAGGGAGGGGGCCCTAGAATTTAAATCATATGTGATTTATCAGTGGGAAATGAAATACGGCTACTTTCTATCAACATTTGAAGACATCAATGTCGAGGTGATTTAACGCACAAGTTTTTTTTTCTGTGTATTTTTATTTTTTTTGTTGTTTGGTATTGGAAAACTTCAGCCCGGCTAGCTCAGTCGGTAGAGCATGAGACTCTTAATCTCAGGGTCGTGGGTTCGAGCCCCACGTTGGGCGATGCATCCTTTTAACGTAGCCCATCTGGTGGAATGTTCACAGAAAGCAATAAGGAGTCGTTCTTGGTTCTGTTCGATCATAGATCCACACTAAATGTCAGCCGGTCAGCATGTTGCGTGCTCGAGCCACAACATTTAGCATTGATATGGAATCAGCTAAACAGATTGAAAAATATGCTGCAACTGTGGTTTGTGGCTGCAAACCATAAAAGTCTTGATAATTTGAAGGACGAATAAGCAATATAACATGACTTTGATGGACGGCTACCTACCTGGCCTGTCTTACCTAGACACTTCCAGAGGAGTGGCTCCCATTCAACCTCCAGGATAAATGGGCTTCATTTGGGTCCAAATACAAGGTAAAAAACAATGTGGCCTTTCCCCCCTTCGCTGTGTTTGCTGACTTCATCCGCAGGGAAGCCAGAGTTAAAACAGATCCCAGCTTCAACCTCCCACCTTCCCGCACAGCAGCCGAAAAGAAAGAGAGGTTTGACAGACAGATGAAGACAGCCATATCAGTGCACAAGACACAAGTGTCCCCCACAGAGAGCCCTAGAAACATTGACCCTGGGAAGCACTGCCCCATCCATGACAAAGACCACCCACTGAGTAAATGTAGAGGCTTCAGGGAGAAGACCCTCGAAGAGCGCAAGTAGTTTCTAAAAGACAATCACATATGTTTCCAGTGCTGCTCCTCAACAACCCACTCAGCTCGGGACTGCGTCACAGAGGTGGACTGCAAGGAATGTGGCAGCAACCGTCACACCTCAGCACTCCACCCAGGACTAGCTCCCTGGAAGTCCAAGTCGTCCCCCCCTGCTTCAGAGAACTGGGAGGGAGGAGAACAAGCAGACAATCAGGAAGTCACCTCCAAGTGCACGGAAGTATGCGGAGATGGAATTAGTCTCAGGGCATGTTCCAAGCTCTGCCTCGTCAGCGTCTTTCCTGAAGGACGAAGGGAGGAGTCCAGAAGGATGTACGCTATCTTGGATGAGCAAAGCAACCGTTCCTTGGCGACGTCAGAGTTCTTCAACATCTTCAACGTGGCGTGTAGTCTATCGCCATACACACTCAGGACATGTTTGGCCTCAAGGAGACAGCTGGCAGAAAGGCCCGTGGTTACGTTGTGGAGTCAGCTGACGAGAAGGCCAGTTTCCCTCTTCCCACACTCCTCGAATGCAACCAAATCCCAAACAACCGTTCGGAGATCCCAACCCCCAATGCTGCTTGACACCACAGACACCTGAGACGCATCGCAGACGAGATCCCACCCCTGGTTCCAGATGCACAGATACTCCTGTTGCTCGGTAGAGACATTCTTAGAGTACACAAAGTAAGAAGCCAAATAAACGGTCCACACGACGCCCCATTCGCCCAAAAGCTGGACCTTGGATGGGTCGTCATCGGCGACGTGTGCCTCGGAGGAGCGCACAAGCCTCCCCACGTCGGAACATTCAAAACCTCCATTCTGGAAAATGGACGGCCCACTTTCCTCAGCCCATGCAGCAGCAAAATCCAGGTGAAAGAGACGTTCGCCCACGGCTACTCAGCGTTGGACACCACAGACAGCACACAGACGTCCAATGGAGAAAACCTTGGTCTTCTATGACTTCTTGGTCTTCTTCTTGACTCTTCCTTCACACAGCCAACGACAACAAGCTCGCTCCTTCAATGGATGACCTGAGGTTCCTGCAGATCATGGAGGACGAGTATCGACAAGACGAGTCGAAAAGTTGGGTCGCACCCCTTCCTTTCCAGTCCCCACGAAAACAACTGCCCAACAACAGGGAGTACGCCAGAAGCCACCTCAACTCTCTCCGCCGCACTCTAAGCAAGCATCCACAGATGAAAGCCCACTACCTAGAGTTTGTCGAGAAGATGCTTACCAACAAACATGCAGAGATTGCTCCACCTTTACAGGAAGGCCAAGGCCAGGAGTGTTGGTATCTCCCATCATTCGGAGTTTATCACCCAAAGAAGCCAGGACAGATCCGTGTGGTGTTCGACTCCAGTGCACCTTACAAAGGAGTCTCTCTCAACGACGTACTCCTCACAGGCCCTGATCTCAACAATACCCTCTTGGGGGTGCTCATGAGATTCCGGAAGGAACCTGTTGCCATCACCGCCGACATTCAGCACATGTTTCACTGCTTCATAGTGCGTGAAGACCACAGAGACTTCCTCCGCTTCCTGTGGTTCCACAACAACGACCCGGAGAGTGACATTGTGGATTACAGAATGTGCGTCCATGTGTAGAGCAGCCAAGGAAGAAGAAAAGAACTTTGGCAGCGACGTGAGAAGGTTCGTCGAACGAGAGTTCTATGTAGATGACGCACTTAAGTCCTTCCCTACCGCAGCGGAGGCCATCAGTGTCCTCAGACGTGCACAAACAATGCTTGCAGTGTCAAACCTCAGGCTGCATAAAATAGCCTCCAACAGACCTGCTGTGCTAGAAGCATTCCCTCCAGAAGATTGTGCCAAGGATATCAAGGATCTCAACCTCCTTACCGATGACCTCCCTCTACAACGCAGCCTTGGAGTGTCCTGGAACATTGCTTCGGACACTTTCACATTCCAGGCCATGGACGACAACAAACCTTTCACCCGTAGAGGAGTGTTGTCCACGGTGAACAGCCTGTATGACCCCCTCGGCCTATTCTAGCATACCAGGGTATAATACAAACTCATTGCCATTGACTGTTTCACAGGATCATTTGTTGTGAACTTAGCCATAGCTGACATGCAGACATGTTCTGCTTTCGGCAAGACACATTTTATTAATACGTCAGGTCTCTGTGGCGCAATTGGTTAGCGCGTTCGACTGTTAATCGAAAGGTTGGTGGTTCAAGCCCACCCAGGGACGATTTAGTTTTAACTGGACACCGGGTCAAGCTAAGCAACTGCCCATACATTCCATAAGTGAAAAATTCCACTGTGTTTCCAAGAGTAGATTTGATAGAACTGCTCTGTCGTTTCCCTTCCAAACATGTAAATCCGTTGACGTGAGTACGGAGTGTGTGAGAGGTGTTACATATTTGAAGCCCATGGGCAACCATACATAGCCACTAGGAAGTAGGATCGAACACATAAGCTGTAATTACCATACATAGCCACTAGGAAGTAGGATCGAACACATAAGCTGTAATTACCATACATAGCCACTAGGAAGTAGGATCGAACACATAAGCTGTAATTACCATACATAGCCACTAGGAAGTAGGATCAAACACATAAGCTGTAATTACTATATATAGCCACAAGGGGGGCAGGACATTTAAGCTGCAATAACTATTCTAGCCACAGATGGCAGCACCTTTAGACAGGTGAGGAGGGTGGAGCCAATACGACACATAGGACACGCCTACTCGGTATTAAAGCAGGGCCTGGAGCCAACGAAATCAGAAACATCCGGCAGTCCATATTAGGGAGTGAGGTAGAGAGGCCTGCTGTTTGTCGCTCACACGCGTGTCCATACAATTCCCCTCCTTTTGCTTCATAGTTACCATACCGAAATACTTTAACAAATAAAGTGAGTTCAAAGCGATCCCGATTAGACTACTTTCTTCAAGAACGCAACAGAGAAGAGCCAGCTGGCTAAAGTGCTACCTAGGAATTGTAAGTATTTAGCAGCTTAGATATGTTCCATATCACCTTGTCTCACGATCATAACATGGAAAATGTTTTTTTCTTGAAAGCCATATTTTGCTGTCTTTTTTTACCAACTCAACATTTAAGGGTGCCACAGGGAGAGGAGAGCTTGATCTGAAGGGGGTGTACCCACATTTCCCCTTTCCAGAACCCATGAGATTACATACGCTCAGAGATGAGGTTAAGGGTTGAAAGGAGATGATTCAGGGGGGACTAAGAGGGAGGGGGCCCTAGAATTTAAATCATATGTGATTTATCAGTGGGAAATGAAATACGGCTACTTTCTATCAACATTTGAAGACATCAATGTCGAGGTGATTTAACGCACAAGTTTTTTTTTCTGTGTATTTTTATTTTTTTTGTTGTTTGGTATTGGAAAACTTCAGCCCGGCTAGCTCAGTTAGAGCATGAGACTCTTAATCTCAGGGTCGTGGGTTCGAGCCCCACGTTGGGCGATGCATCCTTTTAACGTAGCCCATCTGGTGGAATGTTCACAGAAAGCAATAAGGAGTCGTTCTTGGTTCTGTTCGATCATAGATCCACACTAAATGTCAGCCGGTCAGCATGTTGCGTGCTCGAGCCACAACATTTAGCATTGATATGGAATCAGCTAAACAGATTGAAAAATATGCTGCAACTGTGGTTTGTGGCTGCAAACCATAAAAGTCTTGATAATTTGAAGGACGAATAAGCAATATAACATGACTTTGATGGACGGCTACCTACCTGGCCTGTCTTACCTAGACACTTCCAGAGGAGTGGCTCCCATTCAACCTCCAGGATAAATGGGCTTCATTTGGGTCCAAATACAAGGTAAAAAACAATGTGGCCTTTCCCCCCTTCGCTGTGTTTGCTGACTTCATCCGCAGGGAAGCCAGAGTTAAAACAGATCCCAGCTTCAACCTCCCACCTTCCCGCACAGCAGCCGAAAAGAAAGAGAGGTTTGACAGACAGATGAAGACAGCCATATCAGTGCACAAGACACAAGTGTCCCCCACAGAGAGCCCTAGAAACATTGACCCTGGGAAGCACTGCCCCATCCATGACAAAGACCACCCACTGAGTAAATGTAGAGGCTTCAGGGAGAAGACCCTCGAAGAGCGCAAGTAGTTTCTAAAAGACAATCACATATGTTTCCAGTGCTGCTCCTCAACAACCCACTCAGCTCGGGACTGCGTCACAGAGGTGGACTGCAAGGAATGTGGCAGCAACCGTCACACCTCAGCACTCCACCCAGGACTAGCTCCCTGGAAGTCCAAGTCGTCCCCCCCTGCTTCAGAGAACTGGGAGGGAGGAGAACAAGCAGACAATCAGGAAGTCACCTCCAAGTGCACGGAAGTATGCGGAGATGGAATTAGTCTCAGGGCATGTTCCAAGCTCTGCCTCGTCAGCGTCTTTCCTGAAGGACGAAGGGAGGAGTCCAGAAGGATGTACGCTATCTTGGATGAGCAAAGCAACCGTTCCTTGGCGACGTCAGAGTTCTTCAACATCTTCAACGTGGCGTGTAGTCTATCGCCATACACACTCAGGACATGTTTGGCCTCAAGGAGACAGCTGGCAGAAAGGCCCGTGGTTACGTTGTGGAGTCAGCTGACGAGAAGGCCAGTTTCCCTCTTCCCACACTCCTCGAATGCAACCAAATCCCAAACAACCGTTCGGAGATCCCAACCCCCAATGCTGCTCGACACCACAGACACCTGAGACGCATCGCAGACGAGATCCCACCCCTGGTTCCAGATGCACAGATACTCCTGTTGCTCGGTAGAGACATTCTTAGAGTACACAAAGTAAGAAGCCAAATAAACGGTCCACACGACGCCCCATTCGCCCAAAAGCTGGACCTTGGATGGGTCGTCATCGGCGACGTGTGCCTCGGAGGAGCGCACAAGCCTCCCCACGTCGGAACATTCAAAACCTCCATTCTGGAAAATGGACGGCCCACTTTCCTCAGCCCATGCAGCAGCAAAATCCAGGTGAAAGAGACGTTCGCCCACGGCTACTCAGCGTTGGACACCACAGACAGCACACAGACGTCCAATGGAGAAAACCTTGGTCTTCTATGACTTCTTGGTCTTCTTCTTGACTCTTCCTTCACACAGCCAACGACAACAAGCTCGCTCCTTCAATGGATGACCTGAGGTTCCTGCAGATCATGGAGGACGAGTATCGACAAGACGAGTCGAAAAGTTGGGTCGCACCCCTTCCTTTCCAGTCCCCACGAAAACAACTGCCCAACAACAGGGAGTACGCCAGAAGCCACCTCAACTCTCTCCGCCGCACTCTAAGCAAGCATCCACAGATGAAAGCCCACTACCTAGAGTTTGTCGAGAAGATGCTTACCAACAAACATGCAGAGATTGCTCCACCTTTACAGGAAGGCCAAGGCCAGGAGTGTTGGTATCTCCCATCATTCGGAGTTTATCACCCAAAGAAGCCAGGACAGATCCGTGTGGTGTTCGACTCCAGTGCACCTTACAAAGGAGTCTCTCTCAACGACGTACTCCTCACAGGCCCTGATCTCAACAATACCCTCTTGGGGGTGCTCATGAGATTCCGGAAGGAACCTGTTGCCATCACCGCCGACATTCAGCACATGTTTCACTGCTTCATAGTGCGTGAAGACCACAGAGACTTCCTCCGCTTCCTGTGGTTCCACAACAACGACCCGGAGAGTGACATTGTGGATTACAGAATGTGCGTCCATGTGTAGAGCAGCCAAGGAAGAAGAAAAGAACTTTGGCAGCGACGTGAGAAGGTTCGTCGAACGAGAGTTCTATGTAGATGACGCACTTAAGTCCTTCCCTACCGCAGCGGAGGCCATCAGTGTCCTCAGACGTGCACAAACAATGCTTGCAGTGTCAAACCTCAGGCTGCATAAAATAGCCTCCAACAGACCTGCTGTGCTAGAAGCATTCCCTCCAGAAGATTGTGCCAAGGATATCAAGGATCTCAACCTCCTTACCGATGACCTCCCTCTACAACGCAGCCTTGGAGTGTCCTGGAACATTGCTTCGGACACTTTCACATTCCAGGCCATGGACGACAACAAACCTTTCACCCGTAGAGGAGTGTTGTCCACGGTGAACAGCCTGTATGACCCCCTCGGCCTATTCTAGCATACCAGGGTATAATACAAACTCATTGCCATTGACTGTTTCACAGGATCATTTGTTGTGAACTTAGCCATAGCTGACATGCAGACATGTTCGGCTTTCGGCAAGACACATTTTATTAATACGACAGGTCTCTGTGGCGCAATTGGTTAGCGCGTTCGACTGTTAATCGAAAGGTTGGTGGTTCAAGCCCACCCAGGGACGATTTAGTTTTAACTGGACACCGGGTCAAGCTAAGCAACTGCCCATACATTCCATAAGTGAAAAATTCCACTGTGTTTCCAAGAGTAGATTTGATAGAACTGCTCTGTCGTTTCCCTTCCAAACATGTAAATCCGTTGACGTGAGTACGGAGTGTGTGAGAGGTGTTACATATTTGAAGCCCATGGGCAACCATACATAGCCACTAGGAAGTAGGATCGAACACATAAGCTGTAATTACCATACATAGCCACTAGGAAGTAGGATCGAACACATAAGCTGTAATTACCATACATAGCCACTAGGAAGTAGGATCGAACACATAAGCTGTAATTACCATACATAGCCACTAGGAAGTAGGATCAAACACATAAGCTGTAATTACTATATATAGCCACAAGGGGGGCAGGACATTTAAGCTGCAATAACTATTCTAGCCACAGATGGCAGCACCTTTAGACAGGTGAGGAGGGTGGAGCCAATACGACACATAGGACACGCCTACTCGGTATTAAAGCAGGGCCTGGAGCCAACGAAATCAGAAACATCCGGCAGTCCATATTAGGGAGTGAGGTAGAGAGGCCTGCTGTTTGTCGCTCACACGCGTGTCCATACAATTCCCCTCCTTTTGCTTCATAGTTACCATACCGAAATACTTTAACAAATAAAGTGAGTTCAAAGCGATCCCGATTAGACTACTTTCTTCAAGAACGCAACAGAGAAGAGCCAGCTGGCTAAAGTGCTACCTAGGAATTGTAAGTATTTAGCAGCTTAGATATGTTCCATATCACCTTGTCTCACGATCATAACATGGAAAATGTTTTTTTCTTGAAAGCCATATTTTGCTGTCTTTTTTTACCAACTCAACATTTAAGGGTGCCACAGGGAGAGGAGAGCTTGATCTGAAGGGGGTGTACCCACATTTCCCCTTTCCAGAACCCATGAGATTACATACGCTCAGAGATGAGGTTAAGGGTTGAAAGGAGATGATTCAGGGGGGACTAAGAGGGAGGGGGCCCTAGAATTTAAATCATATGTGATTTATCAGTGGGAAATGAAATACGGCTACTTTCTATCAACATTTGAAGACATCAATGTCGAGGTGATTTAACGCACAAGTTTTTTTTTCTGTGTATTTTTATTTTTTTTGTTGTTTGGTATTGGAAAACTTCAGCCCGGCTAGCTCAGTTAGAGCATGAGACTCTTAATCTCAGGGTCGTGGGTTCGAGCCCCACGTTGGGCGATGCATCCTTTTAACGTAGCCCATCTGGTGGAATGTTCACAGAAAGCAATAAGGAGTCGTTCTTGGTTCTGTTCGATCATAGATCCACACTAAATGTCAGCCGGTCAGCATGTTGCGTGCTCGAGCCACAACATTTAGCATTGATATGGAATCAGCTAAACAGATTGAAAAATATGCTGCAACTGTGGTTTGTGGCTGCAAACCATAAAAGTCTTGATAATTTGAAGGACGAATAAGCAATATAACATGACTTTGATGGACGGCTACCTACCTGGCCTGTCTTACCTAGACACTTCCAGAGGAGTGGCTCCCATTCAACCTCCAGGATAAATGGGCTTCATTTGGGTCCAAATACAAGGTAAAAAACAATGTGGCCTTTCCCCCCTTCGCTGTGTTTGCTGACTTCATCCGCAGGGAAGCCAGAGTTAAAACAGATCCCAGCTTCAACCTCCCACCTTCCCGCACAGCAGCCGAAAAGAAAGAGAGGTTTGACAGACAGATGAAGACAGCCATATCAGTGCACAAGACACAAGTGTCCCCCACAGAGAGCCCTAGAAACATTGACCCTGGGAAGCACTGCCCCATCCATGACAAAGACCACCCACTGAGTAAATGTAGAGGCTTCAGGGAGAAGACCCTCGAAGAGCGCAAGTAGTTTCTAAAAGACAATCACATATGTTTCCAGTGCTGCTCCTCAACAACCCACTCAGCTCGGGACTGCGTCACAGAGGTGGACTGCAAGGAATGTGGCAGCAACCGTCACACCTCAGCACTCCACCCAGGACTAGCTCCCTGGAAGTCCAAGTCGTCCCCCCCTGCTTCAGAGAACTGGGAGGGAGGAGAACAAGCAGACAATCAGGAAGTCACCTCCAAGTGCACGGAAGTATGCGGAGATGGAATTAGTCTCAGGGCATGTTCCAAGCTCTGCCTCGTCAGCGTCTTTCCTGAAGGACGAAGGGAGGAGTCCAGAAGGATGTACGCTATCTTGGATGAGCAAAGCAACCGTTCCTTGGCGACGTCAGAGTTCTTCAACATCTTCAACGTGGCGTGTAGTCTATCGCCATACACACTCAGGACATGTTTGGCCTCAAGGAGACAGCTGGCAGAAAGGCCCGTGGTTACGTTGTGGAGTCAGCTGACGAGAAGGCCAGTTTCCCTCTTCCCACACTCCTCGAATGCAACCAAATCCCAAACAACCGTTCGGAGATCCCAACCCCCAATGCTGCTCGACACCACAGACACCTGAGACGCATCGCAGACGAGATCCCACCCCTGGTTCCAGATGCACAGATACTCCTGTTGCTCGGTAGAGACATTCTTAGAGTACACAAAGTAAGAAGCCAAATAAACGGTCCACACGACGCCCCATTCGCCCAAAAGCTGGACCTTGGATGGGTCGTCATCGGCGACGTGTGCCTCGGAGGAGCGCACAAGCCTCCCCACGTCGGAACATTCAAAACCTCCATTCTGGAAAATGGACGGCCCACTTTCCTCAGCCCATGCAGCAGCAAAATCCAGGTGAAAGAGACGTTCGCCCACGGCTACTCAGCGTTGGACACCACAGACAGCACACAGACGTCCAATGGAGAAAACCTTGGTCTTCTATGACTTCTTGGTCTTCTTCTTGACTCTTCCTTCACACAGCCAACGACAACAAGCTCGCTCCTACAATGGATGACCTGAGGTTCCTGCAGATCATGGAGGACGAGTATCGACAAGACGAGTCGAAAAGTTGGGTCGCACCCCTTCCTTTCCAGTCCCCACGAAAACAACTGCCCAACAACAGGGAGTACGCCAGAAGCCACCTCAACTCTCTCCGCCGCACTCTAAGCAAGCAACCACAGATGAAAGCCCACTACCTAGAGTTTGTCGAGAAGATGCTTACCAACAAACATTCAGAGATTGCTCCACCTTTACAGGAAGGCCAAGGCCAGGAGTGTTGGTATCTCCCATCATTCGGAGTTTATCACCCAAAGAAGCCAGGACAGATCCGTGTGGTGTTCGACTCCAGTGCACCTTACAAAGGAGTCTCTCTCAACGACGTACTCCTCACAGGCCCTGATCTCAACAATACCCTCTTGGGGGTGCTCATGAGATTCCGGAAGGAACCTGTTGCCATCACCGCCGACATTCAGCACATGTTTCACTGCTTCATAGTGCGTGAAGACCACAGAGACTTCCTCCGCTTCCTGTGGTTCCACAACAACGACCCGGAGAGTGACATTGTGGATTACAGAATGTGCGTCCATGTGTAGAGCAGCCAAGGAAGAAGAAAAGAACTTTGGCAGCGACGTGAGAAGGTTCGTCGAACGAGAGTTCTATGTAGATGACGCACTTAAGTCCTTCCCTACCGCAGCGGAGGCCATCAGTGTCCTCAGACGTGCACAAACAATGCTTGCAGTGTCAAACCTCAGGCTGCATAAAATAGCCTCCAACAGACCTGCTGTGCTAGAAGCATTCCCTCCAGAAGATTGTGCCAAGGATATCAAGGATCTCAACCTCCTTACCGATGACCTCCCTCTACAACGCAGCCTTGGAGTGTCCTGGAACATTGCTTCGGACACTTTCACATTCCAGGCCATGGACGACAACAAACCTTTCACCCGTAGAGGAGTGTTGTCTACGGTGAACAGCCTGTATGACCCCCTCGGCCTATTCTAGCATACCAGGGTATAATACAAACTCATTGCCATTGACTGTTTCACAGGATCATTTGTTGTGAACTTAGCCATAGCTGACATGCAGACATGTTCTGCTTTCGGCAAGACACATTTTATTAATGCATCAGGTCTCTGTGGCGCAATTGGTTAGCGCGTTCGACTGTTAATCGAAAGGTTGGTGGTTCAAGCCCACCCAGGGACGGTTTAGTTTTAACTGGACACCGGGTCAAGCTAAGCAACTGCCCATACATTCCATAAGTGAAAAATTCCACTGTGTTTCCAAGAGTAGATTTGATAGAACTGCTCTGTCGTTTCCCTTCCAAACATGTAAATCCGTTGACGTGAGTACGGAGTGTGTGAGAGGTGTTACATATTTGAAGCCCATGGGCAACCATACATAGCCACTAGGAAGTAGGATCGAACACATAAGCTGTAATTACCATACATAGCCACTAGGAAGTAGGATCGAACACATAAGCTGTAATTACCATACATAGCCACTAGGAAGTAGGATCGAACACATAAGCTGTAATTACCATACATAGCCACTAGGAAGTAGGATCAAACACATAAGCTGTAATTACTATATATAGCCACAAGGGGGGCAGGACATTTAAGCTGCAATAACTATTCTAGCCACAGATGGCAGCACCTTTAGACAGGTGAGGAGGGTGGAGCCAATACGACACATAGGACACGCCTACTCGGTATTAAAGCAGGGCCTGGAGCCAACGAAATCAGAAACATCCGGCAGTCCATATTAGGGAGTGAGGTAGAGAGGCCTGCTGTTTGTCGCTCACACGCGTGTCCATACAATTCCCCTCCTTTTGCTTCATAGTTACCATACCGAAATACTTTAACAAATAAAGTGAGTTCAAAGCGATCCCGATTAGACTACTTTCTTCAAGAACGCAACAGAGAAGAGCCAGCTGGCTAAAGTGCTACCTAGGAATTGTAAGTATTTAGCAGCTTAGATATGTTCCATATCACCTTGTCTCACGATCATAACATGGAAAATGTTTTTTTCTTGAAAGCCATATTTTGCTGTCTTTTTTTACCAACTCAACATTTAAGGGTGCCACAGGGAGAGGAGAGCTTGATCTGAAGGGGGTGTACCCACATTTCCCCTTTCCAGAACCCATGAGATTACATACGCTCAGAGATGAGGTTAAGGGTTGAAAGGAGATGATTCAGGGGGGACTAAGAGGGAGGGGGCCCTAGAATTTAAATCATATGTGATTTATCAGTGGGAAATGAAATACGGCTACTTTCTATCAACATTTGAAGACATCAATGTCGAGGTGATTTAACGCACAAGTTTTTTTTTCTGTGTATTTTTATTTTTTTTGTTGTTTGGTATTGGAAAACTTCAGCCCGGCTAGCTCAGTCGGTAGAGCATGAGACTCTTAATCTCAGGGTCGTGGGTTCGAGCCCCACGTTGGGCGATGCATCCTTTTAACGTAGCCCATCTGGTGGAATGTTCACAGAAAGCAATAAGGAGTCGTTCTTGGTTCTGTTCGATCATAGATCCACACTAAATGTCAGCCGGTCAGCATGTTGCGTGCTCGAGCCACAACATTTAGCATTGATATGGAATCAGCTAAACAGATTGAAAAATATGCTGCAACTGTGGTTTGTGGCTGCAAACCATAAAAGTCTTGATAATTTGAAGGACGAATAAGCAATATAACATGACTTTGATGGACGGCTACCTACCTGGCCTGTCTTACCTAGACACTTCCAGAGGAGTGGCTCCCATTCAACCTCCAGGATAAATGGGCTTCATTTGGGTCCAAATACAAGGTAAAAAACAATGTGGCCTTTCCCCCCTTCGCTGTGTTTGCTGACTTCATCCGCAGGGAAGCCAGAGTTAAAACAGATCCCAGCTTCAACCTCCCACCTTCCCGCACAGCAGCCGAAAAGAAAGAGAGGTTTGACAGACAGATGAAGACAGCCATATCAGTGCACAAGACACAAGTGTCCCCCACAGAGAGCCCTAGAAACATTGACCCTGGGAAGCACTGCCCCATCCATGACAAAGACCACCCACTGAGTAAATGTAGAGGCTTCAGGGAGAAGACCCTCGAAGAGCGCAAGTAGTTTCTAAAAGACAATCACATATGTTTCCAGTGCTGCTCCTCAACAACCCACTCAGCTCGGGACTGCGTCACAGAGGTGGACTGCAAGGAATGTGGCAGCAACCGTCACACCTCAGCACTCCACCCAGGACTAGCTCCCTGGAAGTCCAAGTCGTCCCCCCCTGCTTCAGAGAACTGGGAGGGAGGAGAACAAGCAGACAATCAGGAAGTCACCTCCAAGTGCACGGAAGTATGCGGAGATGGAATTAGTCTCAGGGCAT
This sequence comes from Pollachius pollachius, assembly GCF_949987615.1. Lineage (NCBI taxonomy): Eukaryota > Metazoa > Chordata > Actinopteri > Gadiformes > Gadidae > Pollachius > Pollachius pollachius. The sequence continues at coordinate 10,007,796 of NC_136953.1, read as the reverse complement.
GTTCCAAGCTCTGCCTCGTCAGCGTCTTTCCTGAAGGACGAAGGGAGGAGTCCAGAAGGATGTACGCTATCTTGGATGAGCAAAGCAACCGTTCCTTGGCGACGTCAGAGTTCTTCAACATCTTCAACGTGGCGTGTAGTCTATCGCCATACACACTCAGGACATGTTTGGCCTCAAGGAGACAGCTGGCAGAAAGGCCCGTGGTTACGTTGTGGAGTCAGCTGACGAGAAGGCCAGTTTCCCTCTTCCCACACTCCTCGAATGCAACCAAATCCCAAACAACCGTTCGGAGATCCCAACCCCCAATGCTGCTCGACACCACAGACACCTGAGACGCATCGCAGACGAGATCCCACCCCTGGTTCCAGATGCACAGATACTCCTGTTGCTCGGTAGAGACATTCTTAGAGTACACAAAGTAAGAAGCCAAATAAACGGTCCACACGACGCCCCATTCGCCCAAAAGCTGGACCTTGGATGGGTCGTCATCGGCGACGTGTGCCTCGGAGGAGCGCACAAGCCTCCCCACGTCGGAACATTCAAAACCTCCATTCTGGAAAATGGACGGCCCACTTTCCTCAGCCCATGCAGCAGCAAAATCCAGGTGAAAGAGACATTCGCCCACGGCTACTCAGCGTTGGACACCACAGACAGCACACAGACGTCCAATGGAGAAAACCTTGGTCTTCTATGACTTCTTGGTCTTCTTCTTGACTCTTCCTTCACACAGCCAACGACAACAAGCTCGCTCCTTCAGTGGATGACCTGAGGTTCCTGCAGATCATGGAGGACGAGTATCGACAAGACGAGTCGAAAAGTTGGGTCGCACCCCTTCCTTTCCAGTCCCCACGAAAACAACTGCCCAACAACAGGGAGTACGCCAGAAGCCACCTCAACTCTCTCCGCCGCACTCTAAGCAAGCAACCACAGATGAAAGCCCACTACCTAGAGTTTGTCGAGAAGATGCTTACCAACAAACATGCAGAGATTGCTCCACCTTTACAGGAAGGCCAAGGCCAGGAGTGTTGGTATCTCCCATCATTCGGAGTTTATCACCCAAAGAAGCCAGGACAGATCCGTGTGGTGTTCGACTCCAGTGCACCTTACAAAGGAGTCTCTCTCAACGACGTACTCCTCACAGGCCCTGATCTCAACAATACCCTCTTGGGGGTGCTCATGAGATTCCGGAAGGAACCTGTTGCCATCACCGCCGACATTCAGCACATGTTTCACTGCTTCATAGTGCGTGAAGACCACAGAGACTTCCTCCGCTTCCTGTGGTTCCACAACAACGACCCGGAGAGTGACATTGTGGATTACAGAATGTGCGTCCATGTGTTCGGCAACAGCCCATCCCCCGCCGTCGCCATATACGGCCTGAGAAGAGCAGCCAAGGAAGAAGAAAAGAACTTTGGCAGCGACGTGAGAAGGTTCGTCGAACGAGAGTTCTATGTAGATGACGCACTTAAGTCCTTCCCTACCGCAGCGGAGGCCATCAGTGTCCTCAGACGTGCACAAACAATGCTTGCAGTGTCAAACCTCAGGCTGCATAAAATAGCCTCCAACAGACCTGCTGTGCTAGAAGCATTCCCTCCAGAAGATTGTGCCAAGGATATCAAGGATCTCAACCTCCTTACTGATGACCTCCCTCTACAACGCAGCCTTGGAGTGTCCTGGAACATTGCTTCGGACACTTTCACATTCCAGGCCATGGACGACAACAAACCTTTCACCCGTAGAGGAGTGTTGTCCACGGTGAACAGCCTGTATGACCCCCTCGGCTTCTTAGCCCCCGTCACAATACAAGGCAGGCTGCTCCTCAGAGACCTCACCAAGCAAGCCGAGGACTGGGACTCACCCCTCCCCGGAAACAGGGAAGCTGAGTGGACCAGGTGGAGAGACTCATTAAAGGACCTACAAGAGCTTCAGATACCCCGCACCTACACGTCTTTCTCTCCCTCTAGTACTCCCTTCAAGGAGCTTTGTGTCTTCGCGGACGCCTCTACTACAGCCATCGCAGCAGTAACTTATCTGAAAGCCACCACCGAAGAGGGACAGACTGAGGTCGGTTTCGTCTTTGGAAAAGCCAAGCTGGCGCCTCAACCAGACCTCTCTATCCCTAGACTGGAATTGTGCGCAGCAGTGCTTGCAGTCGAGATTGCAGAGTTGATCGTGGGAGAGATGGACCTGGAGGTCGACCGTACCACATACTACTCAGACAGCAAGGTAGTCCTTGGGTACATTCATAATCAAGCAAGGCGGTTCTTCGTCTATGTGAACAACAGAGTTCAACGGATACGACAGTCCACATCCCCAGACCAATGGAGGCATGTGCCTACCGACCACAACCCAGCTGACCACGGGTCTAGGTCTATCCCAGCGGCCCTCTTAAGCAGCTCAACATGGCTCTCCGGACCAGCATTTCTTCGGAATCCACTTCCCCACCCTCTTGAAGCCCAAGAGACATTCATCCTTGTTAACCCCGCTTCCGACTCGGACTTACGCCCCGAGATTGCTGTGAACCTCACCGTAGTCGCTCGACACCTTATGGACCCCACACGCTTTGAGCGTTTCTCAAAATGGACCTCTCTCACCACCACAGTCGCACGTCTGATCCATATTGCCCGTTCTTTTGCCCTGCCGGCACAGAAGGGCAGCTGCAGAGGATGGCACATCTGTCCAAGGGGCCCCTCAGAGGAGGAGATGGATGGAGCCAGGATCTTCGTGATGAAGACCGTCCAGCATGAGCTTTATGCAGAAGAGCTGAAGAGCATAGCTCTAACAACAAAGTCTCCCCCCTCGTAGCAGTCTATTGAAGCTACACCCTTTCATCGACGGCAATGGGCTTCTCAGAGTCGGAGGCCGCATAGCTCAGTCTAAGCTAGCAACAGAAGAAACAAACCCCATCATCATCCCGGGCCGCCATCACCTCGCGACCCTGCTCGTGCGTCATCACCATGAGGCCGTGAAACATCAAGGGAGGCACTTTACAGAGGGTGCTGTCAGAGCAGCCGGACTCTGGGTGGTTGGAGCTAAAAGATGCATCAGCAGCATTCTCTTCAAGTGCATCACCTGCAAGAAGCTTCGTGGGAAGACAGAACACCAACAAATGGCAGATCTGCCGGCCGAGCGTCTACAAGTAGCCCCTCCATTCACCTATGTCGGTGTAGATGTCTTCGGACCATGGGAGGTCACTTCACGTCGTACCAGAGGAGGACACGCCAACAGCAAAAGATGGGCTGTCATGTTCTCATGTATGTGCACAAGAGCCGTGCACATCGAAGTAATAGAAGCCATGAGCTCCAGCAGCTGCATTAATGCCCTGAGAAGGTTCTTCGCCATCAGAGGCCCAGCAAAACAAATACGCTCGGACCAAGGCACCAATTTCATCGGTGCCTGCCGAGAACTCAAGATGGATGAACCAAGCTCCAGCTCAGAGACCGTGGAGAAATATCTCCAGGAGCACAACTGCACCTGGGTATTCAACCCACCCCACTCATCTCACATGGGGGGCGCATGGGAGCGCATGATTGGCATCGCCCGTCGCATCCTCAACTGCATGCTCCTTCAATGTGGATCATCGCGTCTCACACACAAAGTCCTGACTACTCTTATGGCTGAGATTACTGCGTTGATGAATGCAAGACCCCTTGTCCCAGTGTCTTCAGACCCGGAGTCTCCTCTCATCCTTACTCCAGCTATGCTCTTGACCCAGAAGACCTGTACAGCCCCTCCTCCCCCAGGTGACTTTGGGGAAGGAGGCCTCTTCAAGGAAGAATGGAAGCAGGTTCAGAGTCTAGTGGACACCTTTTGGAACAGGTGGCGACAAGAGTATCTCCACACACTTCAAAGCCGTCGCAAGTGGCAGGAAAAGAAGCCCAACCTCCAAATAGGAGATATCGTCCTAATGAAGGACAATCAAGCCAAGAGAAACCAGTGGCTTATGGCTATTGTTGTGGAGGCCTTTCCAAGCCAGGACGGGGTCGTGAGGAAAGTGGATATCAGAGTCCTCAAAAACGGCACCCAGAAAGTCTTCTCCCGTCCCGTGGCCGAAGTGGTCCTCCTCCTTTCTCCACAAGACTAGTACTTTTGGTTTTATCTGGGCTCGTTAGAGACCCCAGGGGGGGAGTGTTCTGGACCCTATTCGTTGCTGTATTTTCATGCCGAGGCTTTTAATTTATCGAGCCGTCTTTATTTGTTAGTACTTCCGGTTGGACCGGAAGTGACCATCCCGGAAGTGATTCCGCTGACTACTACATACGTTAACGCTAGAGAAATCGCATCTTCTGCCTTCTTAGTCTTGCTAACTGTATATTCGCAATGTTTTTTCACTCTTTGAATTTGAGTAAACCTTCCTAATCGGCACCACGCTTCTTGGGAGTTATTCATCATCAATTAGTTTAGCTGAACTGGATAGTGGCATTGCTGCTCAGATCCACCCAGACCAGTACAGTTATTCTCCTTAGATGGTATTCTAGCATACCAGGGTATAATACAAACTCATTGCCATTGACTGTTTCACAGGATCATTTGTTGCAAACTTAGCCATAGCTGACATGCAGACATGTTCTGCTTTCGGCAAGACACATTTTACTAATGCATCAGGTCTCTGTGGCGCAATTGGTTAGCTGGCTAAAGTGCTATCTAGGAATTGTAAGTATTTAGCAGCTTAGATATGTTCCATATCACCTTGTCTCACGATCATGAAATGGAAATTGATTTTTTCTTGAAAGCCTTATTTTGCTATTTTTTTTTACCAATCTCAGGATCGTGGGTTGGAGCACAACGTTGGGTGCTGCATCCTTTTAACGTAGCCCATCTGGTGGAGTGTTCACAGAAAGCAATAAGGAGTCGTTCTTGGTTCTGTTCGATCATAGATCCACACTAAATGTCAGCAGGTCAGCATGTTGCGTGCTCGAGCCACAACATTTAGCATTGATATGGAATCAGCTAAACAGATTGAAAATATGCTGCAACTGTGGTTTGTGGCTGCAAACCATAAAAGTCTTGATAATTTGAAGGACGAATAAGCAATATAACATGACTTTGAAAGCATGGTTATTATCCTTAGATGGTATTATAGCTTACCAGGGAATAATACAAACTCATTGCCATTGACTGTTTCACAGGATCATTTGTTGCGAACTTAGCCATAGCTGACATGCAGACATGTTCTGGTTTCGGGAAGACACATTTTACTAATGTATCAGGTCTCTGTGGCGCAATTGGTTAGCGCGTTCGACTGTTAATCGAAAGGTTGGTGGTTCAAGCCCACCCAGGGACGATTTGATTTTAACTGGACACCGGGTCAAGCAAGCAACTGCCCATACCTTCCATAAGTGAAATATTCCACTGTGTTTCCAAAAGTAGATTTGATAGAACTGCTCTGTCGTTTCCCTTCCAAACATGTACATCCGTTGACTTCAGTACGGAGTGTGTGAGAAAAGAGCTAGCTGGCTAAAGTGCTATCTAGGAATTGTAAGTGTTTAGCAGCTTAGATATGTTCCATTTCACCTTGTCTCACGATCATAACATGGAAATTGTTTTTTTCTTGAAAGCCATATTTTGCTATCTTTTTTTACCAACTCAACATGTAAGGGTTCCACAGGGAGAGGAGAGCTTACTCTGAAGGGGGTGTTGTTTGGTATTGTAGACTTTCAGCCCGGCTAGCTTAGTTTGTAGAGCATGAGACTCTTAATCTCAGGATCGTGGGTTGGAGCACAACGTTGGGTGCTGCATCCTTTTAACGTAGCCCATCTGGTGGAGTTTTCACAGAAAGCAATAAGGAGTCGTTCTTGGTTCTGTTCGATCATAGATCCACACTAAATGTCAGCCGGTCAGCATGTTGCGTGCTCGAGCCACAACATTTAGCATTGATTTGGAATCAGCTAAACAGATTGAAAATATGCTGCAACTGTGGTTTGTGGCTGCAAACCATAAAAGTCTTGATAATTTGAAGGACGAATAAGCAATATAACATGACTTTGAAAGCATGGTTATTATCCTTAGATGGTATTATAGCTTACCAGGGAATAATACAAACTCATTGCCATTGACTGTTTCACAGGATCATTTGTTGCGAACTTAGCCATAGCTGACATGCAGACATGTTCTGCTTTCGGCAAGACACATTTTACTACTGTATCAGGTCTCTGTGGCGCAATTGGTTAGGGCGTTCGACTGTTAATCGAAAGGTTGGTGGTTCAAGCCCACCCAGGGACGATTTGACTTCAACTGGACACTGGCTCAAGCTAAGCAACTGCCCATACCTTCCATAAGTGAAAAATTCCACTGTGTTTCCAAGAGTAGTTTTGATAGAACTGCTCTGTCGTTTCCCTTCCAAACATGTACATCCGTTGACTTGAGTACGGAGTGTGTGAGAGAAGAGCTAGCTGGCTAAAGTGCTATCTAGGAATTGTAAGTGTTTGGCAGCTTAGATATGTTCCAAATCACCTTGTCTCACGATCATAACATGGAAATTGTTTTTTTCTTGAAAGCCATATTTTGCTATCTTTTTTTACCAACTCAACATTTAAGGGTGCCACAGGGAGAGGAGAGCTTGATCTGAAGGGGGTGTCCCCCCATGTCCCCTTTCCAGAACCCATGAGATTACATACGCTCAGAGATGAGGTTAAGGGTTGAAAGGAGATGATTCAGGGGGGACTGAGAGGGAGGGGGCCCTAGAATTTAAATCATATGTGATTTATCAGTGGGAAATGAAATACGGCTACTTTCTATCAACATTTGAAGACATCAATGTCGAGGTGATTTAACGCACAAGTTTTTTTTTCTGTGTATTTTTATTTTTTTTGTTGTTTGGTATTGGAAAACTTCAGCCCGGCTAGCTCAGTCGGTAGAGCATGAGACTCTTAATCTCAGGGTCGTGGGTTCGAGCCCCACGTTGGGCGATGCATCCTTTTAACGTAGCCCATCTGGTGGAATGTTCACAGAAAGCAATAAGGAGTCGTTCTTGGTTCTGTTCGATCATAGATCCACACTAAATGTCAGCCGGTCAGCATGTTGCGTGCTCGAGCCACAACATTTAGCATTGATATGGAATCAGCTAAACAGATTGAAAAATATGCTGCAACTGTGGTTTGTGGCTGCAAACCATAAAAGTCTTGATAATTTGAAGGACGAATAAGCAATATAACATGACTTTGATGGACGGCTACCTACCTGGCCTGTCTTACCTAGACACTTCCAGAGGAGTGGCTCCCATTCAACCTCCAGGATAAATGGGCTTCATTTGGGTCCAAATACAAGGTAAAAAACAATGTGGCCTTTCCCCCCTTCGCTGTGTTTGCTGACTTCATCCGCAGGGAAGCCAGAGTTAAAACAGATCCCAGCTTCAACCTCCCACCTTCCCGCACAGCAGCCGAAAAGAAAGAGAGGTTTGACAGACAGATGAAGACAGCCATATCAGTGCACAAGACACAAGTGTCCCCCACAGAGAGCCCTAGAAACATTGACCCTGGGAAGCACTGCCCCATCCATGACAAAGACCACCCACTGAGTAAATGTAGAGGCTTCAGGGAGAAGACCCTCGAAGAGCGCAAGTAGTTTCTAAAAGACAATCACATATGTTTCCAGTGCTGCTCCTCAACAACCCACTCAGCTCGGGACTGCGTCACAGAGGTGGACTGCAAGGAATGTGGCAGCAACCGTCACACCTCAGCACTCCACCCAGGACTAGCTCCCTGGAAGTCCAAGTCGTCCCCCCCTGCTTCAGAGAACTGGGAGGGAGGAGAACAAGCAGACAATCAGGAAGTCACCTCCAAGTGCACGGAAGTATGCGGAGATGGAATTAGTCTCAGGGCATGTTCCAAGCTCTGCCTCGTCAGCGTCTTTCCTGAAGGACGAAGGGAGGAGTCCAGAAGGATGTACGCTATCTTGGATGAGCAAAGCAACCGTTCCTTGGCGACGTCAGAGTTCTTCAACATCTTCAACGTGGCGTGTAGTCTATCGCCATACACACTCAGGACATGTTTGGCCTCAAGGAGACAGCTGGCAGAAAGGCCCGTGGTTACGTTGTGGAGTCAGCTGACGAGAAGGCCAGTTTCCCTCTTCCCACACTCCTCGAATGCAACCAAATCCCAAACAACCGTTCGGAGATCCCAACCCCCAATGCTGCTCGACACCACAGACACCTGAGACGCATCGCAGACGAGATCCCACCCCTGGTTCCAGATGCACAGATACTCCTGTTGCTCGGTAGAGACATTCTTAGAGTACACAAAGTAAGAAGCCAAATAAACGGTCCACACGACGCCCCATTCGCCCAAAAGCTGGACCTTGGATGGGTCGTCATCGGCGACGTGTGCCTCGGAGGAGCGCACAAGCCTCCCCACGTCGGAACATTCAAAACCTCCATTCTGGAAAATGGACGGCCCACTTTCCTCAGCCCATGCAGCAGCAAAATCCAGGTGAAAGAGACGTTCGCCCACGGCTACTCAGCGTTGGACACCACAGACAGCACACAGACGTCCAATGGAGAAAACCTTGGTCTTCTATGACTTCTTGGTCTTCTTCTTGACTCTTCCTTCACACAGCCAACGACAACAAGCTCGCTCCTTCAATGGATGACCTGAGGTTCCTGCAGATCATGGAGGACGAGTATCGACAAGACGAGTCGAAAAGTTGGGTCGCACCCCTTCCTTTCCAGTCCCCACGAAAACAACTGCCCAACAACAGGGAGTACGCCAGAAGCCACCTCAACTCTCTCCGCCGCACTCTAAGCAAGCATCCACAGATGAAAGCCCACTACCTAGAGTTTGTCGAGAAGATGCTTACCAACAAACATGCAGAGATTGCTCCACCTTTACAGGAAGGCCAAGGCCAGGAGTGTTGGTATCTCCCATCATTCGGAGTTTATCACCCAAAGAAGCCAGGACAGATCCGTGTGGTGTTCGACTCCAGTGCACCTTACAAAGGAGTCTCTCTCAACGACGTACTCCTCACAGGCCCTGATCTCAACAATACCCTCTTGGGGGTGCTCATGAGATTCCGGAAGGAACCTGTTGCCATCACCGCCGACATTCAGCACATGTTTCACTGCTTCATAGTGCGTGAAGACCACAGAGACTTCCTCCGCTTCCTGTGGTTCCACAACAACGACCCGGAGAGTGACATTGTGGATTACAGAATGTGCGTCCATGTGTAGAGCAGCCAAGGAAGAAGAAAAGAACTTTGGCAGCGACGTGAGAAGGTTCGTCGAACGAGAGTTCTATGTAGATGACGCACTTAAGTCCTTCCCTACCGCAGCGGAGGCCATCAGTGTCCTCAGACGTGCACAAACAATGCTTGCAGTGTCAAACCTCAGGCTGCATAAAATAGCCTCCAACAGACCTGCTGTGCTAGAAGCATTCCCTCCAGAAGATTGTGCCAAGGATATCAAGGATCTCAACCTCCTTACCGATGACCTCCCTCTACAACGCAGCCTTGGAGTGTCCTGGAACATTGCTTCGGACACTTTCACATTCCAGGCCATGGACGACAACAAACCTTTCACCCGTAGAGGAGTGTTGTCCACGGTGAACAGCCTGTATGACCCCCTCGGCCTATTCTAGCATACCAGGGTATAATACAAACTCATTGCCATTGACTGTTTCACAGGATCATTTGTTGTGAACTTAGCCATAGCTGACATGCAGACATGTTCTGCTTTCGGCAAGACACATTTTATTAATACGTCAGGTCTCTGTGGCGCAATTGGTTAGCGCGTTCGACTGTTAATCGAAAGGTTGGTGGTTCAAGCCCACCCAGGGACGATTTAGTTTTAACTGGACACCGGGTCAAGCTAAGCAACTGCCCATACATTCCATAAGTGAAAAATTCCACTGTGTTTCCAAGAGTAGATTTGATAGAACTGCTCTGTCGTTTCCCTTCCAAACATGTAAATCCGTTGACGTGAGTACGGAGTGTGTGAGAGGTGTTACATATTTGAAGCCCATGGGCAACCATACATAGCCACTAGGAAGTAGGATCGAACACATAAGCTGTAATTACCATACATAGCCACTAGGAAGTAGGATCGAACACATAAGCTGTAATTACCATACATAGCCACTAGGAAGTAGGATCGAACACATAAGCTGTAATTACCATACATAGCCACTAGGAAGTAGGATCAAACACATAAGCTGTAATTACTATATATAGCCACAAGGGGGGCAGGACATTTAAGCTGCAATAACTATTCTAGCCACAGATGGCAGCACCTTTAGACAGGTGAGGAGGGTGGAGCCAATACGACACATAGGACACGCCTACTCGGTATTAAAGCAGGGCCTGGAGCCAACGAAATCAGAAACATCCGGCAGTCCATATTAGGGAGTGAGGTAGAGAGGCCTGCTGTTTGTCGCTCACACGCGTGTCCATACAATTCCCCTCCTTTTGCTTCATAGTTACCATACCGAAATACTTTAACAAATAAAGTGAGTTCAAAGCGATCCCGATTAGACTACTTTCTTCAAGAACGCAACAGAGAAGAGCCAGCTGGCTAAAGTGCTACCTAGGAATTGTAAGTATTTAGCAGCTTAGATATGTTCCATATCACCTTGTCTCACGATCATAACATGGAAAATGTTTTTTTCTTGAAAGCCATATTTTGCTGTCTTTTTTTACCAACTCAACATTTAAGGGTGCCACAGGGAGAGGAGAGCTTGATCTGAAGGGGGTGTACCCACATTTCCCCTTTCCAGAACCCATGAGATTACATACGCTCAGAGATGAGGTTAAGGGTTGAAAGGAGATGATTCAGGGGGGACTAAGAGGGAGGGGGCCCTAGAATTTAAATCATATGTGATTTATCAGTGGGAAATGAAATACGGCTACTTTCTATCAACATTTGAAGACATCAATGTCGAGGTGATTTAACGCACAAGTTTTTTTTTCTGTGTATTTTTATTTTTTTTGTTGTTTGGTATTGGAAAATTTCAGCCCGGCTAGCTCAGTTAGAGCATGAGACTCTTAATCTCAGGGTCGTGGGTTCGAGCCCCACGTTGGGCGATGCATCCTTTTAACGTAGCCCATCTGGTGGAATGTTCACAGAAAGCAATAAGGAGTCGTTCTTGGTTCTGTTCGATCATAGATCCACACTAAATGTCAGCCGGTCAGCATGTTGCGTGCTCGAGCCACAACATTTAGCATTGATATGGAATCAGCTAAACAGATTGAAAAATATGCTGCAACTGTGGTTTGTGGCTGCAAACCATAAAAGTCTTGATAATTTGAAGGACGAATAAGCAATATAACATGACTTTGATGGACGGCTACCTACCTGGCCTGTCTTACCTAGACACTTCCAGAGGAGTGGCTCCCATTCAACCTCCAGGATAAATGGGCTTCATTTGGGTCCAAATACAAGGTAAAAAACAATGTGGCCTTTCCCCCCTTCGCTGTGTTTGCTGACTTCATCCGCAGGGAAGCCAGAGTTAAAACAGATCCCAGCTTCAACCTCCCACCTTCCCGCACAGCAGCCGAAAAGAAAGAGAGGTTTGACAGACAGATGAAGACAGCCATATCAGTGCACAAGACACAAGTGTCCCCCACAGAGAGCCCTAGAAACATTGACCCTGGGAAGCACTGCCCCATCCATGACAAAGACCACCCACTGAGTAAATGTAGAGGCTTCAGGGAGAAGACCCTCGAAGAGCGCAAGTAGTTTCTAAAAGACAATCACATATGTTTCCAGTGCTGCTCCTCAACAACCCACTCAGCTCGGGACTGCGTCACAGAGGTGGACTGCAAGGAATGTGGCAGCAACCGTCACACCTCAGCACTCCACCCAGGACTAGCTCCCTGGAAGTCCAAGTCGTCCCCCCCTGCTTCAGAGAACTGGGAGGGAGGAGAACAAGCAGACAATCAGGAAGTCACCTCCAAGTGCACGGAAGTATGCGGAGATGGAATTAGTCTCAGGGCATGTTCCAAGCTCTGCCTCGTCAGCGTCTTTCCTGAAGGACGAAGGGAGGAGTCCAGAAGGATGTACGCTATCTTGGATGAGCAAAGCAACCGTTCCTTGGCGACGTCAGAGTTCTTCAACATCTTCAACGTGGCGTGTAGTCTATCGCCATACACACTCAGGACATGTTTGGCCTCAAGGAGACAGCTGGCAGAAATGCCCGTGGTTACGTTGTGGAGTCAGCTGACGAGAAGGCCAGTTTCCCTCTTCCCACACTCCTCGAATGCAACCAAATCCCAAACAACCGTTCGGAGATCCCAACCCCCAATGCTGCTCGACACCACAGACACCTGAGACGCATCGCAGACGAGATCCCACCCCTGGTTCCAGATGCACAGATACTCCTGTTGCTCGGTAGAGACATTCTTAGAGTACACAAAGTAAGAAGCCAAATAAACGGTCCACACGACGCCCCATTCGCCCAAAAGCTGGACCTTGGATGGGTCGTCATCGGCGACGTGTGCCTCGGAGGAGCGCACAAGCCTCCCCACGTCGGAACATTCAAAACCTCCATTCTGGAAAATGGACGGCCCACTTTCCTCAGCCCATGCAGCAGCAAAATCCAGGTGAAAGAGACATTCGCCCACGGCTACTCAGCGTTGGACACCACAGACAGCACACAGACGTCCAATGGAGAAAACCTTGGTCTTCTATGACTTCTTGGTCTTCTTCTTGACTCTTCCTTCACACAGCCAACGACAACAAGCTCGCTCCTTCAGTGGATGACCTGAGGTTCCTGCAGATCATGGAGGACGAGTATCGACAAGACGAGTCGAAAAGTTGGGTCGCACCCCTTCCTTTCCAGTCCCCACGAAAACAACTGCCCAACAACAGGGAGTACGCCAGAAGCCACCTCAACTCTCTCCGCCGCACTCTAAGCAAGCAACCACAGATGAAAGCCCACTACCTAGAGTTTGTCGAGAAGATGCTTACCAACAAACATGCAGAGATTGCTCCACCTTTACAGGAAGGCCAAGGCCAGGAGTGTTGGTATCTCCCATCATTCGGAGTTTATCACCCAAAGAAGCCAGGACAGATCCGTGTGGTGTTCGACTCCAGTGCACCTTACAAAGGAGTCTCTCTCAACGACGTACTCCTCACAGGCCCTGATCTCAACAATACCCTCTTGGGGGTGCTCATGAGATTCCGGAAGGAACCTGTTGCCATCACCGCCGACATTCAGCACATGTTTCACTGCTTCATAGTGCGTGAAGACCACAGAGACTTCCTCCGCTTCCTGTGGTTCCACAACAACGACCCGGAGAGTGACATTGTGGATTACAGAATGTGCGTCCATGTGTTCGGCAACAGCCCATCCCCCGCCGTCGCCATATACGGCCTGAGAAGAGCAGCCAAGGAAGAAGAAAAGAACTTTGGCAGCGACGTGAGAAGGTTCGTCGAACGAGAGTTCTATGTAGATGACGCACTTAAGTCCTTCCCTACCGCAGCGGAGGCCATCAGTGTCCTCAGACGTGCACAAACAATGCTTGCAGTGTCAAACCTCAGGCTGCATAAAATAGCCTCCAACAGACCTGCTGTGCTAGAAGCATTCCCTCCAGAAGATTGTGCCAAGGATATCAAGGATCTCAACCTCCTTACTGATGACCTCCCTCTACAACGCAGCCTTGGAGTGTCCTGGAACATTGCTTCGGACACTTTCACATTCCAGGCCATGGACGACAACAAACCTTTCACCCGTAGAGGAGTGTTGTCCACGGTGAACAGCCTGTATGACCCCCTCGGCTTCTTAGCCCCCGTCACAATACAAGGCAGGCTGCTCCTCAGAGACCTCACCAAGCAAGCCGAGGACTGGGACTCACCCCTCCCCGGAAACAGGGAAGCTGAGTGGACCAGGTGGAGAGACTCATTAAAGGACCTACAAGAGCTTCAGATACCCCGCACCTACACGTCTTTCTCTCCCTCTAGTACTCCCTTCAAGGAGCTTTGTGTCTTCGCGGACGCCTCTACTACAGCCATCGCAGCAGTAACTTATCTGAAAGCCACCACCGAAGAGGGACAGACTGAGGTCGGTTTCGTCTTTGGAAAAGCCAAGCTGGCGCCTCAACCAGACCTCTCTATCCCTAGACTGGAATTGTGCGCAGCAGTGCTTGCAGTCGAGATTGCAGAGTTGATCGTGGGAGAGATGGACCTGGAGGTCGACCGTACCACATACTACTCAGACAGCAAGGTAGTCCTTGGGTACATTCATAATCAAGCAAGGCGGTTCTTCGTCTATGTGAACAACAGAGTTCAACGGATACGACAGTCCACATCCCCAGACCAATGGAGGCATGTGCCTACCGACCACAACCCAGCTGACCACGGGTCTAGGTCTATCCCAGCGGCCCTCTTAAGCAGCTCAACATGGCTCTCCGGACCAGCATTTCTTCGGAATCCACTTCCCCACCCTCTTGAAGCCCAAGAGACATTCATCCTTGTTAACCCCGCTTCCGACTCGGACTTACGCCCCGAGATTGCTGTGAACCTCACCGTAGTCGCTCGACACCTTATGGACCCCACACGCTTTGAGCGTTTCTCAAAATGGACCTCTCTCACCACCACAGTCGCACGTCTGATCCATATTGCCCGTTCTTTTGCCCTGCCGGCACAGAAGGGCAGCTGCAGAGGATGGCACATCTGTCCAAGGGGCCCCTCAGAGGAGGAGATGGATGGAGCCAGGATCTTCGTGATGAAGACCGTCCAGCATGAGCTTTATGCAGAAGAGCTGAAGAGCATAGCTCTAACAACAAAGTCTCCCCCCTCGTAGCAGTCTATTGAAGCTACACCCTTTCATCGACGGCAATGGGCTTCTCAGAGTCGGAGGCCGCATAGCTCAGTCTAAGCTAGCAACAGAAGAAACAAACCCCATCATCATCCCGGGCCGCCATCACCTCGCGACCCTGCTCGTGCGTCATCACCATGAGGCCGTGAAACATCAAGGGAGGCACTTTACAGAGGGTGCTGTCAGAGCAGCCGGACTCTGGGTGGTTGGAGCTAAAAGATGCATCAGCAGCATTCTCTTCAAGTGCATCACCTGCAAGAAGCTTCGTGGGAAGACAGAACACCAACAAATGGCAGATCTGCCGGCCGAGCGTCTACAAGTAGCCCCTCCATTCACCTATGTCGGTGTAGATGTCTTCGGACCATGGGAGGTCACTTCACGTCGTACCAGAGGAGGACACGCCAACAGCAAAAGATGGGCTGTCATGTTCTCATGTATGTGCACAAGAGCCGTGCACATCGAAGTAATAGAAGCCATGAGCTCCAGCAGCTGCATTAATGCCCTGAGAAGGTTCTTCGCCATCAGAGGCCCAGCAAAACAAATACGCTCGGACCAAGGCACCAATTTCATCGGTGCCTGCCGAGAACTCAAGATGGATGAACCAAGCTCCAGCTCAGAGACCGTGGAGAAATATCTCCAGGAGCACAACTGCACCTGGGTATTCAACCCACCCCACTCATCTCACATGGGGGGCGCATGGGAGCGCATGATTGGCATCGCCCGTCGCATCCTCAACTGCATGCTCCTTCAATGTGGATCATCGCGTCTCACACACAAAGTCCTGACTACTCTTATGGCTGAGATTACTGCGTTGATGAATGCAAGACCCCTTGTCCCAGTGTCTTCAGACCCGGAGTCTCCTCTCATCCTTACTCCAGCTATGCTCTTGACCCAGAAGACCTGTACAGCCCCTCCTCCCCCAGGTGACTTTGGGGAAGGAGGCCTCTTCAAGGAAGAATGGAAGCAGGTTCAGAGTCTAGTGGACACCTTTTGGAACAGGTGGCGACGAGAGTATCTCCACACACTTCAAAGCCGTCGCAAGTGGCAGGAAAAGAAGCCCAACCTCCAAATAGGAGATATCGTCCTAATGAAGGACAATCAAGCCAAGAGAAACCAGTGGCTTATGGCTATTGTTGTGGAGGCCTTTCCAAGCCAGGACGGGGTCGTGAGGAAAGTGGATATCAGAGTCCTCAAAAACGGCACCCAGAAAGTCTTCTCCCGTCCCGTGGCCGAAGTGGTCCTCCTCCTTTCTCCACAAGACTAGTACTTTTGGTTTTATCTGGGCTCGTTAGAGACCCCAGGGGGGGAGTGTTCTGGACCCTATTCGTTGCTGTATTTTCATGCCGAGGCTTTTAATTTATCGAGCCGTCTTTATTTGTTAGTACTTCCGGTTGGACCGGAAGTGACCATCCCGGAAGTGATTCCGCTGACTACTACATACGTTAACGCTAGAGAAATCGCATCTTCTGCCTTCTTAGTCTTGCTAACTGTATATTCGCAATGTTTTTTCACTCTTTGAATTTGAGTAAACCTTCCTAATCGGCACCACGCTTCTTGGGAGTTATTCATCATCAATTAGTTTAGCTGAACTGGATAGTGGCATTGCTGCTCAGATCCACCCAGACCAGTACAGTTATTCTCCTTAGATGGTATTCTAGCATACCAGGGTATAATACAAACTCATTGCCATTGACTGTTTCACAGGATCATTTGTTGCAAACTTAGCCATAGCTGACATGCAGACATGTTCTGCTTTCGGCAAGACACATTTTACTAATGCATCAGGTCTCTGTGGCGCAATTGGTTAGCTGGCTAAAGTGCTATCTAGGAATTGTAAGTATTTAGCAGCTTAGATATGTTCCATATCACCTTGTCTCACGATCATGAAATGGAAATTGATTTTTTCTTGAAAGCCTTATTTTGCTATTTTTTTTTACCAATCTCAGGATCGTGGGTTGGAGCACAACGTTGGGTGCTGCATCCTTTTAACGTAGCCCATCTGGTGGAGTGTTCACAGAAAGCAATAAGGAGTCGTTCTTGGTTCTGTTCGATCATAGATCCACACTAAATGTCAGCAGGTCAGCATGTTGCGTGCTCGAGCCACAACATTTAGCATTGATATGGAATCAGCTAAACAGATTGAAAATATGCTGCAACTGTGGTTTGTGGCTGCAAACCATAAAAGTCTTGATAATTTGAAGGACGAATAAGCAATATAACATGACTTTGAAAGCATGGTTATTATCCTTAGATGGTATTATAGCTTACCAGGGAATAATACAAACTCATTGCCATTGACTGTTTCACAGGATCATTTGTTGCGAACTTAGCCATAGCTGACATGCAGACATGTTCTGGTTTCGGGAAGACACAGTGTACTAATGTATCAGGTCTCTGTGGCGCAATTGGTTAGCGCGTTCGACTGTTAATCGAAAGGTTGGTGGTTCAAGCCCACCCAGGGACGATTTGATTTTAACTGGACACCGGGTCAAGCAAGCAACTGCCCATACCTTCCATAAGTGAAATATTCCACTGTGTTTCCAAAAGTAGATTTGATAGAACTGCTCTGTCGTTTCCCTTCCAAACATGTACATCCGTTGACTTCAGTACGGAGTGTGTGAGAAAAGAGCTAGCTGGCTAAAGTGCTATCTAGGAATTGTAAGTGTTTAGCAGCTTAGATATGTTCCATTTCACCTTGTCTCACGATCATAACATGGAAATTGTTTTTTTCTTGAAAGCCATATTTTGCTATCTTTTTTTACCAACTCAACATGTAAGGGTTCCACAGGGAGAGGAGAGCTTACTCTGAAGGGGGTGTTGTTTGGTATTGTAGACTTTCAGCCCGGCTAGCTTAGTTTGTAGAGCATGAGACTCTTAATCTCAGGATCGTGGGTTGGAGCACAACGTTGGGTGCTGCATCCTTTTAACGTAGCCCATCTGGTGGAGTTTTCACAGAAAGCAATAAGGAGTCGTTCTTGGTTCTGTTCGATCATAGATCCACACTAAATGTCAGCCGGTCAGCATGTTGCGTGCTCGAGCCACAACATTTAGCATTGATTTGGAATCAGCTAAACAGATTGAAAATATGCTGCAACTGTGGTTTGTGGCTGCAAACCATAAAAGTCTTGATAATTTGAAGGACGAATAAGCAATATAACATGACTTTGAAAGCATGGTTATTATCCTTAGATGGTATTATAGCTTACCAGGGAATAATACAAACTCATTGCCATTGACTGTTTCACAGGATCATTTGTTGCGAACTTAGCCATAGCTGACATGCAGACATGTTCTGCTTTCGGCAAGACACATTTTACTACTGTATCAGGTCTCTGTGGCGCAATTGGTTAGGGCGTTCGACTGTTAATCGAAAGGTTGGTGGTTCAAGCCCACCCAGGGACGATTTGACTTCAACTGGACACTGGCTCAAGCTAAGCAACTGCCCATACCTTCCATAAGTGAAAAATTCCACTGTGTTTCCAAGAGTAGTTTTGATAGAACTGCTCTGTCGTTTCCCTTCCAAACATGTACATCCGTTGACTTGAGTACGGAGTGTGTGAGAGAAGAGCTAGCTGGCTAAAGTGCTATCTAGGAATTGTAAGTGTTTGGCAGCTTAGATATGTTCCAAATCACCTTGTCTCACGATCATAACATGGAAATTGTTTTTTTCTTGAAAGCCATATTTTGCTATCTTTTTTTACCAACTCAACATTTAAGGGTGCCACAGGGAGAGGAGAGCTTGATCTGAAGGGGGTGTCCCCCCATGTCCCCTTTCCAGAACCCATGAGATTACATACGCTCAGAGATGAGGTTAAGGGTTGAAAGGAGATGATTCAGGGGGGACTGAGAGGGAGGGGGCCCTAGAATTTAAATCATATGTGATTTATCAGTGGGAAATGAAATACGGCTACTTTCTATCAACATTTGAAGACATCAATGTCGAGGTGATTTAACGCACAAGTTTTTTTTTCTGTGTATTTTTATTTTTTTTGTTGTTTGGTATTGGAAAACTTCAGCCCGGCTAGCTCAGTCGGTAGAGCATGAGACTCTTAATCTCAGGGTCGTGGGTTCGAGCCCCACGTTGGGCGATGCATCCTTTTAACGTAGCCCATCTGGTGGAATGTTCACAGAAAGCAATAAGGAGTCGTTCTTGGTTCTGTTCGATCATAGATCCACACTAAATGTCAGCCGGTCAGCATGTTGCGTGCTCGAGCCACAACATTTAGCATTGATATGGAATCAGCTAAACAGATTGAAAAATATGCTGCAACTGTGGTTTGTGGCTGCAAACCATAAAAGTCTTGATAATTTGAAGGACGAATAAGCAATATAACATGACTTTGATGGACGGCTACCTACCTGGCCTGTCTTACCTAGACACTTCCAGAGGAGTGGCTCCCATTCAACCTCCAGGATAAATGGGCTTCATTTGGGTCCAAATACAAGGTAAAAAACAATGTGGCCTTTCCCCCCTTCGCTGTGTTTGCTGACTTCATCCGCAGGGAAGCCAGAGTTAAAACAGATCCCAGCTTCAACCTCCCACCTTCCCGCACAGCAGCCGAAAAGAAAGAGAGGTTTGACAGACAGATGAAGACAGCCATATCAGTGCACAAGACACAAGTGTCCCCCACAGAGAGCCCTAGAAACATTGACCCTGGGAAGCACTGCCCCATCCATGACAAAGACCACCCACTGAGTAAATGTAGAGGCTTCAGGGAGAAGACCCTCGAAGAGCGCAAGTAGTTTCTAAAAGACAATCACATATGTTTCCAGTGCTGCTCCTCAACAACCCACTCAGCTCGGGACTGCGTCACAGAGGTGGACTGCAAGGAATGTGGCAGCAACCGTCACACCTCAGCACTCCACCCAGGACTAGCTCCCTGGAAGTCCAAGTCGTCCCCCCCTGCTTCAGAGAACTGGGAGGGAGGAGAACAAGCAGACAATCAGGAAGTCACCTCCAAGTGCACGGAAGTATGCGGAGATGGAATTAGTCTCAGGGCATGTTCCAAGCTCTGCCTCGTCAGCGTCTTTCCTGAAGGACGAAGGGAGGAGTCCAGAAGGATGTACGCTATCTTGGATGAGCAAAGCAACCGTTCCTTGGCGACGTCAGAGTTCTTCAACATCTTCAACGTGGCGTGTAGTCTATCGCCATACACACTCAGGACATGTTTGGCCTCAAGGAGACAGCTGGCAGAAAGGCCCGTGGTTACGTTGTGGAGTCAGCTGACGAGAAGGCCAGTTTCCCTCTTCCCACACTCCTCGAATGCAACCAAATCCCAAACAACCGTTCGGAGATCCCAACCCCCAATGCTGCTTGACACCACAGACACCTGAGACGCATCGCAGACGAGATCCCACCCCTGGTTCCAGATGCACAGATACTCCTGTTGCTCGGTAGAGACATTCTTAGAGTACACAAAGTAAGAAGCCAAATAAACGGTCCACACGACGCCCCATTCGCCCAAAAGCTGGACCTTGGATGGGTCGTCATCGGCGACGTGTGCCTCGGAGGAGCGCACAAGCCTCCCCACGTCGGAACATTCAAAACCTCCATTCTGGAAAATGGACGGCCCACTTTCCTCAGCCCATGCAGCAGCAAAATCCAGGTGAAAGAGACGTTCGCCCACGGCTACTCAGCGTTGGACACCACAGACAGCACACAGACGTCCAATGGAGAAAACCTTGGTCTTCTATGACTTCTTGGTCTTCTTCTTGACTCTTCCTTCACACAGCCAACGACAACAAGCTCGCTCCTTCAATGGATGACCTGAGGTTCCTGCAGATCATGGAGGACGAGTATCGACAAGACGAGTCGAAAAGTTGGGTCGCACCCCTTCCTTTCCAGTCCCCACGAAAACAACTGCCCAACAACAGGGAGTACGCCAGAAGCCACCTCAACTCTCTCCGCCGCACTCTAAGCAAGCATCCACAGATGAAAGCCCACTACCTAGAGTTTGTCGAGAAGATGCTTACCAACAAACATGCAGAGATTGCTCCACCTTTACAGGAAGGCCAAGGCCAGGAGTGTTGGTATCTCCCATCATTCGGAGTTTATCACCCAAAGAAGCCAGGACAGATCCGTGTGGTGTTCGACTCCAGTGCACCTTACAAAGGAGTCTCTCTCAACGACGTACTCCTCACAGGCCCTGATCTCAACAATACCCTCTTGGGGGTGCTCATGAGATTCCGGAAGGAACCTGTTGCCATCACCGCCGACATTCAGCACATGTTTCACTGCTTCATAGTGCGTGAAGACCACAGAGACTTCCTCCGCTTCCTGTGGTTCCACAACAACGACCCGGAGAGTGACATTGTGGATTACAGAATGTGCGTCCATGTGTAGAGCAGCCAAGGAAGAAGAAAAGAACTTTGGCAGCGACGTGAGAAGGTTCGTCGAACGAGAGTTCTATGTAGATGACGCACTTAAGTCCTTCCCTACCGCAGCGGAGGCCATCAGTGTCCTCAGACGTGCACAAACAATGCTTGCAGTGTCAAACCTCAGGCTGCATAAAATAGCCTCCAACAGACCTGCTGTGCTAGAAGCATTCCCTCCAGAAGATTGTGCCAAGGATATCAAGGATCTCAACCTCCTTACCGATGACCTCCCTCTACAACGCAGCCTTGGAGTGTCCTGGAACATTGCTTCGGACACTTTCACATTCCAGGCCATGGACGACAACAAACCTTTCACCCGTAGAGGAGTGTTGTCCACGGTGAACAGCCTGTATGACCCCCTCGGCCTATTCTAGCATACCAGGGTATAATACAAACTCATTGCCATTGACTGTTTCACAGGATCATTTGTTGTGAACTTAGCCATAGCTGACATGCAGACATGTTCTGCTTTCGGCAAGACACATTTTATTAATACGTCAGGTCTCTGTGGCGCAATTGGTTAGCGCGTTCGACTGTTAATCGAAAGGTTGGTGGTTCAAGCCCACCCAGGGACGATTTAGTTTTAACTGGACACCGGGTCAAGCTAAGCAACTGCCCATACATTCCATAAGTGAAAAATTCCACTGTGTTTCCAAGAGTAGATTTGATAGAACTGCTCTGTCGTTTCCCTTCCAAACATGTAAATCCGTTGACGTGAGTACGGAGTGTGTGAGAGGTGTTACATATTTGAAGCCCATGGGCAACCATACATAGCCACTAGGAAGTAGGATCGAACACATAAGCTGTAATTACCATACATAGCCACTAGGAAGTAGGATCGAACACATAAGCTGTAATTACCATACATAGCCACTAGGAAGTAGGATCGAACACATAAGCTGTAATTACCATACATAGCCACTAGGAAGTAGGATCAAACACATAAGCTGTAATTACTATATATAGCCACAAGGGGGGCAGGACATTTAAGCTGCAATAACTATTCTAGCCACAGATGGCAGCACCTTTAGACAGGTGAGGAGGGTGGAGCCAATACGACACATAGGACACGCCTACTCGGTATTAAAGCAGGGCCTGGAGCCAACGAAATCAGAAACATCCGGCAGTCCATATTAGGGAGTGAGGTAGAGAGGCCTGCTGTTTGTCGCTCACACGCGTGTCCATACAATTCCCCTCCTTTTGCTTCATAGTTACCATACCGAAATACTTTAACAAATAAAGTGAGTTCAAAGCGATCCCGATTAGACTACTTTCTTCAAGAACGCAACAGAGAAGAGCCAGCTGGCTAAAGTGCTACCTAGGAATTGTAAGTATTTAGCAGCTTAGATATGTTCCATATCACCTTGTCTCACGATCATAACATGGAAAATGTTTTTTTCTTGAAAGCCATATTTTGCTGTCTTTTTTTACCAACTCAACATTTAAGGGTGCCACAGGGAGAGGAGAGCTTGATCTGAAGGGGGTGTACCCACATTTCCCCTTTCCAGAACCCATGAGATTACATACGCTCAGAGATGAGGTTAAGGGTTGAAAGGAGATGATTCAGGGGGGACTAAGAGGGAGGGGGCCCTAGAATTTAAATCATATGTGATTTATCAGTGGGAAATGAAATACGGCTACTTTCTATCAACATTTGAAGACATCAATGTCGAGGTGATTTAACGCACAAGTTTTTTTTTCTGTGTATTTTTATTTTTTTTGTTGTTTGGTATTGGAAAACTTCAGCCCGGCTAGCTCAGTTAGAGCATGAGACTCTTAATCTCAGGGTCGTGGGTTCGAGCCCCACGTTGGGCGATGCATCCTTTTAACGTAGCCCATCTGGTGGAATGTTCACAGAAAGCAATAAGGAGTCGTTCTTGGTTCTGTTCGATCATAGATCCACACTAAATGTCAGCCGGTCAGCATGTTGCGTGCTCGAGCCACAACATTTAGCATTGATATGGAATCAGCTAAACAGATTGAAAAATATGCTGCAACTGTGGTTTGTGGCTGCAAACCATAAAAGTCTTGATAATTTGAAGGACGAATAAGCAATATAACATGACTTTGATGGACGGCTACCTACCTGGCCTGTCTTACCTAGACACTTCCAGAGGAGTGGCTCCCATTCAACCTCCAGGATAAATGGGCTTCATTTGGGTCCAAATACAAGGTAAAAAACAATGTGGCCTTTCCCCCCTTCGCTGTGTTTGCTGACTTCATCCGCAGGGAAGCCAGAGTTAAAACAGATCCCAGCTTCAACCTCCCACCTTCCCGCACAGCAGCCGAAAAGAAAGAGAGGTTTGACAGACAGATGAAGACAGCCATATCAGTGCACAAGACACAAGTGTCCCCCACAGAGAGCCCTAGAAACATTGACCCTGGGAAGCACTGCCCCATCCATGACAAAGACCACCCACTGAGTAAATGTAGAGGCTTCAGGGAGAAGACCCTCGAAGAGCGCAAGTAGTTTCTAAAAGACAATCACATATGTTTCCAGTGCTGCTCCTCAACAACCCACTCAGCTCGGGACTGCGTCACAGAGGTGGACTGCAAGGAATGTGGCAGCAACCGTCACACCTCAGCACTCCACCCAGGACTAGCTCCCTGGAAGTCCAAGTCGTCCCCCCCTGCTTCAGAGAACTGGGAGGGAGGAGAACAAGCAGACAATCAGGAAGTCACCTCCAAGTGCACGGAAGTATGCGGAGATGGAATTAGTCTCAGGGCATGTTCCAAGCTCTGCCTCGTCAGCGTCTTTCCTGAAGGACGAAGGGAGGAGTCCAGAAGGATGTACGCTATCTTGGATGAGCAAAGCAACCGTTCCTTGGCGACGTCAGAGTTCTTCAACATCTTCAACGTGGCGTGTAGTCTATCGCCATACACACTCAGGACATGTTTGGCCTCAAGGAGACAGCTGGCAGAAAGGCCCGTGGTTACGTTGTGGAGTCAGCTGACGAGAAGGCCAGTTTCCCTCTTCCCACACTCCTCGAATGCAACCAAATCCCAAACAACCGTTCGGAGATCCCAACCCCCAATGCTGCTCGACACCACAGACACCTGAGACGCATCGCAGACGAGATCCCACCCCTGGTTCCAGATGCACAGATACTCCTGTTGCTCGGTAGAGACATTCTTAGAGTACACAAAGTAAGAAGCCAAATAAACGGTCCACACGACGCCCCATTCGCCCAAAAGCTGGACCTTGGATGGGTCGTCATCGGCGACGTGTGCCTCGGAGGAGCGCACAAGCCTCCCCACGTCGGAACATTCAAAACCTCCATTCTGGAAAATGGACGGCCCACTTTCCTCAGCCCATGCAGCAGCAAAATCCAGGTGAAAGAGACGTTCGCCCACGGCTACTCAGCGTTGGACACCACAGACAGCACACAGACGTCCAATGGAGAAAACCTTGGTCTTCTATGACTTCTTGGTCTTCTTCTTGACTCTTCCTTCACACAGCCAACGACAACAAGCTCGCTCCTTCAATGGATGACCTGAGGTTCCTGCAGATCATGGAGGACGAGTATCGACAAGACGAGTCGAAAAGTTGGGTCGCACCCCTTCCTTTCCAGTCCCCACGAAAACAACTGCCCAACAACAGGGAGTACGCCAGAAGCCACCTCAACTCTCTCCGCCGCACTCTAAGCAAGCATCCACAGATGAAAGCCCACTACCTAGAGTTTGTCGAGAAGATGCTTACCAACAAACATGCAGAGATTGCTCCACCTTTACAGGAAGGCCAAGGCCAGGAGTGTTGGTATCTCCCATCATTCGGAGTTTATCACCCAAAGAAGCCAGGACAGATCCGTGTGGTGTTCGACTCCAGTGCACCTTACAAAGGAGTCTCTCTCAACGACGTACTCCTCACAGGCCCTGATCTCAACAATACCCTCTTGGGGGTGCTCATGAGATTCCGGAAGGAACCTGTTGCCATCACCGCCGACATTCAGCACATGTTTCACTGCTTCATAGTGCGTGAAGACCACAGAGACTTCCTCCGCTTCCTGTGGTTCCACAACAACGACCCGGAGAGTGACATTGTGGATTACAGAATGTGCGTCCATGTGTAGAGCAGCCAAGGAAGAAGAAAAGAACTTTGGCAGCGACGTGAGAAGGTTCGTCGAACGAGAGTTCTATGTAGATGACGCACTTAAGTCCTTCCCTACCGCAGCGGAGGCCATCAGTGTCCTCAGACGTGCACAAACAATGCTTGCAGTGTCAAACCTCAGGCTGCATAAAATAGCCTCCAACAGACCTGCTGTGCTAGAAGCATTCCCTCCAGAAGATTGTGCCAAGGATATCAAGGATCTCAACCTCCTTACCGATGACCTCCCTCTACAACGCAGCCTTGGAGTGTCCTGGAACATTGCTTCGGACACTTTCACATTCCAGGCCATGGACGACAACAAACCTTTCACCCGTAGAGGAGTGTTGTCCACGGTGAACAGCCTGTATGACCCCCTCGGCCTATTCTAGCATACCAGGGTATAATACAAACTCATTGCCATTGACTGTTTCACAGGATCATTTGTTGTGAACTTAGCCATAGCTGACATGCAGACATGTTCGGCTTTCGGCAAGACACATTTTATTAATACGACAGGTCTCTGTGGCGCAATTGGTTAGCGCGTTCGACTGTTAATCGAAAGGTTGGTGGTTCAAGCCCACCCAGGGACGATTTAGTTTTAACTGGACACCGGGTCAAGCTAAGCAACTGCCCATACATTCCATAAGTGAAAAATTCCACTGTGTTTCCAAGAGTAGATTTGATAGAACTGCTCTGTCGTTTCCCTTCCAAACATGTAAATCCGTTGACGTGAGTACGGAGTGTGTGAGAGGTGTTACATATTTGAAGCCCATGGGCAACCATACATAGCCACTAGGAAGTAGGATCGAACACATAAGCTGTAATTACCATACATAGCCACTAGGAAGTAGGATCGAACACATAAGCTGTAATTACCATACATAGCCACTAGGAAGTAGGATCGAACACATAAGCTGTAATTACCATACATAGCCACTAGGAAGTAGGATCAAACACATAAGCTGTAATTACTATATATAGCCACAAGGGGGGCAGGACATTTAAGCTGCAATAACTATTCTAGCCACAGATGGCAGCACCTTTAGACAGGTGAGGAGGGTGGAGCCAATACGACACATAGGACACGCCTACTCGGTATTAAAGCAGGGCCTGGAGCCAACGAAATCAGAAACATCCGGCAGTCCATATTAGGGAGTGAGGTAGAGAGGCCTGCTGTTTGTCGCTCACACGCGTGTCCATACAATTCCCCTCCTTTTGCTTCATAGTTACCATACCGAAATACTTTAACAAATAAAGTGAGTTCAAAGCGATCCCGATTAGACTACTTTCTTCAAGAACGCAACAGAGAAGAGCCAGCTGGCTAAAGTGCTACTGTTGGGGCAAAATAACCTGCTGAGCACATCACATGGCAGTCACCTTATAATATAGTCAACTTTTAACACATAACACATACATGAGAATATAGTCAGGTCAGGGCCGGAGCCAGGGCCCCGTGTCTCCTCCCGGCAGATAGTAGACACTCAGACAATGCACCAGTCATCCTCAAGGACGGGAGGACCACAACGGATGAATGCTCTGAAGCTCTCCCCCGTAAGGAGGAACACAAGAAGATATACATGCATACACTAGAGCCTGGGAACCAAGGTCAAGTAAAAACACACAGAACCACACACATCTCAAACGCACACACCTCATCACGAGGAGATACAGCATAAAACTGTATCACTCTGAGACTCTTCACCTTCTTCCGAAGCAGACCTTCCACGGAGGCGAAGCTCCGGACGAACCATCAGCGCTGATTAGGGACTTAGACATATTCGATTTCTCACGCTTATGACTCTGTATAACCGTTGCCACTTTACTTAATAAATCCAAGGTCCTCGTGCCGATAGACTTTATTACCTCTCCGTCTCATTTCATCTGGTCCAGTAACTAGCCAGACCGTTTTTCCCAACAATTGGTGACCCCGACGTGATTTTTTCTGAATTGGACCGCAACTGGGAAACGAGAGACGGAGAGCGGCACGGCCTCGGGATCCCGGAGAACCGGACCGATTCCTGCAGTCTCACCTCGCGATCGCCCAAGAAAAGGTAGGCAGAACCTGTTGATAAAATCCAAACTCTGCATAGTTATATAGGAACCACATTAGGAGATGAGACTGTGAGAACGGTTCGCTACGGGATATCTCGTGGGGACTAATAGGACTGCACCCCAGCATTTCCCCGTAAAACCCGATTGACCCCGAATGCGTGACACATCGAATATCGGCTCGTTGCATGGTGAAAGAATACCCTCGAGACCATAGGGCCTATAAGAATCGGTCAGTGATACAAGACTACCGATGGCCAGAATATATATGCCTGAGCCATTGAGTGGACTCAGAGGGATGCCTGGGCCGGGTTCGGAACCCAGATGGAATATATGCCTGAGCCATTGAGTGGACTCAGAGGGATGCCTGGGCCGGGTTCGGAACCCAGATGGAATATATGCCTGAGCCATTGAGTGGACTCAGAGGGATGCCTGGGCCGGGTTCGGAACCCAGATGGAATATATGCCTGAGCCATTGAGTGGACTCAGAGGGATGCCTGGGCCGGGTTCGGAACCCAGATGGAATAATCTGTGTATTAAATAATTCTATGTGGTGAGAAGTTTAGAGTCCTTTATCAGGGTTAAAGTCCCTTTGCAAAGGAAACAGTGTGTGTATGCGCGAGAATAAGAGAGAGAGAGACGGAGTGGCTGTGTGTGTGTGTGTGTGTGTGTGTGTAAGAGGCCCAGAGAGAGAGAAAGAAAGAGAGCGAGCGTATTTTTGGGCCGGCTAAAATATGGAAATATGTGTGCAACGCTTGCTTGCTTTGCTATGCTTAACGCTATTCTGCTGTGTCTGATGATTGTGGGTACGGGACACAGAATGAGAAGTCTGTCGATATGTTTCTGGGTGCGTCTGCGAGAAAGAGGGAATCTGTGAGTGAATCAGTGGGTGTGTATGCGTGATAATCTGTGAGTGAATCAGTGGGTGTGTATGCGTGATCCGCTCTATCTTTGTCCGTTAAAACGGGTAAATGTAGGAATAGATAGATTGATAATAATGAATAAATGTCTCTCTGACGTATTGCGTTGCTCTATGGCGTAACCAGCGGAAATAGATAAATTGACAATGATAAATAACCTTTTTTACTGTGTCGCTTCAATTTACTGTTTGAACCGTTAAAACTAGACCTAGACAAGTTGACAAGGATAAATGATATCTCTTTTACTGTGTTTCTTTGAATTACTGCCGGACCTGTCGCATAGATAAACCACAATACTAAACAACATCTCTTTGCCGCGTTGGTTGACGGTTTAGTCTGATTGACGCAGATTAATCAATAAAGATAGATAACGATTATTGGCTATAAAGAATATCTGGATGTATTGAATAACGTCTATAGGCCCTGTTGTTGTTTTTTGCTTCCCTCCCCCCTGTTTTTTCCTCCTTTTTCTCGTTCTCCTCCTCCAAGAGTGACAAAAGTTACCCCCTAGTCTCTCATCCGCTCTTGTGTGTTAGACAGGCCACACAGAGTTATAGCATCAGGGCCGCCATTTTTTGAGTTCTCTCGCTCAGTCCGAAGCCACACCTCCCCCTCCGCCAAAAGTTTAGCCACTCCAACCTTACCCTTCCCCAACTAGACTGCCCCCTACTGGACCACTCAAACCTTACCCTTCCCCAACTAGACTGCCCCCTACTGGACCACTCCAACTTTACCCTTCCCCAACTAGACTGCCCCCTGCTGGACCACTCCAAACCTTACCCTTCCCAAGCCACAGCGCCCCCCCACTGGACAACTCCAACTCTACCCTTCCCCAACTACAGCGCCCCCTGCTGGACCACTCCAACCTTACCCTTCCCCAACTAGACTGCCCCCTGCTGGACCACTCCAACCTTACCCTTCCCCAACTAGACTGCCCCCTGCTGGACAACTCCAACTCTACCCTTCCCCAACTACAGCGCCCCCCACTGGACAACATCAATACCAATCCAACCCCGACTCTCGATCACCCCCTGCTAGAAGAATTTTCCCGGTGAATAATAAAGATAAAAAGACAAACCTCCCCGCACCCGGCCTCCAGTGCAAAGGCGTCCACGACCCCGACCACCCCCACACCAGGCTGCTAAGGAACGGCGAACACACCCACCATGTCGGACGAGCAACGGACCAGAGCGGTGGGCTGGTTGTGCCTCAACGCTGAACCGGGAAAAATATTGAAAGGCCAAGACCGGAAGAAATGGGAGAACCGATGTGATGTCTACATTAAAACCTGGCAGAAAGAGGGCGTGATCCGAATGGGACCCCTCGACCACACCGGCCGGGCCGCCATACACGCGTACATTGGCAGCCAGTATGAGCGGGCAAAGGTCCGTCGCGACAATGCAGGAGCCAAGACGGGACGAAAGGATGCACTCGAAACCCTAGACCGGAAAAGACAAAAGAGAATCTTAGTATTAAAAGCATTGGCCTCTTGCCTCCCGCCCCACACCCTAAAACCAGCCCCCTCCTCCAGAAATCCCTTCCTAACGGACCAAGTAACCCCTACCCAACCGAGCCTGACAGCTTCACCTTATCCCTCCCTACCAAAGGCCGACGAGCAGGCCCGCCCACCTCCGTACAACCACTCCCTCCCCTATGCCCCGACCGACTTCCAGGTCCCCGGGTCCCCCCATCTCATGTGCCCAGTTATCGAAATAACCCACGCCACATCTCAGTCCCCGGTCACGGTGACCTGGCAAAGACCCCCCCCCCCGGAACCGGAACGAGCCAAAGAAGGGGTCCACTTCACAAGGACAAACCACCCACAAAGCAAGGAAAGCCCGAAGCTGACAACAGCTCCCTCCCCATGCCCGATGATACCAGGAAGGACCGGGCCATTGGGGCAAGAACCATCCAGCACCGAGAACTGGACACCCCCCTCCTCCAGCTACAGCCAAGCCCAGGCCCCCGAAACCTACGGGCCCCGCTGGAGTGGGACTCAGGAAAAGACACCGCCTTCCATCAGCTGAAACAGGCCCTCCACTCAGCCGCCGCCCTCCAAGCCCCCGACTATACGGCCCCCTTCCATCTGGACGTCACACAGAGAAACGGAAATGTAGCGGCCACCCTCTGGCAGGCAAAGCCCGGCACCCGAAGGATCCTCCACTATCACAGCTCGGCCCTACCCACTCCGGGCCTAGGACTCCCTCACTGTGCCAGACATCTCATGGCCATCGCCATCGCCCTACGGAAGACACAGTTCCTCACCATGAACAACCCCACGGTAGTGCACACCACCCACGGAGTCAAGGCTGCAGTGGGGAGCTCACTCTTCACCCTGTCGGCTGCCATTACCCAGATCCGGTTGACCGAGGCCCTGACAGATCCCTCGGTGAGCTACTCAACAAAAGGAGTAAATATGACCGGAGAGTATCCCGCAGACACAGACGGCACCCCCCACAACTGCGCGCCTCGCATCCTGTCGGAACTCCGAGCACGACCAGACCTCCAAGGGACCCTCCCTCGCCCTGCAGCCTCTGACTTTGAGGACGAGCTCCCCTACACACTCCCAACCTACGCCTCCGAAGAGACACTCCCAGCCCCCGCCGAGCCGGACATCTACCCGTGAGTGCGAGTGGCCTCTCCAGATGCACGGCCCCGGCGTCCTGTTTCCATCACCGTCGGCTGACACCCCACCGCAACAACCCTTCCCTCTTCCCCCCCCCCCCGCCTGTGACGTGCTAGTAACCTCTCCAGGTGGGCTGCCCCATTCCCGTCCCCGCCAACGGCATCACCCCCCTCCCACCTGAAGCACCCACGACGCCCGGACCAGGGATCTGCGTTCCGGGACCAGGGGCTGCGGCCCGCTCCCTTACGGCTTGAGGGCACCCCTGGCTGTATTCGCTTCTGTACGCTTCACTGTTTTTAGCCGCTCCCATATCTATGCCCGCGTCTACGCAACCGACGCCGGGAACGTAAATGTTGTTGTTTATATCGCTGTCCCACTAGATGGAGCTCGGGGATTCACACGGGCGAGATTCCAGGGGCCTTGATTGCCCGTTTATCAGACGAGGTCCTGAGCGCAGTTGAATAAAAGGGTCTAATGCTCAGGTGGCGCGTTGCGACCACCTGCCCATGATGACGCTCAGGACTATTCCATGGTTTCAGTTGTTCCCGTGCCCCGGGCCTACCCTGGATGCCCCATGCGTGTGATTGCTTGTTGTAACACGACCAGTCAACTCCTCCTCACATCCTTAGTGTGTGGTCCTCTGGGGATGGGTTGAGGGGGATTGCCATTCGCTATCTGCCTCATATCTTCGCTATTATTTAGGGACACGTTTCGTGGTTACATTTCTTTCCTGTGATCGTTAGTGTATTTGTGTGATTGTTGCATTTATATTGTTATTGTTTACTAATGTTATGATGGTAGTCCCGCGCTGGAGTCCTATCCCTCGTACCCCTAATGAGTAAAAGTCGTCTTGCGACGACTTGAGGGGGATATGTTGGGGCAAA
This sequence comes from Pollachius pollachius, assembly GCF_949987615.1. NCBI lineage: Eukaryota > Metazoa > Chordata > Actinopteri > Gadiformes > Gadidae > Pollachius > Pollachius pollachius. The sequence continues at coordinate 9,976,111 of NC_136953.1, read as the reverse complement.
ATAACCTGCTGAGCACATCACATGGCAGTCACCTTATAATATAGTCAACTTTTAACACATAACACATACATGAGAATATAGTCAGGTCAGGGCCGGAGCCAGGGCCCCGTGTCTCCTCCCGGCAGATAGTAGACACTCAGACAATGCACCAGTCATCCTCAAGGACGGGAGGACCACAACGGATGAATGCTCTGAAGCTCTCCCCCGTAAGGAGGAACACAAGAAGATATACATGCATACACTAGAGCCTGGGAACCAAGGTCAAGTAAAAACACACAGAACCACACACATCTCAAACGCACACACCTCATCACGAGGAGATACAGCATAAAACTGTATCACTCTGAGACTCTTCACCTTCTTCCGAAGCAGACCTTCCACGGAGGCGAAGCTCCGGACGAACCATCAGCGCTGATTAGGGACTTAGACATATTCGATTTCTCACGCTTATGACTCTGTATAACCGTTGCCACTTTACTTAATAAATCCAAGGTCCTCGTGCCGATAGACTTTATTACCTCTCCGTCTCATTTCATCTGGTCCAGTAACTAGCCAGACCGTTTTTCCCAACACTACCTAGGAATTGTAAGTATTTAGCAGCTTAGATATGTTCCATATCACCTTGTCTCACGATCATAACATGGAAAATGTTTTTTTCTTGAAAGCCATATTTTGCTGTCTTTTTTTACCAACTCAACATTTAAGGGTGCCACAGGGAGAGGAGAGCTTGATCTGAAGGGGGTGTACCCACATTTCCCCTTTCCAGAACCCATGAGATTACATACGCTCAGAGATGAGGTTAAGGGTTGAAAGGAGATGATTCAGGGGGGACTAAGAGGGAGGGGGCCCTAGAATTTAAATCATATGTGATTTATCAGTGGGAAATGAAATACGGCTACTTTCTATCAACATTTGAAGACATCAATGTCGAGGTGATTTAACGCACAAGTTTTTTTTTCTGTGTATTTTTATTTTTTTTGTTGTTTGGTATTGGAAAACTTCAGCCCGGCTAGCTCAGTTAGAGCATGAGACTCTTAATCTCAGGGTCGTGGGTTCGAGCCCCACGTTGGGCGATGCATCCTTTTAACGTAGCCCATCTGGTGGAATGTTCACAGAAAGCAATAAGGAGTCGTTCTTGGTTCTGTTCGATCATAGATCCACACTAAATGTCAGCCGGTCAGCATGTTGCGTGCTCGAGCCACAACATTTAGCATTGATATGGAATCAGCTAAACAGATTGAAAAATATGCTGCAACTGTGGTTTGTGGCTGCAAACCATAAAAGTCTTGATAATTTGAAGGACGAATAAGCAATATAACATGACTTTGATGGACGGCTACCTACCTGGCCTGTCTTACCTAGACACTTCCAGAGGAGTGGCTCCCATTCAACCTCCAGGATAAATGGGCTTCATTTGGGTCCAAATACAAGGTAAAAAACAATGTGGCCTTTCCCCCCTTCGCTGTGTTTGCTGACTTCATCCGCAGGGAAGCCAGAGTTAAAACAGATCCCAGCTTCAACCTCCCACCTTCCCGCACAGCAGCCGAAAAGAAAGAGAGGTTTGACAGACAGATGAAGACAGCCATATCAGTGCACAAGACACAAGTGTCCCCCACAGAGAGCCCTAGAAACATTGACCCTGGGAAGCACTGCCCCATCCATGACAAAGACCACCCACTGAGTAAATGTAGAGGCTTCAGGGAGAAGACCCTCGAAGAGCGCAAGTAGTTTCTAAAAGACAATCACATATGTTTCCAGTGCTGCTCCTCAACAACCCACTCAGCTCGGGACTGCGTCACAGAGGTGGACTGCAAGGAATGTGGCAGCAACCGTCACACCTCAGCACTCCACCCAGGACTAGCTCCCTGGAAGTCCAAGTCGTCCCCCCCTGCTTCAGAGAACTGGGAGGGAGGAGAACAAGCAGACAATCAGGAAGTCACCTCCAAGTGCACGGAAGTATGCGGAGATGGAATTAGTCTCAGGGCATGTTCCAAGCTCTGCCTCGTCAGCGTCTTTCCTGAAGGACGAAGGGAGGAGTCCAGAAGGATGTACGCTATCTTGGATGAGCAAAGCAACCGTTCCTTGGCGACGTCAGAGTTCTTCAACATCTTCAACGTGGCGTGTAGTCTATCGCCATACACACTCAGGACATGTTTGGCCTCAAGGAGACAGCTGGCAGAAAGGCCCGTGGTTACGTTGTGGAGTCAGCTGACGAGAAGGCCAGTTTCCCTCTTCCCACACTCCTCGAATGCAACCAAATCCCAAACAACCGTTCGGAGATCCCAACCCCCAATGCTGCTCGACACCACAGACACCTGAGACGCATCGCAGACGAGATCCCACCCCTGGTTCCAGATGCACAGATACTCCTGTTGCTCGGTAGAGACATTCTTAGAGTACACAAAGTAAGAAGCCAAATAAACGGTCCACACGACGCCCCATTCGCCCAAAAGCTGGACCTTGGATGGGTCGTCATCGGCGACGTGTGCCTCGGAGGAGCGCACAAGCCTCCCCACGTCGGAACATTCAAAACCTCCATTCTGGAAAATGGACGGCCCACTTTCCTCAGCCCATGCAGCAGCAAAATCCAGGTGAAAGAGACGTTCGCCCACGGCTACTCAGCGTTGGACACCACAGACAGCACACAGACGTCCAATGGAGAAAACCTTGGTCTTCTATGACTTCTTGGTCTTCTTCTTGACTCTTCCTTCACACAGCCAACGACAACAAGCTCGCTCCTACAATGGATGACCTGAGGTTCCTGCAGATCATGGAGGACGAGTATCGACAAGACGAGTCGAAAAGTTGGGTCGCACCCCTTCCTTTCCAGTCCCCACGAAAACAACTGCCCAACAACAGGGAGTACGCCAGAAGCCACCTCAACTCTCTCCGCCGCACTCTAAGCAAGCAACCACAGATGAAAGCCCACTACCTAGAGTTTGTCGAGAAGATGCTTACCAACAAACATTCAGAGATTGCTCCACCTTTACAGGAAGGCCAAGGCCAGGAGTGTTGGTATCTCCCATCATTCGGAGTTTATCACCCAAAGAAGCCAGGACAGATCCGTGTGGTGTTCGACTCCAGTGCACCTTACAAAGGAGTCTCTCTCAACGACGTACTCCTCACAGGCCCTGATCTCAACAATACCCTCTTGGGGGTGCTCATGAGATTCCGGAAGGAACCTGTTGCCATCACCGCCGACATTCAGCACATGTTTCACTGCTTCATAGTGCGTGAAGACCACAGAGACTTCCTCCGCTTCCTGTGGTTCCACAACAACGACCCGGAGAGTGACATTGTGGATTACAGAATGTGCGTCCATGTGTAGAGCAGCCAAGGAAGAAGAAAAGAACTTTGGCAGCGACGTGAGAAGGTTCGTCGAACGAGAGTTCTATGTAGATGACGCACTTAAGTCCTTCCCTACCGCAGCGGAGGCCATCAGTGTCCTCAGACGTGCACAAACAATGCTTGCAGTGTCAAACCTCAGGCTGCATAAAATAGCCTCCAACAGACCTGCTGTGCTAGAAGCATTCCCTCCAGAAGATTGTGCCAAGGATATCAAGGATCTCAACCTCCTTACCGATGACCTCCCTCTACAACGCAGCCTTGGAGTGTCCTGGAACATTGCTTCGGACACTTTCACATTCCAGGCCATGGACGACAACAAACCTTTCACCCGTAGAGGAGTGTTGTCTACGGTGAACAGCCTGTATGACCCCCTCGGCCTATTCTAGCATACCAGGGTATAATACAAACTCATTGCCATTGACTGTTTCACAGGATCATTTGTTGTGAACTTAGCCATAGCTGACATGCAGACATGTTCTGCTTTCGGCAAGACACATTTTATTAATGCATCAGGTCTCTGTGGCGCAATTGGTTAGCGCGTTCGACTGTTAATCGAAAGGTTGGTGGTTCAAGCCCACCCAGGGACGGTTTAGTTTTAACTGGACACCGGGTCAAGCTAAGCAACTGCCCATACATTCCATAAGTGAAAAATTCCACTGTGTTTCCAAGAGTAGATTTGATAGAACTGCTCTGTCGTTTCCCTTCCAAACATGTAAATCCGTTGACGTGAGTACGGAGTGTGTGAGAGGTGTTACATATTTGAAGCCCATGGGCAACCATACATAGCCACTAGGAAGTAGGATCGAACACATAAGCTGTAATTACCATACATAGCCACTAGGAAGTAGGATCGAACACATAAGCTGTAATTACCATACATAGCCACTAGGAAGTAGGATCGAACACATAAGCTGTAATTACCATACATAGCCACTAGGAAGTAGGATCAAACACATAAGCTGTAATTACTATATATAGCCACAAGGGGGGCAGGACATTTAAGCTGCAATAACTATTCTAGCCACAGATGGCAGCACCTTTAGACAGGTGAGGAGGGTGGAGCCAATACGACACATAGGACACGCCTACTCGGTATTAAAGCAGGGCCTGGAGCCAACGAAATCAGAAACATCCGGCAGTCCATATTAGGGAGTGAGGTAGAGAGGCCTGCTGTTTGTCGCTCACACGCGTGTCCATACAATTCCCCTCCTTTTGCTTCATAGTTACCATACCGAAATACTTTAACAAATAAAGTGAGTTCAAAGCGATCCCGATTAGACTACTTTCTTCAAGAACGCAACAGAGAAGAGCCAGCTGGCTAAAGTGCTACCTAGGAATTGTAAGTATTTAGCAGCTTAGATATGTTCCATATCACCTTGTCTCACGATCATAACATGGAAAATGTTTTTTTCTTGAAAGCCATATTTTGCTGTCTTTTTTTACCAACTCAACATTTAAGGGTGCCACAGGGAGAGGAGAGCTTGATCTGAAGGGGGTGTACCCACATTTCCCCTTTCCAGAACCCATGAGATTACATACGCTCAGAGATGAGGTTAAGGGTTGAAAGGAGATGATTCAGGGGGGACTAAGAGGGAGGGGGCCCTAGAATTTAAATCATATGTGATTTATCAGTGGGAAATGAAATACGGCTACTTTCTATCAACATTTGAAGACATCAATGTCGAGGTGATTTAACGCACAAGTTTTTTTTTCTGTGTATTTTTATTTTTTTTGTTGTTTGGTATTGGAAAACTTCAGCCCGGCTAGCTCAGTCGGTAGAGCATGAGACTCTTAATCTCAGGGTCGTGGGTTCGAGCCCCACGTTGGGCGATGCATCCTTTTAACGTAGCCCATCTGGTGGAATGTTCACAGAAAGCAATAAGGAGTCGTTCTTGGTTCTGTTCGATCATAGATCCACACTAAATGTCAGCCGGTCAGCATGTTGCGTGCTCGAGCCACAACATTTAGCATTGATATGGAATCAGCTAAACAGATTGAAAAATATGCTGCAACTGTGGTTTGTGGCTGCAAACCATAAAAGTCTTGATAATTTGAAGGACGAATAAGCAATATAACATGACTTTGATGGACGGCTACCTACCTGGCCTGTCTTACCTAGACACTTCCAGAGGAGTGGCTCCCATTCAACCTCCAGGATAAATGGGCTTCATTTGGGTCCAAATACAAGGTAAAAAACAATGTGGCCTTTCCCCCCTTCGCTGTGTTTGCTGACTTCATCCGCAGGGAAGCCAGAGTTAAAACAGATCCCAGCTTCAACCTCCCACCTTCCCGCACAGCAGCCGAAAAGAAAGAGAGGTTTGACAGACAGATGAAGACAGCCATATCAGTGCACAAGACACAAGTGTCCCCCACAGAGAGCCCTAGAAACATTGACCCTGGGAAGCACTGCCCCATCCATGACAAAGACCACCCACTGAGTAAATGTAGAGGCTTCAGGGAGAAGACCCTCGAAGAGCGCAAGTAGTTTCTAAAAGACAATCACATATGTTTCCAGTGCTGCTCCTCAACAACCCACTCAGCTCGGGACTGCGTCACAGAGGTGGACTGCAAGGAATGTGGCAGCAACCGTCACACCTCAGCACTCCACCCAGGACTAGCTCCCTGGAAGTCCAAGTCGTCCCCCCCTGCTTCAGAGAACTGGGAGGGAGGAGAACAAGCAGACAATCAGGAAGTCACCTCCAAGTGCACGGAAGTATGCGGAGATGGAATTAGTCTCAGGGCATGTTCCAAGCTCTGCCTCGTCAGCGTCTTTCCTGAAGGACGAAGGGAGGAGTCCAGAAGGATGTACGCTATCTTGGATGAGCAAAGCAACCGTTCCTTGGCGACGTCAGAGTTCTTCAACATCTTCAACGTGGCGTGTAGTCTATCGCCATACACACTCAGGACATGTTTGGCCTCAAGGAGACAGCTGGCAGAAAGGCCCGTGGTTACGTTGTGGAGTCAGCTGACGAGAAGGCCAGTTTCCCTCTTCCCACACTCCTCGAATGCAACCAAATCCCAAACAACCGTTCGGAGATCCCAACCCCCAATGCTGCTCGACACCACAGACACCTGAGACGCATCGCAGACGAGATCCCACCCCTGGTTCCAGATGCACAGATACTCCTGTTGCTCGGTAGAGACATTCTTAGAGTACACAAAGTAAGAAGCCAAATAAACGGTCCACACGACGCCCCATTCGCCCAAAAGCTGGACCTTGGATGGGTCGTCATCGGCGACGTGTGCCTCGGAGGAGCGCACAAGCCTCCCCACGTCGGAACATTCAAAACCTCCATTCTGGAAAATGGACGGCCCACTTTCCTCAGCCCATGCAGCAGCAAAATCCAGGTGAAAGAGACATTCGCCCACGGCTACTCAGCGTTGGACACCACAGACAGCACACAGACGTCCAATGGAGAAAACCTTGGTCTTCTATGACTTCTTGGTCTTCTTCTTGACTCTTCCTTCACACAGCCAACGACAACAAGCTCGCTCCTTCAGTGGATGACCTGAGGTTCCTGCAGATCATGGAGGACGAGTATCGACAAGACGAGTCGAAAAGTTGGGTCGCACCCCTTCCTTTCCAGTCCCCACGAAAACAACTGCCCAACAACAGGGAGTACGCCAGAAGCCACCTCAACTCTCTCCGCCGCACTCTAAGCAAGCAACCACAGATGAAAGCCCACTACCTAGAGTTTGTCGAGAAGATGCTTACCAACAAACATGCAGAGATTGCTCCACCTTTACAGGAAGGCCAAGGCCAGGAGTGTTGGTATCTCCCATCATTCGGAGTTTATCACCCAAAGAAGCCAGGACAGATCCGTGTGGTGTTCGACTCCAGTGCACCTTACAAAGGAGTCTCTCTCAACGACGTACTCCTCACAGGCCCTGATCTCAACAATACCCTCTTGGGGGTGCTCATGAGATTCCGGAAGGAACCTGTTGCCATCACCGCCGACATTCAGCACATGTTTCACTGCTTCATAGTGCGTGAAGACCACAGAGACTTCCTCCGCTTCCTGTGGTTCCACAACAACGACCCGGAGAGTGACATTGTGGATTACAGAATGTGCGTCCATGTGTTCGGCAACAGCCCATCCCCCGCCGTCGCCATATACGGCCTGAGAAGAGCAGCCAAGGAAGAAGAAAAGAACTTTGGCAGCGACGTGAGAAGGTTCGTCGAACGAGAGTTCTATGTAGATGACGCACTTAAGTCCTTCCCTACCGCAGCGGAGGCCATCAGTGTCCTCAGACGTGCACAAACAATGCTTGCAGTGTCAAACCTCAGGCTGCATAAAATAGCCTCCAACAGACCTGCTGTGCTAGAAGCATTCCCTCCAGAAGATTGTGCCAAGGATATCAAGGATCTCAACCTCCTTACTGATGACCTCCCTCTACAACGCAGCCTTGGAGTGTCCTGGAACATTGCTTCGGACACTTTCACATTCCAGGCCATGGACGACAACAAACCTTTCACCCGTAGAGGAGTGTTGTCCACGGTGAACAGCCTGTATGACCCCCTCGGCTTCTTAGCCCCCGTCACAATACAAGGCAGGCTGCTCCTCAGAGACCTCACCAAGCAAGCCGAGGACTGGGACTCACCCCTCCCCGGAAACAGGGAAGCTGAGTGGACCAGGTGGAGAGACTCATTAAAGGACCTACAAGAGCTTCAGATACCCCGCACCTACACGTCTTTCTCTCCCTCTAGTACTCCATTCAAGGAGCTTTGTGTCTTCGCGGACGCCTCTACTACAGCCATCGCAGCAGTAACTTATCTGAAAGCCACCACCGAAGAGGGACAGACTGAGGTCGGTTTCGTCTTTGGAAAAGCCAAGCTGGCGCCTCAACCAGACCTCTCTATCCCTAGACTGGAATTGTGCGCAGCAGTGCTTGCAGTCGAGATTGCAGAGTTGATCGTGGGAGAGATGGACCTGGAGGTCGACCGTACCACATACTACTCAGACAGCAAGGTAGTCCTTGGGTACATTCATAATCAAGCAAGGCGGTTCTTCGTCTATGTGAACAACAGAGTTCAACGGATACGACAGTCCACATCCCCAGACCAATGGAGGCATGTGCCTACCGACCACAACCCAGCTGACCACGGGTCTAGGTCTATCCCAGCGGCCCTCTTAAGCAGCTCAACATGGCTCTCCGGACCAGCATTTCTTCGGAATCCACTTCCCCACCCTCTTGAAGCCCAAGAGACATTCATCCTTGTTAACCCCGCTTCCGACTCGGACTTACGCCCCGAGATTGCTGTGAACCTCACCGTAGTCGCTCGACACCTTATGGACCCCACACGCTTTGAGCGTTTCTCAAAATGGACCTCTCTCACCACCACAGTCGCACGTCTGATCCATATTGCCCGTTCTTTTGCCCTGCCGGCACAGAAGGGCAGCTGCAGAGGATGGCACATCTGTCCAAGGGGCCCCTCAGAGGAGGAGATGGATGGAGCCAGGATCTTCGTGATGAAGACCGTCCAGCATGAGCTTTATGCAGAAGAGCTGAAGAGCATAGCTCTAACAACAAAGTCTCCCCCCTCGTAGCAGTCTATTGAAGCTACACCCTTTCATCGACGGCAATGGGCTTCTCAGAGTCGGAGGCCGCATAGCTCAGTCTAAGCTAGCAACAGAAGAAACAAACCCCATCATCATCCCGGGCCGCCATCACCTCGCGACCCTGCTCGTGCGTCATCACCATGAGGCCGTGAAACATCAAGGGAGGCACTTTACAGAGGGTGCTGTCAGAGCAGCCGGACTCTGGGTGGTTGGAGCTAAAAGATGCATCAGCAGCATTCTCTTCAAGTGCATCACCTGCAAGAAGCTTCGTGGGAAGACAGAACACCAACAAATGGCAGATCTGCCGGCCGAGCGTCTACAAGTAGCCCCTCCATTCACCTATGTCGGTGTAGATGTCTTCGGACCATGGGAGGTCACTTCACGTCGTACCAGAGGAGGACACGCCAACAGCAAAAGATGGGCTGTCATGTTCTCATGTATGTGCACAAGAGCCGTGCACATCGAAGTAATAGAAGCCATGAGCTCCAGCAGCTGCATTAATGCCCTGAGAAGGTTCTTCGCCATCAGAGGCCCAGCAAAACAAATACGCTCGGACCAAGGCACCAATTTCATCGGTGCCTGCCGAGAACTCAAGATGGATGAACCAAGCTCCAGCTCAGAGACCGTGGAGAAATATCTCCAGGAGCACAACTGCACCTGGGTATTCAACCCACCCCACTCATCTCACATGGGGGGCGCATGGGAGCGCATGATTGGCATCGCCCGTCGCATCCTCAACTGCATGCTCCTTCAATGTGGATCATCGCGTCTCACACACAAAGTCCTGACTACTCTTATGGCTGAGATTACTGCGTTGATGAATGCAAGACCCCTTGTCCCAGTGTCTTCAGACCCGGAGTCTCCTCTCATCCTTACTCCAGCTATGCTCTTGACCCAGAAGACCTGTACAGCCCCTCCTCCCCCAGGTGACTTTGGGGAAGGAGGCCTCTTCAAGGAAGAATGGAAGCAGGTTCAGAGTCTAGTGGACACCTTTTGGAACAGGTGGCGACAAGAGTATCTCCACACACTTCAAAGCCGTCGCAAGTGGCAGGAAAAGAAGCCCAACCTCCAAATAGGAGATATCGTCCTAATGAAGGACAATCAAGCCAAGAGAAACCAGTGGCTTATGGCTATTGTTGTGGAGGCCTTTCCAAGCCAGGACGGGGTCGTGAGGAAAGTGGATATCAGAGTCCTCAAAAACGGCACCCAGAAAGTCTTCTCCCGTCCCGTGGCCGAAGTGGTCCTCCTCCTTTCTCCACAAGACTAGTACTTTTGGTTTTATCTGGGCTCGTTAGAGACCCCAGGGGGGGAGTGTTCTGGACCCTATTCGTTGCTGTATTTTCATGCCGAGGCTTTTAATTTATCGAGCCGTCTTTATTTGTTAGTACTTCCGGTTGGACCGGAAGTGACCATCCCGGAAGTGATTCCGCTGACTACTACATACGTTAACGCTAGAGAAATCGCATCTTCTGCCTTCTTAGTCTTGCTAACTGTATATTCGCAATGTTTTTTCACTCTTTGAATTTGAGTAAACCTTCCTAATCGGCACCACGCTTCTTGGGAGTTATTCATCATCAATTAGTTTAGCTGAACTGGATAGTGGCATTGCTGCTCAGATCCACCCAGACCAGTACAGTTATTCTCCTTAGATGGTATTCTAGCATACCAGGGTATAATACAAACTCATTGCCATTGACTGTTTCACAGGATCATTTGTTGCAAACTTAGCCATAGCTGACATGCAGACATGTTCTGCTTTCGGCAAGACACATTTTACTAATGCATCAGGTCTCTGTGGCGCAATTGGTTAGCTGGCTAAAGTGCTATCTAGGAATTGTAAGTATTTAGCAGCTTAGATATGTTCCATATCACCTTGTCTCACGATCATGAAATGGAAATTGATTTTTTCTTGAAAGCCTTATTTTGCTATTTTTTTTTACCAATCTCAGGATCGTGGGTTGGAGCACAACGTTGGGTGCTGCATCCTTTTAACGTAGCCCATCTGGTGGAGTGTTCACAGAAAGCAATAAGGAGTCGTTCTTGGTTCTGTTCGATCATAGATCCACACTAAATGTCAGCAGGTCAGCATGTTGCGTGCTCGAGCCACAACATTTAGCATTGATATGGAATCAGCTAAACAGATTGAAAATATGCTGCAACTGTGGTTTGTGGCTGCAAACCATAAAAGTCTTGATAATTTGAAGGACGAATAAGCAATATAACATGACTTTGAAAGCATGGTTATTATCCTTAGATGGTATTATAGCTTACCAGGGAATAATACAAACTCATTGCCATTGACTGTTTCACAGGATCATTTGTTGCGAACTTAGCCATAGCTGACATGCAGACATGTTCTGGTTTCGGGAAGACACATTTTACTAATGTATCAGGTCTCTGTGGCGCAATTGGTTAGCGCGTTCGACTGTTAATCGAAAGGTTGGTGGTTCAAGCCCACCCAGGGACGATTTGATTTTAACTGGACACCGGGTCAAGCAAGCAACTGCCCATACCTTCCATAAGTGAAATATTCCACTGTGTTTCCAAAAGTAGATTTGATAGAACTGCTCTGTCGTTTCCCTTCCAAACATGTACATCCGTTGACTTCAGTACGGAGTGTGTGAGAAAAGAGCTAGCTGGCTAAAGTGCTATCTAGGAATTGTAAGTGTTTAGCAGCTTAGATATGTTCCATTTCACCTTGTCTCACGATCATAACATGGAAATTGTTTTTTTCTTGAAAGCCATATTTTGCTATCTTTTTTTACCAACTCAACATGTAAGGGTTCCACAGGGAGAGGAGAGCTTACTCTGAAGGGGGTGTTGTTTGGTATTGTAGACTTTCAGCCCGGCTAGCTTAGTTTGTAGAGCATGAGACTCTTAATCTCAGGATCGTGGGTTGGAGCACAACGTTGGGTGCTGCATCCTTTTAACGTAGCCCATCTGGTGGAGTTTTCACAGAAAGCAATAAGGAGTCGTTCTTGGTTCTGTTCGATCATAGATCCACACTAAATGTCAGCCGGTCAGCATGTTGCGTGCTCGAGCCACAACATTTAGCATTGATTTGGAATCAGCTAAACAGATTGAAAATATGCTGCAACTGTGGTTTGTGGCTGCAAACCATAAAAGTCTTGATAATTTGAAGGACGAATAAGCAATATAACATGACTTTGAAAGCATGGTTATTATCCTTAGATGGTATTATAGCTTACCAGGGAATAATACAAACTCATTGCCATTGACTGTTTCACAGGATCATTTGTTGCGAACTTAGCCATAGCTGACATGCAGACATGTTCTGCTTTCGGCAAGACACATTTTACTACTGTATCAGGTCTCTGTGGCGCAATTGGTTAGGGCGTTCGACTGTTAATCGAAAGGTTGGTGGTTCAAGCCCACCCAGGGACGATTTGACTTCAACTGGACACTGGCTCAAGCTAAGCAACTGCCCATACCTTCCATAAGTGAAAAATTCCACTGTGTTTCCAAGAGTAGTTTTGATAGAACTGCTCTGTCGTTTCCCTTCCAAACATGTACATCCGTTGACTTGAGTACGGAGTGTGTGAGAGAAGAGCTAGCTGGCTAAAGTGCTATCTAGGAATTGTAAGTGTTTGGCAGCTTAGATATGTTCCAAATCACCTTGTCTCACGATCATAACATGGAAATTGTTTTTTTCTTGAAAGCCATATTTTGCTATCTTTTTTTACCAACTCAACATTTAAGGGTGCCACAGGGAGAGGAGAGCTTGATCTGAAGGGGGTGTCCCCCCATGTCCCCTTTCCAGAACCCATGAGATTACATACGCTCAGAGATGAGGTTAAGGGTTGAAAGGAGATGATTCAGGGGGGACTGAGAGGGAGGGGGCCCTAGAATTTAAATCATATGTGATTTATCAGTGGGAAATGAAATACGGCTACTTTCTATCAACATTTGAAGACATCAATGTCGAGGTGATTTAACGCACAAGTTTTTTTTTCTGTGTATTTTTATTTTTTTTGTTGTTTGGTATTGGAAAACTTCAGCCCGGCTAGCTCAGTCGGTAGAGCATGAGACTCTTAATCTCAGGGTCGTGGGTTCGAGCCCCACGTTGGGCGATGCATCCTTTTAACGTAGCCCATCTGGTGGAATGTTCACAGAAAGCAATAAGGAGTCGTTCTTGGTTCTGTTCGATCATAGATCCACACTAAATGTCAGCCGGTCAGCATGTTGCGTGCTCGAGCCACAACATTTAGCATTGATATGGAATCAGCTAAACAGATTGAAAAATATGCTGCAACTGTGGTTTGTGGCTGCAAACCATAAAAGTCTTGATAATTTGAAGGACGAATAAGCAATATAACATGACTTTGATGGACGGCTACCTACCTGGCCTGTCTTACCTAGACACTTCCAGAGGAGTGGCTCCCATTCAACCTCCAGGATAAATGGGCTTCATTTGGGTCCAAATACAAGGTAAAAAACAATGTGGCCTTTCCCCCCTTCGCTGTGTTTGCTGACTTCATCCGCAGGGAAGCCAGAGTTAAAACAGATCCCAGCTTCAACCTCCCACCTTCCCGCACAGCAGCCGAAAAGAAAGAGAGGTTTGACAGACAGATGAAGACAGCCATATCAGTGCACAAGACACAAGTGTCCCCCACAGAGAGCCCTAGAAACATTGACCCTGGGAAGCACTGCCCCATCCATGACAAAGACCACCCACTGAGTAAATGTAGAGGCTTCAGGGAGAAGACCCTCGAAGAGCGCAAGTAGTTTCTAAAAGACAATCACATATGTTTCCAGTGCTGCTCCTCAACAACCCACTCAGCTCGGGACTGCGTCACAGAGGTGGACTGCAAGGAATGTGGCAGCAACCGTCACACCTCAGCACTCCACCCAGGACTAGCTCCCTGGAAGTCCAAGTCGTCCCCCCCTGCTTCAGAGAACTGGGAGGGAGGAGAACAAGCAGACAATCAGGAAGTCACCTCCAAGTGCACGGAAGTATGCGGAGATGGAATTAGTCTCAGGGCATGTTCCAAGCTCTGCCTCGTCAGCGTCTTTCCTGAAGGACGAAGGGAGGAGTCCAGAAGGATGTACGCTATCTTGGATGAGCAAAGCAACCGTTCCTTGGCGACGTCAGAGTTCTTCAACATCTTCAACGTGGCGTGTAGTCTATCGCCATACACACTCAGGACATGTTTGGCCTCAAGGAGACAGCTGGCAGAAAGGCCCGTGGTTACGTTGTGGAGTCAGCTGACGAGAAGGCCAGTTTCCCTCTTCCCACACTCCTCGAATGCAACCAAATCCCAAACAACCGTTCGGAGATCCCAACCCCCAATGCTGCTCGACACCACAGACACCTGAGACGCATCGCAGACGAGATCCCACCCCTGGTTCCAGATGCACAGATACTCCTGTTGCTCGGTAGAGACATTCTTAGAGTACACAAAGTAAGAAGCCAAATAAACGGTCCACACGACGCCCCATTCGCCCAAAAGCTGGACCTTGGATGGGTCGTCATCGGCGACGTGTGCCTCGGAGGAGCGCACAAGCCTCCCCACGTCGGAACATTCAAAACCTCCATTCTGGAAAATGGACGGCCCACTTTCCTCAGCCCATGCAGCAGCAAAATCCAGGTGAAAGAGACGTTCGCCCACGGCTACTCAGCGTTGGACACCACAGACAGCACACAGACGTCCAATGGAGAAAACCTTGGTCTTCTATGACTTCTTGGTCTTCTTCTTGACTCTTCCTTCACACAGCCAACGACAACAAGCTCGCTCCTTCAATGGATGACCTGAGGTTCCTGCAGATCATGGAGGACGAGTATCGACAAGACGAGTCGAAAAGTTGGGTCGCACCCCTTCCTTTCCAGTCCCCACGAAAACAACTGCCCAACAACAGGGAGTACGCCAGAAGCCACCTCAACTCTCTCCGCCGCACTCTAAGCAAGCATCCACAGATGAAAGCCCACTACCTAGAGTTTGTCGAGAAGATGCTTACCAACAAACATGCAGAGATTGCTCCACCTTTACAGGAAGGCCAAGGCCAGGAGTGTTGGTATCTCCCATCATTCGGAGTTTATCACCCAAAGAAGCCAGGACAGATCCGTGTGGTGTTCGACTCCAGTGCACCTTACAAAGGAGTCTCTCTCAACGACGTACTCCTCACAGGCCCTGATCTCAACAATACCCTCTTGGGGGTGCTCATGAGATTCCGGAAGGAACCTGTTGCCATCACCGCCGACATTCAGCACATGTTTCACTGCTTCATAGTGCGTGAAGACCACAGAGACTTCCTCCGCTTCCTGTGGTTCCACAACAACGACCCGGAGAGTGACATTGTGGATTACAGAATGTGCGTCCATGTGTAGAGCAGCCAAGGAAGAAGAAAAGAACTTTGGCAGCGACGTGAGAAGGTTCGTCGAACGAGAGTTCTATGTAGATGACGCACTTAAGTCCTTCCCTACCGCAGCGGAGGCCATCAGTGTCCTCAGACGTGCACAAACAATGCTTGCAGTGTCAAACCTCAGGCTGCATAAAATAGCCTCCAACAGACCTGCTGTGCTAGAAGCATTCCCTCCAGAAGATTGTGCCAAGGATATCAAGGATCTCAACCTCCTTACCGATGACCTCCCTCTACAACGCAGCCTTGGAGTGTCCTGGAACATTGCTTCGGACACTTTCACATTCCAGGCCATGGACGACAACAAACCTTTCACCCGTAGAGGAGTGTTGTCCACGGTGAACAGCCTGTATGACCCCCTCGGCCTATTCTAGCATACCAGGGTATAATACAAACTCATTGCCATTGACTGTTTCACAGGATCATTTGTTGTGAACTTAGCCATAGCTGACATGCAGACATGTTCTGCTTTCGGCAAGACACATTTTATTAATACGTCAGGTCTCTGTGGCGCAATTGGTTAGCGCGTTCGACTGTTAATCGAAAGGTTGGTGGTTCAAGCCCACCCAGGGACGATTTAGTTTTAACTGGACACCGGGTCAAGCTAAGCAACTGCCCATACATTCCATAAGTGAAAAATTCCACTGTGTTTCCAAGAGTAGATTTGATAGAACTGCTCTGTCGTTTCCCTTCCAAACATGTAAATCCGTTGACGTGAGTACGGAGTGTGTGAGAGGTGTTACATATTTGAAGCCCATGGGCAACCATACATAGCCACTAGGAAGTAGGATCGAACACATAAGCTGTAATTACCATACATAGCCACTAGGAAGTAGGATCGAACACATAAGCTGTAATTACCATACATAGCCACTAGGAAGTAGGATCGAACACATAAGCTGTAATTACCATACATAGCCACTAGGAAGTAGGATCAAACACATAAGCTGTAATTACTATATATAGCCACAAGGGGGGCAGGACATTTAAGCTGCAATAACTATTCTAGCCACAGATGGCAGCACCTTTAGACAGGTGAGGAGGGTGGAGCCAATACGACACATAGGACACGCCTACTCGGTATTAAAGCAGGGCCTGGAGCCAACGAAATCAGAAACATCCGGCAGTCCATATTAGGGAGTGAGGTAGAGAGGCCTGCTGTTTGTCGCTCACACGCGTGTCCATACAATTCCCCTCCTTTTGCTTCATAGTTACCATACCGAAATACTTTAACAAATAAAGTGAGTTCAAAGCGATCCCGATTAGACTACTTTCTTCAAGAACGCAACAGAGAAGAGCCAGCTGGCTAAAGTGCTACCTAGGAATTGTAAGTATTTAGCAGCTTAGATATGTTCCATATCACCTTGTCTCACGATCATAACATGGAAAATGTTTTTTTCTTGAAAGCCATATTTTGCTGTCTTTTTTTACCAACTCAACATTTAAGGGTGCCACAGGGAGAGGAGAGCTTGATCTGAAGGGGGTGTACCCACATTTCCCCTTTCCAGAACCCATGAGATTACATACGCTCAGAGATGAGGTTAAGGGTTGAAAGGAGATGATTCAGGGGGGACTAAGAGGGAGGGGGCCCTAGAATTTAAATCATATGTGATTTATCAGTGGGAAATGAAATACGGCTACTTTCTATCAACATTTGAAGACATCAATGTCGAGGTGATTTAACGCACAAGTTTTTTTTTCTGTGTATTTTTATTTTTTTTGTTGTTTGGTATTGGAAAATTTCAGCCCGGCTAGCTCAGTTAGAGCATGAGACTCTTAATCTCAGGGTCGTGGGTTCGAGCCCCACGTTGGGCGATGCATCCTTTTAACGTAGCCCATCTGGTGGAATGTTCACAGAAAGCAATAAGGAGTCGTTCTTGGTTCTGTTCGATCATAGATCCACACTAAATGTCAGCCGGTCAGCATGTTGCGTGCTCGAGCCACAACATTTAGCATTGATATGGAATCAGCTAAACAGATTGAAAAATATGCTGCAACTGTGGTTTGTGGCTGCAAACCATAAAAGTCTTGATAATTTGAAGGACGAATAAGCAATATAACATGACTTTGATGGACGGCTACCTACCTGGCCTGTCTTACCTAGACACTTCCAGAGGAGTGGCTCCCATTCAACCTCCAGGATAAATGGGCTTCATTTGGGTCCAAATACAAGGTAAAAAACAATGTGGCCTTTCCCCCCTTCGCTGTGTTTGCTGACTTCATCCGCAGGGAAGCCAGAGTTAAAACAGATCCCAGCTTCAACCTCCCACCTTCCCGCACAGCAGCCGAAAAGAAAGAGAGGTTTGACAGACAGATGAAGACAGCCATATCAGTGCACAAGACACAAGTGTCCCCCACAGAGAGCCCTAGAAACATTGACCCTGGGAAGCACTGCCCCATCCATGACAAAGACCACCCACTGAGTAAATGTAGAGGCTTCAGGGAGAAGACCCTCGAAGAGCGCAAGTAGTTTCTAAAAGACAATCACATATGTTTCCAGTGCTGCTCCTCAACAACCCACTCAGCTCGGGACTGCGTCACAGAGGTGGACTGCAAGGAATGTGGCAGCAACCGTCACACCTCAGCACTCCACCCAGGACTAGCTCCCTGGAAGTCCAAGTCGTCCCCCCCTGCTTCAGAGAACTGGGAGGGAGGAGAACAAGCAGACAATCAGGAAGTCACCTCCAAGTGCACGGAAGTATGCGGAGATGGAATTAGTCTCAGGGCATGTTCCAAGCTCTGCCTCGTCAGCGTCTTTCCTGAAGGACGAAGGGAGGAGTCCAGAAGGATGTACGCTATCTTGGATGAGCAAAGCAACCGTTCCTTGGCGACGTCAGAGTTCTTCAACATCTTCAACGTGGCGTGTAGTCTATCGCCATACACACTCAGGACATGTTTGGCCTCAAGGAGACAGCTGGCAGAAATGCCCGTGGTTACGTTGTGGAGTCAGCTGACGAGAAGGCCAGTTTCCCTCTTCCCACACTCCTCGAATGCAACCAAATCCCAAACAACCGTTCGGAGATCCCAACCCCCAATGCTGCTCGACACCACAGACACCTGAGACGCATCGCAGACGAGATCCCACCCCTGGTTCCAGATGCACAGATACTCCTGTTGCTCGGTAGAGACATTCTTAGAGTACACAAAGTAAGAAGCCAAATAAACGGTCCACACGACGCCCCATTCGCCCAAAAGCTGGACCTTGGATGGGTCGTCATCGGCGACGTGTGCCTCGGAGGAGCGCACAAGCCTCCCCACGTCGGAACATTCAAAACCTCCATTCTGGAAAATGGACGGCCCACTTTCCTCAGCCCATGCAGCAGCAAAATCCAGGTGAAAGAGACATTCGCCCACGGCTACTCAGCGTTGGACACCACAGACAGCACACAGACGTCCAATGGAGAAAACCTTGGTCTTCTATGACTTCTTGGTCTTCTTCTTGACTCTTCCTTCACACAGCCAACGACAACAAGCTCGCTCCTTCAGTGGATGACCTGAGGTTCCTGCAGATCATGGAGGACGAGTATCGACAAGACGAGTCGAAAAGTTGGGTCGCACCCCTTCCTTTCCAGTCCCCACGAAAACAACTGCCCAACAACAGGGAGTACGCCAGAAGCCACCTCAACTCTCTCCGCCGCACTCTAAGCAAGCAACCACAGATGAAAGCCCACTACCTAGAGTTTGTCGAGAAGATGCTTACCAACAAACATGCAGAGATTGCTCCACCTTTACAGGAAGGCCAAGGCCAGGAGTGTTGGTATCTCCCATCATTCGGAGTTTATCACCCAAAGAAGCCAGGACAGATCCGTGTGGTGTTCGACTCCAGTGCACCTTACAAAGGAGTCTCTCTCAACGACGTACTCCTCACAGGCCCTGATCTCAACAATACCCTCTTGGGGGTGCTCATGAGATTCCGGAAGGAACCTGTTGCCATCACCGCCGACATTCAGCACATGTTTCACTGCTTCATAGTGCGTGAAGACCACAGAGACTTCCTCCGCTTCCTGTGGTTCCACAACAACGACCCGGAGAGTGACATTGTGGATTACAGAATGTGCGTCCATGTGTTCGGCAACAGCCCATCCCCCGCCGTCGCCATATACGGCCTGAGAAGAGCAGCCAAGGAAGAAGAAAAGAACTTTGGCAGCGACGTGAGAAGGTTCGTCGAACGAGAGTTCTATGTAGATGACGCACTTAAGTCCTTCCCTACCGCAGCGGAGGCCATCAGTGTCCTCAGACGTGCACAAACAATGCTTGCAGTGTCAAACCTCAGGCTGCATAAAATAGCCTCCAACAGACCTGCTGTGCTAGAAGCATTCCCTCCAGAAGATTGTGCCAAGGATATCAAGGATCTCAACCTCCTTACTGATGACCTCCCTCTACAACGCAGCCTTGGAGTGTCCTGGAACATTGCTTCGGACACTTTCACATTCCAGGCCATGGACGACAACAAACCTTTCACCCGTAGAGGAGTGTTGTCCACGGTGAACAGCCTGTATGACCCCCTCGGCTTCTTAGCCCCCGTCACAATACAAGGCAGGCTGCTCCTCAGAGACCTCACCAAGCAAGCCGAGGACTGGGACTCACCCCTCCCCGGAAACAGGGAAGCTGAGTGGACCAGGTGGAGAGACTCATTAAAGGACCTACAAGAGCTTCAGATACCCCGCACCTACACGTCTTTCTCTCCCTCTAGTACTCCCTTCAAGGAGCTTTGTGTCTTCGCGGACGCCTCTACTACAGCCATCGCAGCAGTAACTTATCTGAAAGCCACCACCGAAGAGGGACAGACTGAGGTCGGTTTCGTCTTTGGAAAAGCCAAGCTGGCGCCTCAACCAGACCTCTCTATCCCTAGACTGGAATTGTGCGCAGCAGTGCTTGCAGTCGAGATTGCAGAGTTGATCGTGGGAGAGATGGACCTGGAGGTCGACCGTACCACATACTACTCAGACAGCAAGGTAGTCCTTGGGTACATTCATAATCAAGCAAGGCGGTTCTTCGTCTATGTGAACAACAGAGTTCAACGGATACGACAGTCCACATCCCCAGACCAATGGAGGCATGTGCCTACCGACCACAACCCAGCTGACCACGGGTCTAGGTCTATCCCAGCGGCCCTCTTAAGCAGCTCAACATGGCTCTCCGGACCAGCATTTCTTCGGAATCCACTTCCCCACCCTCTTGAAGCCCAAGAGACATTCATCCTTGTTAACCCCGCTTCCGACTCGGACTTACGCCCCGAGATTGCTGTGAACCTCACCGTAGTCGCTCGACACCTTATGGACCCCACACGCTTTGAGCGTTTCTCAAAATGGACCTCTCTCACCACCACAGTCGCACGTCTGATCCATATTGCCCGTTCTTTTGCCCTGCCGGCACAGAAGGGCAGCTGCAGAGGATGGCACATCTGTCCAAGGGGCCCCTCAGAGGAGGAGATGGATGGAGCCAGGATCTTCGTGATGAAGACCGTCCAGCATGAGCTTTATGCAGAAGAGCTGAAGAGCATAGCTCTAACAACAAAGTCTCCCCCCTCGTAGCAGTCTATTGAAGCTACACCCTTTCATCGACGGCAATGGGCTTCTCAGAGTCGGAGGCCGCATAGCTCAGTCTAAGCTAGCAACAGAAGAAACAAACCCCATCATCATCCCGGGCCGCCATCACCTCGCGACCCTGCTCGTGCGTCATCACCATGAGGCCGTGAAACATCAAGGGAGGCACTTTACAGAGGGTGCTGTCAGAGCAGCCGGACTCTGGGTGGTTGGAGCTAAAAGATGCATCAGCAGCATTCTCTTCAAGTGCATCACCTGCAAGAAGCTTCGTGGGAAGACAGAACACCAACAAATGGCAGATCTGCCGGCCGAGCGTCTACAAGTAGCCCCTCCATTCACCTATGTCGGTGTAGATGTCTTCGGACCATGGGAGGTCACTTCACGTCGTACCAGAGGAGGACACGCCAACAGCAAAAGATGGGCTGTCATGTTCTCATGTATGTGCACAAGAGCCGTGCACATCGAAGTAATAGAAGCCATGAGCTCCAGCAGCTGCATTAATGCCCTGAGAAGGTTCTTCGCCATCAGAGGCCCAGCAAAACAAATACGCTCGGACCAAGGCACCAATTTCATCGGTGCCTGCCGAGAACTCAAGATGGATGAACCAAGCTCCAGCTCAGAGACCGTGGAGAAATATCTCCAGGAGCACAACTGCACCTGGGTATTCAACCCACCCCACTCATCTCACATGGGGGGCGCATGGGAGCGCATGATTGGCATCGCCCGTCGCATCCTCAACTGCATGCTCCTTCAATGTGGATCATCGCGTCTCACACACAAAGTCCTGACTACTCTTATGGCTGAGATTACTGCGTTGATGAATGCAAGACCCCTTGTCCCAGTGTCTTCAGACCCGGAGTCTCCTCTCATCCTTACTCCAGCTATGCTCTTGACCCAGAAGACCTGTACAGCCCCTCCTCCCCCAGGTGACTTTGGGGAAGGAGGCCTCTTCAAGGAAGAATGGAAGCAGGTTCAGAGTCTAGTGGACACCTTTTGGAACAGGTGGCGACGAGAGTATCTCCACACACTTCAAAGCCGTCGCAAGTGGCAGGAAAAGAAGCCCAACCTCCAAATAGGAGATATCGTCCTAATGAAGGACAATCAAGCCAAGAGAAACCAGTGGCTTATGGCTATTGTTGTGGAGGCCTTTCCAAGCCAGGACGGGGTCGTGAGGAAAGTGGATATCAGAGTCCTCAAAAACGGCACCCAGAAAGTCTTCTCCCGTCCCGTGGCCGAAGTGGTCCTCCTCCTTTCTCCACAAGACTAGTACTTTTGGTTTTATCTGGGCTCGTTAGAGACCCCAGGGGGGGAGTGTTCTGGACCCTATTCGTTGCTGTATTTTCATGCCGAGGCTTTTAATTTATCGAGCCGTCTTTATTTGTTAGTACTTCCGGTTGGACCGGAAGTGACCATCCCGGAAGTGATTCCGCTGACTACTACATACGTTAACGCTAGAGAAATCGCATCTTCTGCCTTCTTAGTCTTGCTAACTGTATATTCGCAATGTTTTTTCACTCTTTGAATTTGAGTAAACCTTCCTAATCGGCACCACGCTTCTTGGGAGTTATTCATCATCAATTAGTTTAGCTGAACTGGATAGTGGCATTGCTACTCAGATCCACCCAGACCAGTACAGTTATTCTCCTTAGATGGTATTCTAGCATACCAGGGTATAATACAAACTCATTGCCATTGACTGTTTCACAGGATCATTTGTTGCAAACTTAGCCATAGCTGACATGCAGACATGTTCTGCTTTCGGCAAGACACATTTTATTAATGCATCAGGTCTCTGTGGCGCAATTGGTTAGCGCGTTCGACTGTATTGAAAGGTTGGTGGTTCAAGCCCACCCAGGGACGATTTAGTTTTAACTGGACACCGGGTCAAGCTAAGCAACTGCCCATACATTCCATAAGTGAAAAATTCCACTGTGTTTCCAAGAGTAGATTTGATAGAACTGCTCTGTCGTTTCCCTTCCAAACATGTAAATCCGTTGACGTGAGTACGGAGTGTGTGAGAGGTGTTACATATTTTAAGCACATGGGCAACCATACATAGCCACTAGGAAGTAGGATCGAACACATAAGCTGTAATTACCATACATAGCCACTAGGAAGTAGGATCGAACACATAAGCTGTAATTACCATACATAGCCACTAGGAAGTAGGATCGAACACATAAGCTGTAATTACCATACATAGCCACTAGGAAGTAGGATCAAACACATAAGCTGTAATTACTATATATAGCCACAAGGGGGGCAGGACATTTAAGCTGCAATAACTATTCTAGCCACAGATGGCAGCACCTTTAGACAGGTGAGGAGGGTGGAGCCAATACGACACATAGGACACGCCTACTCGGTATTAAAGCAGGGCCTGGAGCCAACGAAATCAGAAACATCCGGCAGTCCATATTAGGGAGTTAGGTAGAGAGGCCTGCTGTTTGTCGCTCACACGCGTGTCCATACAATTCCCCTCCTTTTGCTTCATAGTTACCATACCGAAATACTTTAACAAATAAAGTGAGTTCAAAGCGATCCCGATTAGACTACTTTCTTCAAGAACGCAACAGAGAAGAGCCAGCTGGCTAAAGTGCTACCTAGGAATTGTAAGTATTTAGCAGCTTAGATATGTTCCATATCACCTTGTCTCACGATCATAACATGGAAAATGTTTTTTTCTTGAAAGCCATATTTTGCTGTCTTTTTTTACCAACTCAACATTTAAGGGTGCCACAGGGAGAGGAGAGCTTGATCTGAAGGGGGTGTACCCACATTTCCCCTTTCCAGAACCCATGAGATTACATACGCTCAGAGATGAGGTTAAGGGTTGAAAGGAGATGATTCAGGGGGGACTAAGAGGGAGGGGGCCCTAGAATTGAAATCATATGTGATTTATCAGTGGGAAATGAAATACGGCTACTTTCTATCAACATTTGAAGACATCAATGTCGAGGTGATTGAACGCACAAGTTTTTTTTTCTGTGTATTTTTATTTTTTTTGTTGTTTGGTATTGGAAAACTTCAGCCCGGCTAGCTCAGTCGGTAGAGCATGAGACTCTTAATCTCAGGGTCGTGGGTTCGAGCCCCACGTTGGGCGATGCATCCTTTTAACGTAGCCCATCTGGTGAAATGTTCACAGAAAGCAATAAGGAGTCGTTCTTGGTTCTGTTCGATCATAGATCCACACTAAATGTCAGCCGGTCAGCATGTTGCGTGCTCGAGCCACAACATTTAGCATTGATATGGAATCAGCTAAACAGATTGAAAAATATGCTGCATTTAAATCGTCAGCTGTCAGCTGACGAGAAGGCCAGTTTCCCTCTTCCCACACTCCTCGAATGCAACCAAATCCCAAACAACCGTTCGGAGATCCCAACCCCCAATGCTGCTCGACACCACAGACACCTGAGACGCATCGCAGACGAGATCCCACCCCTGGTTCCAGATGCACAGATACTCCTGTTGCTCGGTAGAGACATTCTTAGAGTACACAAAGTAAGAAGCCAAATAAACGGTCCACACGACGCCCCATTCGCCCAAAAGCTGGACCTTGGATGGGTCGTCATCGGCGACGTGTGCCTCGGAGGAGCGCACAAGCCTCCCCACGTCGGAACATTCAAAACCTCCATTCTGGAAAATGGACGGCCCACTTTCCTCAGCCCATGCAGCAGCAAAATCCAGGTGAAAGAGACATTCGCCCACGGCTACTCAGCGTTGGACACCACAGACAGCACACAGACGTCCAATGGAGAAAACCTTGGTCTTCTATGACTTCTTGGTCTTCTTCTTGACTCTTCCTTCACACAGCCAACGACAACAAGCTCGCTCCTTCAGTGGATGACCTGAGGTTCCTGCAGATCATGGAGGACGAGTATCGACAAGACGAGTCGAAAAGTTGGGTCGCACCCCTTCCTTTCCAGTCCCCACGAAAACAACTGCCCAACAACAGGGAGTACGCCAGAAGCCACCTCAACTCTCTCCGCCGCACTCTAAGCAAGCAACCACAGATGAAAGCCCACTACCTAGAGTTTGTCGAGAAGATGCTTACCAACAAACATGCAGAGATTGCTCCACCTTTACAGGAAGGCCAAGGCCAGGAGTGTTGGTATCTCCCATCATTCGGAGTATATCACCCAAAGAAGCCAGGACAGATCCGTGTGGTGTTCGACTCCAGTGCACCTTACAAAGGAGTCTCTCTCAACGACGTACTCCTCACAGGCCCTGATCTCAACAATACCCTCTTGGGGGTGCTCATGAGATTCCGGAAGGAACCTGTTGCCATCACCGCCGACATTCAGCACATGTTTCACTGCTTCATAGTGCGTGAAGACCACAGAGACTTCCTCCGCTTCCTGTGGTTCCACAACAACGACCCGGAGAGTGACATTGTGGATTACAGAATGTGCGTCCATGTGTTCGGCAACAGCCCATCCCCCGCCGTCGCCATATACGGCCTGAGAAGAGCAGCCAAGGAAGAAGAAAAGAACTTTGGCAGCGACGTGAGAAGGTTCGTCGAACGAGAGTTCTATGTAGATGACGCACTTAAGTCCTTCCCTACCGCAGCGGAGGCCATCAGTGTCCTCAGACGTGCACAAACAATGCTTGCAGTGTCAAACCTCAGGCTGCATAAAATAGCCTCCAACAGACCTGCTGTGCTAGAAGCATTCCCTCCAGAAGATTGTGCCAAGGATATCAAGGATCTCAACCTCCTTACTGATGACCTCCCTCTACAACGCAGCCTTGGAGTGTCCTGGAACATTGCTTCGGACACTTTCACATTCCAGGCCATGGACGACAACAAACCTTTCACCCGTAGAGGAGTGTTGTCCACGGTGAACAGCCTGTATGACCCCCTCGGCTTCTTAGCCCCCGTCACAATACAAGGCAGGCTGCTCCTCAGAGACCTCACCAAGCAAGCCGAGGACTGGGACTCACCCCTCCCCGGAAACAGGGAAGCTGAGTGGACCAGGTGGAGAGACTCATTAAAGGACCTACAAGAGCTTCAGATACCCCGCACCTACACGTCTTTCTCTCCCTCTAGTACTCCATTCAAGGAGCTTTGTGTCTTCGCGGACGCCTCTACTACAGCCATCGCAGCAGTAACTTATCTGAAAGCCACCACCGAAGAGGGACAGACTGAGGTCGGTTTCGTCTTTGGAAAAGCCAAGCTGGCGCCTCAACCAGACCTCTCTATCCCTAGACTGGAATTGTGCGCAGCAGTGCTTGCAGTCGAGATTGCAGAGTTGATCGTGGGAGAGATGGACCTGGAGGTCGACCGTACCACATACTACTCAGACAGCAAGGTAGTCCTTGGGTACATTCATAATCAAGCAAGGCGGTTCTTCGTCTATGTGAACAACAGAGTTCAACGGATACGACAGTCCACATCCCCAGACCAATGGAGGCATGTGCCTACCGACCACAACCCAGCTGACCACGGGTCTAGGTCTATCCCAGCGGCCCTCTTAAGCAGCTCAACATGGCTCTCCGGACCAGCATTTCTTCGGAATCCACTTCCCCACCCTCTTGAAGCCCAAGAGACATTCATCCTTGTTAACCCCGCTTCCGACTCGGACTTACGCCCCGAGATTGCTGTGAACCTCACCGTAGTCGCTCGACACCTTATGGACCCCACACGCTTTGAGCGTTTCTCAAAATGGACCTCTCTCACCACCACAGTCGCACGTCTGATCCATATTGCCCGTTCTTTTGCCCTGCCGGCACAGAAGGGCAGCTGCAGAGGATGGCACATCTGTCCAAGGGGCCCCTCAGAGGAGGAGATGGATGGAGCCAGGATCTTCGTGATGAAGACCGTCCAGCATGAGCTTTATGCAGAAGAGCTGAAGAGCATAGCTCTAACAACAAAGTCTCCCCCCTCGTAGCAGTCTATTGAAGCTACACCCTTTCATCGACGGCAATGGGCTTCTCAGAGTCGGAGGCCGCATAGCTCAGTCTAAGCTAGCAACAGAAGAAACAAACCCCATCATCATCCCGGGCCGCCATCACCTCGCGACCCTGCTCGTGCGTCATCACCATGAGGCCGTGAAACATCAAGGGAGGCACTTTACAGAGGGTGCTGTCAGAGCAGCCGGACTCTGGGTGGTTGGAGCTAAAAGATGCATCAGCAGCATTCTCTTCAAGTGCATCACCTGCAAGAAGCTTCGTGGGAAGACAGAACACCAACAAATGGCAGATCTGCCGGCCGAGCGTCTACAAGTAGCCCCTCCATTCACCTATGTCGGTGTAGATGTCTTCGGACCATGGGAGGTCACTTCACGTCGTACCAGAGGAGGACACGCCAACAGCAAAAGATGGGCTGTCATGTTCTCATGTATGTGCACAAGAGCCGTGCACATCGAAGTAATAGAAGCCATGAGCTCCAGCAGCTGCATTAATGCCCTGAGAAGGTTCTTCGCCATCAGAGGCCCAGCAAAACAAATACGCTCGGACCAAGGCACCAATTTCATCGGTGCCTGCCGAGAACTCAAGATGGATGAACCAAGCTCCAGCTCAGAGACCGTGGAGAAATATCTCCAGGAGCACAACTGCACCTGGGTATTCAACCCACCCCACTCATCTCACATGGGGGGCGCATGGGAGCGCATGATTGGCATCGCCCGTCGCATCCTCAACTGCATGCTCCTTCAATGTGGATCATCGCGTCTCACACACAAAGTCCTGACTACTCTTATGGCTGAGATTACTGCGTTGATGAATGCAAGACCCCTTGTCCCAGTGTCTTCAGACCCGGAGTCTCCTCTCATCCTTACTCCAGCTATGCTCTTGACCCAGAAGACCTGTACAGCCCCTCCTCCCCCAGGTGACTTTGGGGAAGGAGGCCTCTTCAAGGAAGAATGGAAGCAGGTTCAGAGTCTAGTGGACACCTTTTGGAACAGGTGGCGACGAGAGTATCTCCACACACTTCAAAGCCGTCGCAAGTGGCAGGAAAAGAAGCCCAACCTCCAAATAGGAGATATCGTCCTAATGAAGGACAATCAAGCCAAGAGAAACCAGTGGCTTATGGCTATTGTTGTGGAGGCCTTTCCAAGCCAGGACGGGGTCGTGAGGAAAGTGGATATCAGAGTCCTCAAAAACGGCACCCAGAAAGTCTTCTCCCGTCCCGTGGCCGAAGTGGTCCTCCTCCTTTCTCCACAAGACTAGTACTTTTGGTTTTATCTGGGCTCGTTAGAGACCCCAGGGGGGGAGTGTTCTGGACCCTATTCGTTGCTGTATTTTCATGCCGAGGCTTTTAATTTATCGAGCCGTCTTTATTTGTTAGTACTTCCGGTTGGACCGGAAGTGACCATCCCGGAAGTGATTCCGCTGACTACTACATACGTTAACGCTAGAGAAATCTCATCTTCTGCCTTCTTAGTCTTGCTAACTGTATATTCGCAATGTTTTTTCACTCTTTGAATTTGAGTAAACCTTCCTAATCGGCACCACGCTTCTTGGGAGTTATTCATCATCAATTAGTTTAGCTGAACTGGATAGTGGCATTGCTACTCAGATCCACCCAGACCAGTACAGTTATTCTCCTTAGATGGTATTCTAGCATACCAGGGTATAATACAAACTCATTGCCATTGACTGTTTCACAGGATCATTTGTTGCAAACTTAGCCATAGCTGACATGCAGACATGTTCTGCTTTCGGCAAGACACATTTTATTAATGCATCAGGTCTCTGTGGCGCAATTGGTTAGCGCGTTCGACTGTATTGAAAGGTTGGTGGTTCAAGCCCACCCAGGGACGATTTAGTTTTAACTGGACACCGGGTCAAGCTAAGCAACTGCCCATACATTCCATAAGTGAAAAATTCCACTGTGTTTCCAAGAGTAGATTTGATAGAACTGCTCTGTCGTTTCCCTTCCAAACATGTAAATCCGTTGACGTGAGTACGGAGTGTGTGAGAGGTGTTACATATTTTAAGCACATGGGCAACCATACATAGCCACTAGGAAGTAGGATCGAACACATAAGCTGTAATTACCATACATAGCCACTAGGAAGTAGGATCGAACACATAAGCTGTAATTACCATACATAGCCACTAGGAAGTAGGATCGAACACATAAGCTGTAATTACCATACATAGCCACTAGGAAGTAGGATCAAACACATAAGCTGTAATTACTATATATAGCCACAAGGGGGGCAGGACATTTAAGCTGCAATAACTATTCTAGCCACAGATGGCAGCACCTTTAGACAGGTGAGGAGGGTGGAGCCAATACGACACATAGGACACGCCTACTCGGTATTAAAGCAGGGCCTGGAGCCAACGAAATCAGAAACATCCGGCAGTCCATATTAGGGAGTTAGGTAGAGAGGCCTGCTGTTTGTCGCTCACACGCGTGTCCATACAATTCCCCTCCTTTTGCTTCATAGTTACCATACCGAAATACTTTAACAAATAAAGTGAGTTCAAAGCGATCCCGATTAGACTACTTTCTTCAAGAACGCAACAGAGAAGAGCCAGCTGGCTAAAGTGCTACCTAGGAATTGTAAGTATTTAGCAGCTTAGATATGTTCCATATCACCTTGTCTCACGATCATAACATGGAAAATGTTTTTTTCTTGAAAGCCATATTTTGCTGTCTTTTTTTACCAACTCAACATTTAAGGGTGCCACAGGGAGAGGAGAGCTTGATCTGAAGGGGGTGTACCCACATTTCCCCTTTCCAGAACCCATGAGATTACATACGCTCAGAGATGAGGTTAAGGGTTGAAAGGAGATGATTCAGGGGGGACTAAGAGGGAGGGGGCCCTAGAATTTAAATCATATGTGATTTATCAGTGGGAAATGAAATACGGCTACTTTCTATCAACATTTGAAGACATCAATGTCGAGGTGATTGAACGCACAAGTCTTTTTTTCTGTGTATTTTTATTTTTTTTGTTGTTTGGTATTGGAAAACTTCAGCCCGGCTAGCTCAGTCGGTAGAGCATGAGACTCTTAATCTCAGGGTCGTGGGTTCGAGCCCCACGTTGGGCGATGCATCCTTTTAACGTAGCCCATCTGGTGAAATGTTCACAGAAAGCAATAAGGAGTCGTTCTTGGTTCTGTTCGATCATAGATCCACACTAAATGTCAGCCGGTCAGCATGTTGCGTGCTCGAGCCACAACATTTAGCATTGATATGGAATCAGCTAAACAGATTGAAAAATATGCTGCAACTGTGGTTTGTGGCTGCAAACCATAAAAGTCTTGATAATTTGAAGGACGAATAAGCAATATAACATGACTTTGATGGACGGCTACCTACCTGGCCTGTCTTACCTAGACACTTCCAGAGGAGTGGCTCCCATTCAACCTCCAGGATAAATGGGCTTCATTTGGGTCCAAATACAAGGTAAAAAACAATGTGGCCTTTCCCCCCTTCGCTGTGTTTGCTGACTTCATCCGCAGGGAAGCCAGAGTTAAAACAGATCCCAGCTTCAACCTCCCACCTTCCCGCACAGCAGCCGAAAAGAAAGAGAGGTTTGACAGACAGATGAAGACAGCCATATCAGTGCACAAGACACAAGTGTCCCCCACAGAGAGCCCTAGAAACATTGACCCTGGGAAGCACTGCCCCATCCATGACAAAGACCACCCACTGAGTAAATGTAGAGGCTTCAGGGAGAAGACCCTCGAAGAGCGCAAGTAGTTTCTAAAAGACAATCACATATGTTTCCAGTGCTGCTCCTCAACAACCCACTCAGCTCGGGACTGCGTCACAGAGGTGGACTGCAAGGAATGTGGCAGCAACCGTCACACCTCAGCACTCCACCCAGGACTAGCTCCCTGGAAGTCCAAGTCGTCCCCCCCTGCTTCAGAGAACTGGGAGGGAGGAGAACAAGCAGACAATCAGGAAGTCACCTCCAAGTGCACGGAAGTATGCGGAGATGGAATTAGTCTCAGGGCATGTTCCAAGCTCTGCCTCGTCAGCGTCTTTCCTGAAGGACGAAGGGAGGAGTCCAGAAGGATGTACGCTATCTTGGATGAGCAAAGCAACCGTTCCTTGGCGACGTCAGAGTTCTTCAACATCTTCAACGTGGCGTGTAGTCTATCGCCATACACACTCAGGACATGTTTGGCCTCAAGGAGACAGCTGGCAGAAAGGCCCGTGGTTACGTTGTGGAGTCAGCTGACGAGAAGGCCAGTTTCCCTCTTCCCACACTCCTCGAATGCAACCAAATCCCAAACAACCGTTCGGAGATCCCAACCCCCAATGCTGCTCGACACCACAGACACCTGAGACGCATCGCAGACGAGATCCCACCCCTGGTTCCAGATGCACAGATACTCCTGTTGCTCGGTAGAGACATTCTTAGAGTACACAAAGTAAGAAGCCAAATAAACGGTCCACACGACGCCCCATTCGCCCAAAAGCTGGACCTTGGATGGGTCGTCATCGGCGACGTGTGCCTCGGAGGAGCGCACAAGCCTCCCCACGTCGGAACATTCAAAACCTCCATTCTGGAAAATGGACGGCCCACTTTCCTCAGCCCATGCAGCAGCAAAATCCAGGTGAAAGAGACATTCGCCCACGGCTACTCAGCGTTGGACACCACAGACAGCACACAGACGTCCAATGGAGAAAACCTTGGTCTTCTATGACTTCTTGGTCTTCTTCTTGACTCTTCCTTCACACAGCCAACGACAACAAGCTCGCTCCTTCAATGGATGACCTGAGGTTCCTGCAGATCATGGAGGACGAGTATCGACAAGACGAGTCGAAAAGTTGGGTCGCACCCCTTCCTTTCCAGTCCCCACGAAAACAACTGCCCAACAACAGGGAGTACGCCAGAAGCCACCTCAACCCTCTCCGCCGCACTCTAAGCAAGCAACCACAGATGAAAGCCCACTACCTAGAGTTTGTCGAGAAGATGCTTACCAACAAACATTCAGAGATTGCTCCACCTTTACAGGAAGGCCAAGGCCAGGAGTGTTGGTATCTCCCATCATTCGGAGTTTATCACCCAAAGAAGCCAGGACAGATCCGTGTGGTGTTCGACTCCAGTGCACCTTACAAAGGAGTCTCTCTCAACGACGTACTCCTCACAGGCCCTGATCTCAACAATACCCTCTTGGGGGTGCTCATGAGATTCCGGAAGGAACCTGTTGCCATCACCGCCGACATTCAGCACATGTTTCACTGCTTCATAGTGCGTGAAGACCACAGAGACTTCCTCCGCTTCCTGTGGTTCCACAACAACGACCCGGAGAGTGACATTGTGGATTACAGAATGTGCGTCCATGTGTTCGGCAACAGCCCATCCCCCGCCGTCGCCATATACGGCCTGAGAAGAGCAGCCAAGGAAGAAGAAAAGAACTTTGGCAGCGACGTGAGAAGGTTCGTCGAACGAGAGTTCTATGTAGATGACGCACTTAAGTCCTTCCCTACCGCAGCGGAGGCCATCAGTGTCCTCAGACGTGCACAAACAATGCTTGCAGTGTCAAACCTCAGGCTGCATAAAATAGCCTCCAACAGACCTGCTGTGCTAGAAGCATTCCCTCCAGAAGATTGTGCCAAGGATATCAAGGATCTCAACCTCCTTACCGATGACCTCCCTCTACAACGCAGCCTTGGAGTGTCCTGGAACATTGCTTCGGACACTTTCACATTCCAGGCCATGGACGACAACAAACCTTTCACCCGTAGAGGAGTGTTGTCCACGGTGAACAGCCTGTATGACCCCCTCGGCTTCTTAGCCCCCGTCACAATACAAGGCAGGCTGCTCCTCAGAGACCTCACCAAGCAAGCCGAGGACTGGGACTCACCCCTCCCCGGAAACAGGGAAGCTGAGTGGACCAGGTGGAGAGACTCATTAAAGGACCTACAAGAGCTTCAGATACCCCGCACCTACACGTCTTTCTCTCCCTCTAGTACTCCCTTCAAGGAGCTTTGTGTCTTCGCGGACGCCTCTACTACAGCCATCGCAGCAGTAACTTATCTGAAAGCCACCACCGAAGAGGGACAGACTGAGGTCGGTTTCGTCTTTGGAAAAGCCAAGCTGGCGCCTCAACCAGACCTCTCTATCCCTAGACTGGAATTGTGCGCAGCAGTGCTTGCAGTCGAGATTGCAGAGTTGATCGTGGGAGAGATGGACCTGGAGGTCGACCGTACCACATACTACTCAGACAGCAAGGTAGTCCTTGGGTACATTCATAATCAAGCAAGGCGGTTCTTCGTCTATGTGAACAACAGAGTTCAACGGATACGACAGTCCACATCCCCAGACCAATGGAGGCATGTGCCTACCGACCACAACCCAGCTGACCACGGGTCTAGGTCTATCCCAGCGGCCCTCTTAAGCAGCACAACATGGCTCTCCGGACCAGCATTTCTTCGGAATCCACTTCCCCACCCTCTTGAACTTACGCCCCGAGATTGCTGTGAACCTCACCGTAGTCGCTCGACACCTTATGGACCCCACACGCTTTGAGCGTTTCTCAAAATGGACCTCTCTCACCACCACAGTCGCACGTCTGATCCATATTGCCCGTTCTTTTGCCCTGCCGGCACAGAAGGGCAGCTGCAGAGGATGGCACATCTGTCCAAGGGGCCCCTCAGAGGAGGAGATGGATGGAGCCAGGATCTTCGTGATGAAGACCGTCCAGCATGAGCTTTATGCAGAAGAGCTGAAGAGCATAGCTCTAACAACAAAGTCTCCCCCCTCATAGCAGTCTATTGAAGCTACACCCTTTCATCGACGGCAATGGGCTTCTCAGAGTCGGAGGCCGCATAGCTCAGTCTAAGCTAGCAACAGAAGAAACAAACCCCATCATCATCCCGGGCCGCCATCACCTCGCGACCCTGCTCGTGCGTCATCACCATGAGACCGTGAAACATCAAGGGAGGCACTTTACAGAGGGTGCTGTCAGAGCAGCCGGACTCTGGGTGGTTGGAGCTAAAAGATGCATCAGCAGCATTCTCTTCAAGTGCATCACCTGCAAGAAGCTTCGTGGGAAGACAGAACACCAACAAATGGCAGATCTGCCGGCCGAGCGTCTACAAGTAGCCCCTCCATTCACCTATGTCGGTGTAGATGTCTTCGGACCATGGGAGGTCACTTCACGTCGTACCAGAGGAGGACACGCCAACAGCAAAAGATGGGCTGTCATGTTCTCATGTATGTGCACAAGAGCCGTGCACATCGAAGTAATAGAAGCCATGAGCTCCAGCAGCTGCATTAATGCCCTGAGAAGGTTCTTCGCCATCAGAGGCCCAGCAAAACAAATACGCTCGGACCAAGGCACCAATTTCATCGGTGCCTGCCGAGAACTCAAGATGGATGAACCAAGCTCCAGCTCAGAGACCGTGGAGAAATATCTCCAGGAGCACAACTGCACCTGGGTATTCAACCCACCCCACTCATCTCACATGGGGGGCGCATGGGAGCGCATGATTGGCATCGCCCGTCGCATCCTCAACTGCATGCTCCTTCAATGTGGATCATCGCGTCTCACACACAAAGTCCTGACTACTCTTATGGCTGAGATTACTGCGTTGATGAATGCAAGACCCCTTGTCCCAGTGTCTTCAGACCCGGAGTCTCCTCTCATCCTTACTCCAGCTATGCTCTTGACCCAGAAGACCTGTACAGCCCCTCCTCCCCCAGGTGACTTTGGGGAAGGAGGCCTCTTCAAGGAAGAATGGAAGCAGGTTCAGAGTCTAGTGGACACCTTTTGGAACAGGTGGCGACGAGAGTATCTCCACACACTTCAAAGCCGTCGCAAGTGGCAGGAAAAGAAGCCCAACCTCCAAATAGGAGATATCGTCCTAATGAAGGACAATCAAGCCAAGAGAAACCAGTGGCTTATGGCTATTGTTGTGGAGGCCTTTCCAAGCCAGGACGGGGTCGTGAGGAAAGTGGATATCAGAGTCCTCAAAAACGGCACCCAGAAAGTCTTCTCCCGTCCCGTGGCCGAAGTGGTCCTCCTCCTTTCTCCACAAGACTAGTACTTTTGGTTTTATCTGGGCTCGTTAGAGACCCCAGGGGGGGAGTGTTCTGGACCCTATTCGTTGCTGTATTTTCATGCCGAGGCTTTTAATTTATCGAGCCGTCTTTATTTGTTAGTACTTCCGGTTGGACCGGAAGTGACCATCCCGGAAGTGATTCCGCTGACTACTACATACGTTAACGCTAGAGAAATCGCATCTTCTGCCTTCTTAGTCTTGCTAACTGTATATTCGCAATGTTTTTTCACTCTTTGAATTTGAGTAAACCTTCCTAATCGGCACCACGCTTCTTGGGAGTTATTCATCATCAATTAGTTTAGCTGAACTGGATAGTGGCATTGCTGCTCAGATCCACCCAGACCAGTACAGTTATTCTCCTTAGATGGTATTCTAGCATACCAGGGTATAATACAAACTCATTGCCATTGACTGTTTCACAGGATCATTTGTTGCAAACTTAGCCATAGCTGACATGCAGACATGTTCTGCTTTCGGCAAGACACATTTTACTAATGCATCAGGTCTCTGTGGCGCAATTGGTTAGCTGGCTAAAGTGCTATCTAGGAATTGTAAGTATTTAGCAGCTTAGATATGTTCCATATCACCTTGTCTCACGATCATGAAATGGAAATTGATTTTTTCTTGAAAGCCTTATTTTGCTATTTTTTTTTACCAATCTCAGGATCGTGGGTTGGAGCACAACGTTGGGTGCTGCATCCTTTTAACGTAGCCCATCTGGTGGAGTGTTCACAGAAAGCAATAAGGAGTCGTTCTTGGTTCTGTTCGATCATAGATCCACACTAAATGTCAGCAGGTCAGCATGTTGCGTGCTCGAGCCACAACATTTAGCATTGATATGGAATCAGCTAAACAGATTGAAAATATGCTGCAACTGTGGTTTGTGGCTGCAAACCATAAAAGTCTTGATAATTTCAAGGACGAATAAGCAATATAACATGACTTTGAAAGCATGGTTATTATCCTTAGATGGTATTATAGCTTACCAGGGAATAATACAAACTCATTGCCATTGACTGTTTCACAGGATCATTTGTTGCGAACTTAGCCATAGCTGACATGCAGACATGTTCTGGTTTCGGGAAGACACATTTTACTAATGTATCAGGTCTCTGTGGCGCAATTGGTTAGCGCGTTCGACTGTTAATCGAAAGGTTGGTGGTTCAAGCCCACCCAGGGACGATTTGATTTTAACTGGACACCGGGTCAAGCAAGCAACTGCCCATACCTTCCATAAGTGAAATATTCCACTGTGTTTCCAAAAGTAGATTTGATAGAACTGCTCTGTCGTTTCCCTTCCAAACATGTACATCCGTTGACTTCAGTACGGAGTGTGTGAGAAAAGAGCTAGCTGGCTAAAGTGCTATCTAGGAATTGTAAGTGTTTAGCAGCTTAGATATGTTCCATTTCACCTTGTCTCACGATCATAACATGGAAATTGTTTTTTTCTTGAAAGCCATATTTTGCTATCTTTTTTTACCAACTCAACATGTAAGGGTTCCACAGGGAGAGGAGAGCTTACTCTGAAGGGGGTGTTGTTTGGTATTGTAGACTTTCAGCCCGGCTAGCTTAGTTTGTAGAGCATGAGACTCTTAATCTCAGGATCGTGGGTTGGAGCACAACGTTGGGTGCTGCATCCTTTTAACGTAGCCCATCTGGTGGAGTTTTCACAGAAAGCAATAAGGAGTCGTTCTTGGTTCTGTTCGATCATAGATCCACACTAAATGTCAGCCGGTCAGCATGTTGCGTGCTCGAGCCACAACATTTAGCATTGATTTGGAATCAGCTAAACAGATTGAAAATATGCTGCAACTGTGGTTTGTGGCTGCAAACCATAAAAGTCTTGATAATTTGAAGGACGAATAAGCAATATAACATGACTTTGAAAGCATGGTTATTATCCTTAGATGGTATTATAGCTTACCAGGGAATAATACAAACTCATTGCCATTGACTGTTTCACAGGATCATTTGTTGCGAACTTAGCCATAGCTGACATGCAGACATGTTCTGCTTTCGGCAAGACACATTTTACTACTGTATCAGGTCTCTGTGGCGCAATTGGTTAGGGCGTTCGACTGTTAATCGAAAGGTTGGTGGTTCAAGCCCACCCAGGGACGATTTGACTTCAACTGGACACTGGCTCAAGCTAAGCAACTGCCCATACCTTCCATAAGTGAAAAATTCCACTGTGTTTCCAAGAGTAGTTTTGATAGAACTGCTCTGTCGTTTCCCTTCCAAACATGTACATCCGTTGACTTGAGTACGGAGTGTGTGAGAGAAGAGCTAGCTGGCTAAAGTGCTATCTAGGAATTGTAAGTGTTTGGCAGCTTAGATATGTTCCAAATCACCTTGTCTCACGATCATAACATGGAAATTGTTTTTTTCTTGAAAGCCATATTTTGCTATCTTTTTTTACCAACTCAACATTTAAGGGTGCCACAGGGAGAGGAGAGCTTGATCTGAAGGGGGTGTCCCCCCATGTCCCCTTTCCAGAACCCATGAGATTACATACGCTCAGAGATGAGGTTAAGGGTTGAAAGGAGATGATTCAGGGGGGACTGAGAGGGAGGGGGCCCTAGAATTTAAATCATATGTGATTTATCAGTGGGAAATGAAATACGGCTACTTTCTATCAACATTTGAAGACATCAATGTCGAGGTGATTTAACGCACAAGTTTTTTTTTCTGTGTATTTTTATTTTTTTTGTTGTTTGGTATTGGAAAACTTCAGCCCGGCTAGCTCAGTCGGTAGAGCATGAGACTCTTAATCTCAGGGTCGTGGGTTCGAGCCCCACGTTGGGCGATGCATCCTTTTAACGTAGCCCATCTGGTGGAATGTTCACAGAAAGCAATAAGGAGTCGTTCTTGGTTCTGTTCGATCATAGATCCACACTAAATGTCAGCCGGTCAGCATGTTGCGTGCTCGAGCCACAACATTTAGCATTGATATGGAATCAGCTAAACAGATTGAAAAATATGCTGCAACTGTGGTTTGTGGCTGCAAACCATAAAAGTCTTGATAATTTGAAGGACGAATAAGCAATATAACATGACTTTGATGGACGGCTACCTACCTGGCCTGTCTTACCTAGACACTTCCAGAGGAGTGGCTCCCATTCAACCTCCAGGATAAATGGGCTTCATTTGGGTCCAAATACAAGGTAAAAAACAATGTGGCCTTTCCCCCCTTCGCTGTGTTTGCTGACTTCATCCGCAGGGAAGCCAGAGTTAAAACAGATCCCAGCTTCAACCTCCCACCTTCCCGCACAGCAGCCGAAAAGAAAGAGAGGTTTGACAGACAGATGAAGACAGCCATATCAGTGCACAAGACACAAGTGTCCCCCACAGAGAGCCCTAGAAACATTGACCCTGGGAAGCACTGCCCCATCCATGACAAAGACCACCCACTGAGTAAATGTAGAGGCTTCAGGGAGAAGACCCTCGAAGAGCGCAAGTAGTTTCTAAAAGACAATCACATATGTTTCCAGTGCTGCTCCTCAACAACCCACTCAGCTCGGGACTGCGTCACAGAGGTGGACTGCAAGGAATGTGGCAGCAACCGTCACACCTCAGCACTCCACCCAGGACTAGCTCCCTGGAAGTCCAAGTCGTCCCCCCCTGCTTCAGAGAACTGGGAGGGAGGAGAACAAGCAGACAATCAGGAAGTCACCTCCAAGTGCACGGAAGTATGCGGAGATGGAATTAGTCTCAGGGCATGTTCCAAGCTCTGCCTCGTCAGCGTCTTTCCTGAAGGACGAAGGGAGGAGTCCAGAAGGATGTACGCTATCTTGGATGAGCAAAGCAACCGTTCCTTGGCGACGTCAGAGTTCTTCAACATCTTCAACGTGGCGTGTAGTCTATCGCCATACACACTCAGGACATGTTTGGCCTCAAGGAGACAGCTGGCAGAAAGGCCCGTGGTTACGTTGTGGAGTCAGCTGACGAGAAGGCCAGTTTCCCTCTTCCCACACTCCTCGAATGCAACCAAATCCCAAACAACCGTTCGGAGATCCCAACCCCCAATGCTGCTCGACACCACAGACACCTGAGACGCATCGCAGACGAGATCCCACCCCTGGTTCCAGATGCACAGATACTCCTGTTGCTCGGTAGAGACATTCTTAGAGTACACAAAGTAAGAAGCCAAATAAACGGTCCACACGACGCCCCATTCGCCCAAAAGCTGGACCTTGGATGGGTCGTCATCGGCGACGTGTGCCTCGGAGGAGCGCACAAGCCTCCCCACGTCGGAACATTCAAAACCTCCATTCTGGAAAATGGACGGCCCACTTTCCTCAGCCCATGCAGCAGCAAAATCCAGGTGAAAGAGACGTTCGCCCACGGCTACTCAGCGTTGGACACCACAGACAGCACACAGACGTCCAATGGAGAAAACCTTGGTCTTCTATGACTTCTTGGTCTTCTTCTTGACTCTTCCTTCACACAGCCAACGACAACAAGCTCGCTCCTTCAATGGATGACCTGAGGTTCCTGCAGATCATGGAGGACGAGTATCGACAAGACGAGTCGAAAAGTTGGGTCGCACCCCTTCCTTTCCAGTCCCCACGAAAACAACTGCCCAACAACAGGGAGTACGCCAGAAGCCACCTCAACTCTCTCCGCCGCACTCTAAGCAAGCATCCACAGATGAAAGCCCACTACCTAGAGTTTGTCGAGAAGATGCTTACCAACAAACATGCAGAGATTGCTCCACCTTTACAGGAAGGCCAAGGCCAGGAGTGTTGGTATCTCCCATCATTCGGAGTTTATCACCCAAAGAAGCCAGGACAGATCCGTGTGGTGTTCGACTCCAGTGCACCTTACAAAGGAGTCTCTCTCAACGACGTACTCCTCACAGGCCCTGATCTCAACAATACCCTCTTGGGGGTGCTCATGAGATTCCGGAAGGAACCTGTTGCCATCACCGCCGACATTCAGCACATGTTTCACTGCTTCATAGTGCGTGAAGACCACAGAGACTTCCTCCGCTTCCTGTGGTTCCACAACAACGACCCGGAGAGTGACATTGTGGATTACAGAATGTGCGTCCATGTGTAGAGCAGCCAAGGAAGAAGAAAAGAACTTTGGCAGCGACGTGAGAAGGTTCGTCGAACGAGAGTTCTATGTAGATGACGCACTTAAGTCCTTCCCTACCGCAGCGGAGGCCATCAGTGTCCTCAGACGTGCACAAACAATGCTTGCAGTGTCAAACCTCAGGCTGCATAAAATAGCCTCCAACAGACCTGCTGTGCTAGAAGCATTCCCTCCAGAAGATTGTGCCAAGGATATCAAGGATCTCAACCTCCTTACCGATGACCTCCCTCTACAACGCAGCCTTGGAGTGTCCTGGAACATTGCTTCGGACACTTTCACATTCCAGGCCATGGACGACAACAAAC
The DNA here is from genome assembly GCF_949987615.1 of Pollachius pollachius. Classification (NCBI taxonomy): domain Eukaryota; kingdom Metazoa; phylum Chordata; class Actinopteri; order Gadiformes; family Gadidae; genus Pollachius; species Pollachius pollachius. The sequence goes on along the minus strand of NC_136953.1, from coordinate 9,935,901 downwards.
CTTTCACCCGTAGAGGAGTGTTGTCCACGGTGAACAGCCTGTATGACCCCCTCGGCCTATTCTAGCATACCAGGGTATAATACAAACTCATTGCCATTGACTGTTTCACAGGATCATTTGTTGTGAACTTAGCCATAGCTGACATGCAGACATGTTCTGCTTTCGGCAAGACACATTTTATTAATACGTCAGGTCTCTGTGGCGCAATTGGTTAGCGCGTTCGACTGTTAATCGAAAGGTTGGTGGTTCAAGCCCACCCAGTGACGATTTAGTTTTAACTGGACACCGGGTCAAGCTAAGCAACTGCCCATACATTCCATAAGTGAAAAATTCCACTGTGTTTCCAAGAGTAGATTTGATAGAACTGCTCTGTCGTTTCCCTTCCAAACATGTAAATCCGTTGACGTGAGTACGGAGTGTGTGAGAGGTGTTACATATTTGAAGCCCATGGGCAACCATACATAGCCACTAGGAAGTAGGATCGAACACATAAGCTGTAATTACCATACATAGCCACTAGGAAGTAGGATCGAACACATAAGCTGTAATTACCATACATAGCCACTAGGAAGTAGGATCGAACACATAAGCTGTAATTACCATACATAGCCACTAGGAAGTAGGATCAAACACATAAGCTGTAATTACTATATATAGCCACAAGGGGGGCAGGACATTTAAGCTGCAATAACTATTCTAGCCACAGATGGCAGCACCTTTAGACAGGTGAGGAGGGTGGAGCCAATACGACACATAGGACACGCCTACTCGGTATTAAAGCAGGGCCTGGAGCCAACGAAATCAGAAACATCCGGCAGTCCATATTAGGGAGTGAGGTAGAGAGGCCTGCTGTTTGTCGCTCACACGCGTGTCCATACAATTCCCCTCCTTTTGCTTCATAGTTACCATACCGAAATACTTTAACAAATAAAGTGAGTTCAAAGCGATCCCGATTAGACTACTTTCTTCAAGAACGCAACAGAGAAGAGCCAGCTGGCTAAAGTGCTACCTAGGAATTGTAAGTATTTAGCAGCTTAGATATGTTCCATATCACCTTGTCTCACGATCATAACATGGAAAATGTTTTTTTCTTGAAAGCCATATTTTGCTGTCCTTTTTTACCAACTCAACATTTAAGGGTGCCACAGGGAGAGGAGAGCTTGATCTGAAGGGGGTGTACCCACATTTCCCCTTTCCAGAACCCATGAGATTACATACGCTCAGAGATGAGGTTAAGGGTTGAAAGGAGATGATTCAGGGGGGACTAAGAGGGAGGGGGCCCTAGAATTTAAATCATATGTGATTCATCAGTGGGAAATGAAATACGGCTACTTTCTATCAACATTTGAAGACATCAATGTCGAGGTGATTTAACGCACAAGTTTTTTTTTCTGTGTATTTTTATTTTTTTTGTTGTTTGGTATTGGAAAACTTCAGCCCGGCTAGCTCAGTTAGAGCATGAGACTCTTAATCTCAGGGTCGTGGGTTCGAGCCCCACGTTGGGCGATGCATCCTTTTAACGTAGCCCATCTGGTGGAATGTTCACAGAAAGCAATAAGGAGTCGTTCTTGGTTCTGTTCGATCATAGATCCACACTAAATGTCAGCCGGTCAGCATGTTGCGTGCTCGAGCCACAACATTTAGCATTGATATGGAATCAGCTAAACAGATTGAAAAATATGCTGCAACTGTGGTTTGTGGCTGCAAACCATAAAAGTCTTGATAATTTGAAGGACGAATAAGCAATATAACATGACTTTGATGGACGGCTACCTACCTGGCCTGTCTTACCTAGACACTTCCAGAGGAGTGGCTCCCATTCAACCTCCAGGATAAATGGGCTTCATTTGGGTCCAAATACAAGGTAAAAAACAATGTGGCCTTTCCCCCCTTCGCTGTGTTTGCTGACTTCATCCGCAGGGAAGCCAGAGTTAAAACAGATCCCAGCTTCAACCTCCCACCTTCCCGCACAGCAGCCGAAAAGAAAGAGAGGTTTGACAGACAGATGAAGACAGCCATATCAGTGCACAAGACACAAGTGTCCCCCACAGAGAGCCCTAGAAACATTGACCCTGGGAAGCACTGCCCCATCCATGACAAAGACCACCCACTGAGTAAATGTAGAGGCTTCAGGGAGAAGACCCTCGAAGAGCGCAAGTAGTTTCTAAAAGACAATCACATATGTTTCCAGTGCTGCTCCTCAACAACCCACTCAGCTCGGGACTGCGTCACAGAGGTGGACTGCAAGGAATGTGGCAGCAACCGTCACACCTCAGCACTCCACCCAGGACTAGCTCCCTGGAAGTCCAAGTCGTCCCCCCCTGCTTCAGAGAACTGGGAGGGAGGAGAACAAGCAGACAATCAGGAAGTCACCTCCAAGTGCACGGAAGTATGCGGAGATGGAATTAGTCTCAGGGCATGTTCCAAGCTCTGCCTCGTCAGCGTCTTTCCTGAAGGACGAAGGGAGGAGTCCAGAAGGATGTACGCTATCTTGGATGAGCAAAGCAACCGTTCCTTGGCGACGTCAGAGTTCTTCAACATCTTCAACGTGGCGTGTAGTCTATCGCCATACACACTCAGGACATGTTTGGCCTCAAGGAGACAGCTGGCAGAAATGCCCGTGGTTACGTTGTGGAGTCAGCTGACGAGAAGGCCAGTTTCCCTCTTCCCACACTCCTCGAATGCAACCAAATCCCAAACAACCGTTCGGAGATCCCAACCCCCAATGCTGCTCGACACCACAGACACCTGAGACGCATCGCAGACGAGATCCCACCCCTGGTTCCAGATGCACAGATACTCCTGTTGCTCGGTAGAGACATTCTTAGAGTACACAAAGTAAGAAGCCAAATAAACGGTCCACACGACGCCCCATTCGCCCAAAAGCTGGACCTTGGATGGGTCGTCATCGGCGACGTGTGCCTCGGAGGAGCGCACAAGCCTCCCCACGTCGGAACATTCAAAACCTCCATTCTGGAAAATGGACGGCCCACTTTCCTCAGCCCATGCAGCAGCAAAATCCAGGTGAAAGAGACATTCGCCCACGGCTACTCAGCGTTGGACACCACAGACAGCACACAGACGTCCAATGGAGAAAACCTTGGTCTTCTATGACTTCTTGGTCTTCTTCTTGACTCTTCCTTCACACAGCCAACGACAACAAGCTCGCTCCTTCAGTGGATGACCTGAGGTTCCTGCAGATCATGGAGGACGAGTATCGACAAGACGAGTCGAAAAGTTGGGTCGCACCCCTTCCTTTCCAGTCCCCACGAAAACAACTGCCCAACAACAGGGAGTACGCCAGAAGCCACCTCAACTCTCTCCGCCGCACTCTAAGCAAGCAACCACAGATGAAAGCCCACTACCTAGAGTTTGTCGAGAAGATGCTTACCAACAAACATGCAGAGATTGCTCCACCTTTACAGGAAGGCCAAGGCCAGGAGTGTTGGTATCTCCCATCATTCGGAGTTTATCACCCAAAGAAGCCAGGACAGATCCGTGTGGTGTTCGACTCCAGTGCACCTTACAAAGGAGTCTCTCTCAACGACGTACTCCTCACAGGCCCTGATCTCAACAATACCCTCTTGGGGGTGCTCATGAGATTCCGGAAGGAACCTGTTGCCATCACCGCCGACATTCAGCACATGTTTCACTGCTTCATAGTGCGTGAAGACCACAGAGACTTCCTCCGCTTCCTGTGGTTCCACAACAACGACCCGGAGAGTGACATTGTGGATTACAGAATGTGCGTCCATGTGTTCGGCAACAGCCCATCCCCCGCCGTCGCCATATACGGCCTGAGAAGAGCAGCCAAGGAAGAAGAAAAGAACTTTGGCAGCGACGTGAGAAGGTTCGTCGAACGAGAGTTCTATGTAGATGACGCACTTAAGTCCTTCCCTACCGCAGCGGAGGCCATCAGTGTCCTCAGACGTGCACAAACAATGCTTGCAGTGTCAAACCTCAGGCTGCATAAAATAGCCTCCAACAGACCTGCTGTGCTAGAAGCATTCCCTCCAGAAGATTGTGCCAAGGATATCAAGGATCTCAACCTCCTTACTGATGACCTCCCTCTACAACGCAGCCTTGGAGTGTCCTGGAACATTGCTTCGGACACTTTCACATTCCAGGCCATGGACGACAACAAACCTTTCACCCGTAGAGGAGTGTTGTCCACGGTGAACAGCCTGTATGACCCCCTCGGCTTCTTAGCCCCCGTCACAATACAAGGCAGGCTGCTCCTCAGAGACCTCACCAAGCAAGCCGAGGACTGGGACTCACCCCTCCCCGGAAACAGGGAAGCTGAGTGGACCAGGTGGAGAGACTCATTAAAGGACCTACAAGAGCTTCAGATACCCCGCACCTACACGTCTTTCTCTCCCTCTAGTACTCCCTTCAAGGAGCTTTGTGTCTTCGCGGACGCCTCTACTACAGCCATCGCAGCAGTAACTTATCTGAAAGCCACCACCGAAGAGGGACAGACTGAGGTCGGTTTCGTCTTTGGAAAAGCCAAGCTGGCGCCTCAACCAGACCTCTCTATCCCTAGACTGGAATTGTGCGCAGCAGTGCTTGCAGTCGAGATTGCAGAGTTGATCGTGGGAGAGATGGACCTGGAGGTCGACCGTACCACATACTACTCAGACAGCAAGGTAGTCCTTGGGTACATTCATAATCAAGCAAGGCGGTTCTTCGTCTATGTGAACAACAGAGTTCAACGGATACGACAGTCCACATCCCCAGACCAATGGAGGCATGTGCCTACCGACCACAACCCAGCTGACCACGGGTCTAGGTCTATCCCAGCGGCCCTCTTAAGCAGCTCAACATGGCTCTCCGGACCAGCATTTCTTCGGAATCCACTTCCCCACCCTCTTGAAGCCCAAGAGACATTCATCCTTGTTAACCCCGCTTCCGACTCGGACTTACGCCCCGAGATTGCTGTGAACCTCACCGTAGTCGCTCGACACCTTATGGACCCCACACGCTTTGAGCGTTTCTCAAAATGGACCTCTCTCACCACCACAGTCGCACGTCTGATCCATATTGCCCGTTCTTTTGCCCTGCCGGCACAGAAGGGCAGCTGCAGAGGATGGCACATCTGTCCAAGGGGCCCCTCAGAGGAGGAGATGGATGGAGCCAGGATCTTCGTGATGAAGACCGTCCAGCATGAGCTTTATGCAGAAGAGCTGAAGAGCATAGCTCTAACAACAAAGTCTCCCCCCTCGTAGCAGTCTATTGAAGCTACACCCTTTCATCGACGGCAATGGGCTTCTCAGAGTCGGAGGCCGCATAGCTCAGTCTAAGCTAGCAACAGAAGAAACAAACCCCATCATCATCCCGGGCCGCCATCACCTCGCGACCCTGCTCGTGCGTCATCACCATGAGGCCGTGAAACATCAAGGGAGGCACTTTACAGAGGGTGCTGTCAGAGCAGCCGGACTCTGGGTGGTTGGAGCTAAAAGATGCATCAGCAGCATTCTCTTCAAGTGCATCACCTGCAAGAAGCTTCGTGGGAAGACAGAACACCAACAAATGGCAGATCTGCCGGCCGAGCGTCTACAAGTAGCCCCTCCATTCACCTATGTCGGTGTAGATGTCTTCGGACCATGGGAGGTCACTTCACGTCGTACCAGAGGAGGACACGCCAACAGCAAAAGATGGGCTGTCATGTTCTCATGTATGTGCACAAGAGCCGTGCACATCGAAGTAATAGAAGCCATGAGCTCCAGCAGCTGCATTAATGCCCTGAGAAGGTTCTTCGCCATCAGAGGCCCAGCAAAACAAATACGCTCGGACCAAGGCACCAATTTCATCGGTGCCTGCCGAGAACTCAAGATGGATGAACCAAGCTCCAGCTCAGAGACCGTGGAGAAATATCTCCAGGAGCACAACTGCACCTGGGTATTCAACCCACCCCACTCATCTCACATGGGGGGCGCATGGGAGCGCATGATTGGCATCGCCCGTCGCATCCTCAACTGCATGCTCCTTCAATGTGGATCATCGCGTCTCACACACAAAGTCCTGACTACTCTTATGGCTGAGATTACTGCGTTGATGAATGCAAGACCCCTTGTCCCAGTGTCTTCAGACCCGGAGTCTCCTCTCATCCTTACTCCAGCTATGCTCTTGACCCAGAAGACCTGTACAGCCCCTCCTCCCCCAGGTGACTTTGGGGAAGGAGGCCTCTTCAAGGAAGAATGGAAGCAGGTTCAGAGTCTAGTGGACACCTTTTGGAACAGGTGGCGACGAGAGTATCTCCACACACTTCAAAGCCGTCGCAAGTGGCAGGAAAAGAAGCCCAACCTCCAAATAGGAGATATCGTCCTAATGAAGGACAATCAAGCCAAGAGAAACCAGTGGCTTATGGCTATTGTTGTGGAGGCCTTTCCAAGCCAGGACGGGGTCGTGAGGAAAGTGGATATCAGAGTCCTCAAAAACGGCACCCAGAAAGTCTTCTCCCGTCCCGTGGCCGAAGTGGTCCTCCTCCTTTCTCCACAAGACTAGTACTTTTGGTTTTATCTGGGCTCGTTAGAGACCCCAGGGGGGGAGTGTTCTGGACCCTATTCGTTGCTGTATTTTCATGCCGAGGCTTTTAATTTATCGAGCCGTCTTTATTTGTTAGTACTTCCGGTTGGACCGGAAGTGACCATCCCGGAAGTGATTCCGCTGACTACTACATACGTTAACGCTAGAGAAATCGCATCTTCTGCCTTCTTAGTCTTGCTAACTGTATATTCGCAATGTTTTTTCACTCTTTGAATTTGAGTAAACCTTCCTAATCGGCACCACGCTTCTTGGGAGTTATTCATCATCAATTAGTTTAGCTGAACTGGATAGTGGCATTGCTACTCAGATCCACCCAGACCAGTACAGTTATTCTCCTTAGATGGTATTCTAGCATACCAGGGTATAATACAAACTCATTGCCATTGACTGTTTCACAGGATCATTTGTTGCAAACTTAGCCATAGCTGACATGCAGACATGTTCTGCTTTCGGCAAGACACATTTTATTAATGCATCAGGTCTCTGTGGCGCAATTGGTTAGCGCGTTCGACTGTATTGAAAGGTTGGTGGTTCAAGCCCACCCAGGGACGATTTAGTTTTAACTGGACACCGGGTCAAGCTAAGCAACTGCCCATACATTCCATAAGTGAAAAATTCCACTGTGTTTCCAAGAGTAGATTTGATAGAACTGCTCTGTCGTTTCCCTTCCAAACATGTAAATCCGTTGACGTGAGTACGGAGTGTGTGAGAGGTGTTACATATTTTAAGCACATGGGCAACCATACATAGCCACTAGGAAGTAGGATCGAACACATAAGCTGTAATTACCATACATAGCCACTAGGAAGTAGGATCGAACACATAAGCTGTAATTACCATACATAGCCACTAGGAAGTAGGATCGAACACATAAGCTGTAATTACCATACATAGCCACTAGGAAGTAGGATCAAACACATAAGCTGTAATTACTATATATAGCCACAAGGGGGGCAGGACATTTAAGCTGCAATAACTATTCTAGCCACAGATGGCAGCACCTTTAGACAGGTGAGGAGGGTGGAGCCAATACGACACATAGGACACGCCTACTCGGTATTAAAGCAGGGCCTGGAGCCAACGAAATCAGAAACATCCGGCAGTCCATATTAGGGAGTTAGGTAGAGAGGCCTGCTGTTTGTCGCTCACACGCGTGTCCATACAATTCCCCTCCTTTTGCTTCATAGTTACCATACCGAAATACTTTAACAAATAAAGTGAGTTCAAAGCGATCCCGATTAGACTACTTTCTTCAAGAACGCAACAGAGAAGAGCCAGCTGGCTAAAGTGCTACCTAGGAATTGTAAGTATTTAGCAGCTTAGATATGTTCCATATCACCTTGTCTCACGATCATAACATGGAAAATGTTTTTTTCTTGAAAGCCATATTTTGCTGTCTTTTTTTACCAACTCAACATTTAAGGGTGCCACAGGGAGAGGAGAGCTTGATCTGAAGGGGGTGTACCCACATTTCCCCTTTCCAGAACCCATGAGATTACATACGCTCAGAGATGAGGTTAAGGGTTGAAAGGAGATGATTCAGGGGGGACTAAGAGGGAGGGGGCCCTAGAATTGAAATCATATGTGATTTATCAGTGGGAAATGAAATACGGCTACTTTCTATCAACATTTGAAGACATCAATGTCGAGGTGATTGAACGCACAAGTTTTTTTTTCTGTGTATTTTTATTTTTTTTGTTGTTTGGTATTGGAAAACTTCAGCCCGGCTAGCTCAGTCGGTAGAGCATGAGACTCTTAATCTCAGGGTCGTGGGTTCGAGCCCCACGTTGGGCGATGCATCCTTTTAACGTAGCCCATCTGGTGAAATGTTCACAGAAAGCAATAAGGAGTCGTTCTTGGTTCTGTTCGATCATAGATCCACACTAAATGTCAGCCGGTCAGCATGTTGCGTGCTCGAGCCACAACATTTAGCATTGATATGGAATCAGCTAAACAGATTGAAAAATATGCTGCATTTAAATCGTCAGCTGTCAGCTGACGAGAAGGCCAGTTTCCCTCTTCCCACACTCCTCGAATGCAACCAAATCCCAAACAACCGTTCGGAGATCCCAACCCCCAATGCTGCTCGACACCACAGACACCTGAGACGCATCGCAGACGAGATCCCACCCCTGGTTCCAGATGCACAGATACTCCTGTTGCTCGGTAGAGACATTCTTAGAGTACACAAAGTAAGAAGCCAAATAAACGGTCCACACGACGCCCCATTCGCCCAAAAGCTGGACCTTGGATGGGTCGTCATCGGCGACGTGTGCCTCGGAGGAGCGCACAAGCCTCCCCACGTCGGAACATTCAAAACCTCCATTCTGGAAAATGGACGGCCCACTTTCCTCAGCCCATGCAGCAGCAAAATCCAGGTGAAAGAGACATTCGCCCACGGCTACTCAGCGTTGGACACCACAGACAGCACACAGACGTCCAATGGAGAAAACCTTGGTCTTCTATGACTTCTTGGTCTTCTTCTTGACTCTTCCTTCACACAGCCAACGACAACAAGCTCGCTCCTTCAGTGGATGACCTGAGGTTCCTGCAGATCATGGAGGACGAGTATCGACAAGACGAGTCGAAAAGTTGGGTCGCACCCCTTCCTTTCCAGTCCCCACGAAAACAACTGCCCAACAACAGGGAGTACGCCAGAAGCCACCTCAACTCTCTCCGCCGCACTCTAAGCAAGCAACCACAGATGAAAGCCCACTACCTAGAGTTTGTCGAGAAGATGCTTACCAACAAACATGCAGAGATTGCTCCACCTTTACAGGAAGGCCAAGGCCAGGAGTGTTGGTATCTCCCATCATTCGGAGTATATCACCCAAAGAAGCCAGGACAGATCCGTGTGGTGTTCGACTCCAGTGCACCTTACAAAGGAGTCTCTCTCAACGACGTACTCCTCACAGGCCCTGATCTCAACAATACCCTCTTGGGGGTGCTCATGAGATTCCGGAAGGAACCTGTTGCCATCACCGCCGACATTCAGCACATGTTTCACTGCTTCATAGTGCGTGAAGACCACAGAGACTTCCTCCGCTTCCTGTGGTTCCACAACAACGACCCGGAGAGTGACATTGTGGATTACAGAATGTGCGTCCATGTGTTCGGCAACAGCCCATCCCCCGCCGTCGCCATATACGGCCTGAGAAGAGCAGCCAAGGAAGAAGAAAAGAACTTTGGCAGCGACGTGAGAAGGTTCGTCGAACGAGAGTTCTATGTAGATGACGCACTTAAGTCCTTCCCTACCGCAGCGGAGGCCATCAGTGTCCTCAGACGTGCACAAACAATGCTTGCAGTGTCAAACCTCAGGCTGCATAAAATAGCCTCCAACAGACCTGCTGTGCTAGAAGCATTCCCTCCAGAAGATTGTGCCAAGGATATCAAGGATCTCAACCTCCTTACTGATGACCTCCCTCTACAACGCAGCCTTGGAGTGTCCTGGAACATTGCTTCGGACACTTTCACATTCCAGGCCATGGACGACAACAAACCTTTCACCCGTAGAGGAGTGTTGTCCACGGTGAACAGCCTGTATGACCCCCTCGGCTTCTTAGCCCCCGTCACAATACAAGGCAGGCTGCTCCTCAGAGACCTCACCAAGCAAGCCGAGGACTGGGACTCACCCCTCCCCGGAAACAGGGAAGCTGAGTGGACCAGGTGGAGAGACTCATTAAAGGACCTACAAGAGCTTCAGATACCCCGCACCTACACGTCTTTCTCTCCCTCTAGTACTCCATTCAAGGAGCTTTGTGTCTTCGCGGACGCCTCTACTACAGCCATCGCAGCAGTAACTTATCTGAAAGCCACCACCGAAGAGGGACAGACTGAGGTCGGTTTCGTCTTTGGAAAAGCCAAGCTGGCGCCTCAACCAGACCTCTCTATCCCTAGACTGGAATTGTGCGCAGCAGTGCTTGCAGTCGAGATTGCAGAGTTGATCGTGGGAGAGATGGACCTGGAGGTCGACCGTACCACATACTACTCAGACAGCAAGGTAGTCCTTGGGTACATTCATAATCAAGCAAGGCGGTTCTTCGTCTATGTGAACAACAGAGTTCAACGGATACGACAGTCCACATCCCCAGACCAATGGAGGCATGTGCCTACCGACCACAACCCAGCTGACCACGGGTCTAGGTCTATCCCAGCGGCCCTCTTAAGCAGCTCAACATGGCTCTCCGGACCAGCATTTCTTCGGAATCCACTTCCCCACCCTCTTGAAGCCCAAGAGACATTCATCCTTGTTAACCCCGCTTCCGACTCGGACTTACGCCCCGAGATTGCTGTGAACCTCACCGTAGTCGCTCGACACCTTATGGACCCCACACGCTTTGAGCGTTTCTCAAAATGGACCTCTCTCACCACCACAGTCGCACGTCTGATCCATATTGCCCGTTCTTTTGCCCTGCCGGCACAGAAGGGCAGCTGCAGAGGATGGCACATCTGTCCAAGGGGCCCCTCAGAGGAGGAGATGGATGGAGCCAGGATCTTCGTGATGAAGACCGTCCAGCATGAGCTTTATGCAGAAGAGCTGAAGAGCATAGCTCTAACAACAAAGTCTCCCCCCTCGTAGCAGTCTATTGAAGCTACACCCTTTCATCGACGGCAATGGGCTTCTCAGAGTCGGAGGCCGCATAGCTCAGTCTAAGCTAGCAACAGAAGAAACAAACCCCATCATCATCCCGGGCCGCCATCACCTCGCGACCCTGCTCGTGCGTCATCACCATGAGGCCGTGAAACATCAAGGGAGGCACTTTACAGAGGGTGCTGTCAGAGCAGCCGGACTCTGGGTGGTTGGAGCTAAAAGATGCATCAGCAGCATTCTCTTCAAGTGCATCACCTGCAAGAAGCTTCGTGGGAAGACAGAACACCAACAAATGGCAGATCTGCCGGCCGAGCGTCTACAAGTAGCCCCTCCATTCACCTATGTCGGTGTAGATGTCTTCGGACCATGGGAGGTCACTTCACGTCGTACCAGAGGAGGACACGCCAACAGCAAAAGATGGGCTGTCATGTTCTCATGTATGTGCACAAGAGCCGTGCACATCGAAGTAATAGAAGCCATGAGCTCCAGCAGCTGCATTAATGCCCTGAGAAGGTTCTTCGCCATCAGAGGCCCAGCAAAACAAATACGCTCGGACCAAGGCACCAATTTCATCGGTGCCTGCCGAGAACTCAAGATGGATGAACCAAGCTCCAGCTCAGAGACCGTGGAGAAATATCTCCAGGAGCACAACTGCACCTGGGTATTCAACCCACCCCACTCATCTCACATGGGGGGCGCATGGGAGCGCATGATTGGCATCGCCCGTCGCATCCTCAACTGCATGCTCCTTCAATGTGGATCATCGCGTCTCACACACAAAGTCCTGACTACTCTTATGGCTGAGATTACTGCGTTGATGAATGCAAGACCCCTTGTCCCAGTGTCTTCAGACCCGGAGTCTCCTCTCATCCTTACTCCAGCTATGCTCTTGACCCAGAAGACCTGTACAGCCCCTCCTCCCCCAGGTGACTTTGGGGAAGGAGGCCTCTTCAAGGAAGAATGGAAGCAGGTTCAGAGTCTAGTGGACACCTTTTGGAACAGGTGGCGACGAGAGTATCTCCACACACTTCAAAGCCGTCGCAAGTGGCAGGAAAAGAAGCCCAACCTCCAAATAGGAGATATCGTCCTAATGAAGGACAATCAAGCCAAGAGAAACCAGTGGCTTATGGCTATTGTTGTGGAGGCCTTTCCAAGCCAGGACGGGGTCGTGAGGAAAGTGGATATCAGAGTCCTCAAAAACGGCACCCAGAAAGTCTTCTCCCGTCCCGTGGCCGAAGTGGTCCTCCTCCTTTCTCCACAAGACTAGTACTTTTGGTTTTATCTGGGCTCGTTAGAGACCCCAGGGGGGGAGTGTTCTGGACCCTATTCGTTGCTGTATTTTCATGCCGAGGCTTTTAATTTATCGAGCCGTCTTTATTTGTTAGTACTTCCGGTTGGACCGGAAGTGACCATCCCGGAAGTGATTCCGCTGACTACTACATACGTTAACGCTAGAGAAATCTCATCTTCTGCCTTCTTAGTCTTGCTAACTGTATATTCGCAATGTTTTTTCACTCTTTGAATTTGAGTAAACCTTCCTAATCGGCACCACGCTTCTTGGGAGTTATTCATCATCAATTAGTTTAGCTGAACTGGATAGTGGCATTGCTACTCAGATCCACCCAGACCAGTACAGTTATTCTCCTTAGATGGTATTCTAGCATACCAGGGTATAATACAAACTCATTGCCATTGACTGTTTCACAGGATCATTTGTTGCAAACTTAGCCATAGCTGACATGCAGACATGTTCTGCTTTCGGCAAGACACATTTTATTAATGCATCAGGTCTCTGTGGCGCAATTGGTTAGCGCGTTCGACTGTATTGAAAGGTTGGTGGTTCAAGCCCACCCAGGGACGATTTAGTTTTAACTGGACACCGGGTCAAGCTAAGCAACTGCCCATACATTCCATAAGTGAAAAATTCCACTGTGTTTCCAAGAGTAGATTTGATAGAACTGCTCTGTCGTTTCCCTTCCAAACATGTAAATCCGTTGACGTGAGTACGGAGTGTGTGAGAGGTGTTACATATTTTAAGCACATGGGCAACCATACATAGCCACTAGGAAGTAGGATCGAACACATAAGCTGTAATTACCATACATAGCCACTAGGAAGTAGGATCGAACACATAAGCTGTAATTACCATACATAGCCACTAGGAAGTAGGATCGAACACATAAGCTGTAATTACCATACATAGCCACTAGGAAGTAGGATCAAACACATAAGCTGTAATTACTATATATAGCCACAAGGGGGGCAGGACATTTAAGCTGCAATAACTATTCTAGCCACAGATGGCAGCACCTTTAGACAGGTGAGGAGGGTGGAGCCAATACGACACATAGGACACGCCTACTCGGTATTAAAGCAGGGCCTGGAGCCAACGAAATCAGAAACATCCGGCAGTCCATATTAGGGAGTTAGGTAGAGAGGCCTGCTGTTTGTCGCTCACACGCGTGTCCATACAATTCCCCTCCTTTTGCTTCATAGTTACCATACCGAAATACTTTAACAAATAAAGTGAGTTCAAAGCGATCCCGATTAGACTACTTTCTTCAAGAACGCAACAGAGAAGAGCCAGCTGGCTAAAGTGCTACCTAGGAATTGTAAGTATTTAGCAGCTTAGATATGTTCCATATCACCTTGTCTCACGATCATAACATGGAAAATGTTTTTTTCTTGAAAGCCATATTTTGCTGTCTTTTTTTACCAACTCAACATTTAAGGGTGCCACAGGGAGAGGAGAGCTTGATCTGAAGGGGGTGTACCCACATTTCCCCTTTCCAGAACCCATGAGATTACATACGCTCAGAGATGAGGTTAAGGGTTGAAAGGAGATGATTCAGGGGGGACTAAGAGGGAGGGGGCCCTAGAATTTAAATCATATGTGATTTATCAGTGGGAAATGAAATACGGCTACTTTCTATCAACATTTGAAGACATCAATGTCGAGGTGATTGAACGCACAAGTCTTTTTTTCTGTGTATTTTTATTTTTTTTGTTGTTTGGTATTGGAAAACTTCAGCCCGGCTAGCTCAGTCGGTAGAGCATGAGACTCTTAATCTCAGGGTCGTGGGTTCGAGCCCCACGTTGGGCGATGCATCCTTTTAACGTAGCCCATCTGGTGAAATGTTCACAGAAAGCAATAAGGAGTCGTTCTTGGTTCTGTTCGATCATAGATCCACACTAAATGTCAGCCGGTCAGCATGTTGCGTGCTCGAGCCACAACATTTAGCATTGATATGGAATCAGCTAAACAGATTGAAAAATATGCTGCAACTGTGGTTTGTGGCTGCAAACCATAAAAGTCTTGATAATTTGAAGGACGAATAAGCAATATAACATGACTTTGATGGACGGCTACCTACCTGGCCTGTCTTACCTAGACACTTCCAGAGGAGTGGCTCCCATTCAACCTCCAGGATAAATGGGCTTCATTTGGGTCCAAATACAAGGTAAAAAACAATGTGGCCTTTCCCCCCTTCGCTGTGTTTGCTGACTTCATCCGCAGGGAAGCCAGAGTTAAAACAGATCCCAGCTTCAACCTCCCACCTTCCCGCACAGCAGCCGAAAAGAAAGAGAGGTTTGACAGACAGATGAAGACAGCCATATCAGTGCACAAGACACAAGTGTCCCCCACAGAGAGCCCTAGAAACATTGACCCTGGGAAGCACTGCCCCATCCATGACAAAGACCACCCACTGAGTAAATGTAGAGGCTTCAGGGAGAAGACCCTCGAAGAGCGCAAGTAGTTTCTAAAAGACAATCACATATGTTTCCAGTGCTGCTCCTCAACAACCCACTCAGCTCGGGACTGCGTCACAGAGGTGGACTGCAAGGAATGTGGCAGCAACCGTCACACCTCAGCACTCCACCCAGGACTAGCTCCCTGGAAGTCCAAGTCGTCCCCCCCTGCTTCAGAGAACTGGGAGGGAGGAGAACAAGCAGACAATCAGGAAGTCACCTCCAAGTGCACGGAAGTATGCGGAGATGGAATTAGTCTCAGGGCATGTTCCAAGCTCTGCCTCGTCAGCGTCTTTCCTGAAGGACGAAGGGAGGAGTCCAGAAGGATGTACGCTATCTTGGATGAGCAAAGCAACCGTTCCTTGGCGACGTCAGAGTTCTTCAACATCTTCAACGTGGCGTGTAGTCTATCGCCATACACACTCAGGACATGTTTGGCCTCAAGGAGACAGCTGGCAGAAAGGCCCGTGGTTACGTTGTGGAGTCAGCTGACGAGAAGGCCAGTTTCCCTCTTCCCACACTCCTCGAATGCAACCAAATCCCAAACAACCGTTCGGAGATCCCAACCCCCAATGCTGCTCGACACCACAGACACCTGAGACGCATCGCAGACGAGATCCCACCCCTGGTTCCAGATGCACAGATACTCCTGTTGCTCGGTAGAGACATTCTTAGAGTACACAAAGTAAGAAGCCAAATAAACGGTCCACACGACGCCCCATTCGCCCAAAAGCTGGACCTTGGATGGGTCGTCATCGGCGACGTGTGCCTCGGAGGAGCGCACAAGCCTCCCCACGTCGGAACATTCAAAACCTCCATTCTGGAAAATGGACGGCCCACTTTCCTCAGCCCATGCAGCAGCAAAATCCAGGTGAAAGAGACATTCGCCCACGGCTACTCAGCGTTGGACACCACAGACAGCACACAGACGTCCAATGGAGAAAACCTTGGTCTTCTATGACTTCTTGGTCTTCTTCTTGACTCTTCCTTCACACAGCCAACGACAACAAGCTCGCTCCTTCAATGGATGACCTGAGGTTCCTGCAGATCATGGAGGACGAGTATCGACAAGACGAGTCGAAAAGTTGGGTCGCACCCCTTCCTTTCCAGTCCCCACGAAAACAACTGCCCAACAACAGGGAGTACGCCAGAAGCCACCTCAACCCTCTCCGCCGCACTCTAAGCAAGCAACCACAGATGAAAGCCCACTACCTAGAGTTTGTCGAGAAGATGCTTACCAACAAACATTCAGAGATTGCTCCACCTTTACAGGAAGGCCAAGGCCAGGAGTGTTGGTATCTCCCATCATTCGGAGTTTATCACCCAAAGAAGCCAGGACAGATCCGTGTGGTGTTCGACTCCAGTGCACCTTACAAAGGAGTCTCTCTCAACGACGTACTCCTCACAGGCCCTGATCTCAACAATACCCTCTTGGGGGTGCTCATGAGATTCCGGAAGGAACCTGTTGCCATCACCGCCGACATTCAGCACATGTTTCACTGCTTCATAGTGCGTGAAGACCACAGAGACTTCCTCCGCTTCCTGTGGTTCCACAACAACGACCCGGAGAGTGACATTGTGGATTACAGAATGTGCGTCCATGTGTTCGGCAACAGCCCATCCCCCGCCGTCGCCATATACGGCCTGAGAAGAGCAGCCAAGGAAGAAGAAAAGAACTTTGGCAGCGACGTGAGAAGGTTCGTCGAACGAGAGTTCTATGTAGATGACGCACTTAAGTCCTTCCCTACCGCAGCGGAGGCCATCAGTGTCCTCAGACGTGCACAAACAATGCTTGCAGTGTCAAACCTCAGGCTGCATAAAATAGCCTCCAACAGACCTGCTGTGCTAGAAGCATTCCCTCCAGAAGATTGTGCCAAGGATATCAAGGATCTCAACCTCCTTACCGATGACCTCCCTCTACAACGCAGCCTTGGAGTGTCCTGGAACATTGCTTCGGACACTTTCACATTCCAGGCCATGGACGACAACAAACCTTTCACCCGTAGAGGAGTGTTGTCCACGGTGAACAGCCTGTATGACCCCCTCGGCTTCTTAGCCCCCGTCACAATACAAGGCAGGCTGCTCCTCAGAGACCTCACCAAGCAAGCCGAGGACTGGGACTCACCCCTCCCCGGAAACAGGGAAGCTGAGTGGACCAGGTGGAGAGACTCATTAAAGGACCTACAAGAGCTTCAGATACCCCGCACCTACACGTCTTTCTCTCCCTCTAGTACTCCCTTCAAGGAGCTTTGTGTCTTCGCGGACGCCTCTACTACAGCCATCGCAGCAGTAACTTATCTGAAAGCCACCACCGAAGAGGGACAGACTGAGGTCGGTTTCGTCTTTGGAAAAGCCAAGCTGGCGCCTCAACCAGACCTCTCTATCCCTAGACTGGAATTGTGCGCAGCAGTGCTTGCAGTCGAGATTGCAGAGTTGATCGTGGGAGAGATGGACCTGGAGGTCGACCGTACCACATACTACTCAGACAGCAAGGTAGTCCTTGGGTACATTCATAATCAAGCAAGGCGGTTCTTCGTCTATGTGAACAACAGAGTTCAACGGATACGACAGTCCACATCCCCAGACCAATGGAGGCATGTGCCTACCGACCACAACCCAGCTGACCACGGGTCTAGGTCTATCCCAGCGGCCCTCTTAAGCAGCACAACATGGCTCTCCGGACCAGCATTTCTTCGGAATCCACTTCCCCACCCTCTTGAACTTACGCCCCGAGATTGCTGTGAACCTCACCGTAGTCGCTCGACACCTTATGGACCCAACACGCTTTGAGCGTTTCTCAAAATGGACCTCTCTCACCACCACAGTCGCACGTCTGATCCATATTGCCCGTTCTTTTGCCCTGCCGGCACAGAAGGGCAGCTGCAGAGGATGGCACATCTGTCCAAGGGGCCCCTCAGAGGAGGAGATGGATGGAGCCAGGATCTTCGTGATGAAGACCGTCCAGCATGAGCTTTATGCAGAAGAGCTGAAGAGCATAGCTCTAACAACAAAGTCTCCCCCCTCATAGCAGTCTATTGAAGCTACACCCTTTCATCGACGGCAATGGGCTTCTCAGAGTCGGAGGCCGCATAGCTCAGTCTAAGCTAGCAACAGAAGAAACAAACCCCATCATCATCCCGGGCCGCCATCACCTCGCGACCCTGCTCGTGCGTCATCACCATGAGACCGTGAAACATCAAGGGAGGCACTTTACAGAGGGTGCTGTCAGAGCAGCCGGACTCTGGGTGGTTGGAGCTAAAAGATGCATCAGCAGCATTCTCTTCAAGTGCATCACCTGCAAGAAGCTTCGTGGGAAGACAGAACACCAACAAATGGCAGATCTGCCGGCCGAGCGTCTACAAGTAGCCCCTCCATTCACCTATGTCGGTGTAGATGTCTTCGGACCATGGGAGGTCACTTCACGTCGTACCAGAGGAGGACACGCCAACAGCAAAAGATGGGCTGTCATGTTCTCATGTATGTGCACAAGAGCCGTGCACATCGAAGTAATAGAAGCCATGAGCTCCAGCAGCTGCATTAATGCCCTGAGAAGGTTCTTCGCCATCAGAGGCCCAGCAAAACAAATACGCTCGGACCAAGGCACCAATTTCATCGGTGCCTGCCGAGAACTCAAGATGGATGAACCAAGCTCCAGCTCAGAGACCGTGGAGAAATATCTCCAGGAGCACAACTGCACCTGGGTATTCAACCCACCCCACTCATCTCACATGGGGGGCGCATGGGAGCGCATGATTGGCATCGCCCGTCGCATCCTCAACTGCATGCTCCTTCAATGTGGATCATCGCGTCTCACACACAAAGTCCTGACTACTCTTATGGCTGAGATTACTGCGTTGATGAATGCAAGACCCCTTGTCCCAGTGTCTTCAGACCCGGAGTCTCCTCTCATCCTTACTCCAGCTATGCTCTTGACCCAGAAGACCTGTACAGCCCCTCCTCCCCCAGGTGACTTTGGGGAAGGAGGCCTCTTCAAGGAAGAATGGAAGCAGGTTCAGAGTCTAGTGGACACCTTTTGGAACAGGTGGCGACGAGAGTATCTCCACACACTTCAAAGCCGTCGCAAGTGGCAGGAAAAGAAGCCCAACCTCCAAATAGGAGATATCGTCCTAATGAAGGACAATCAAGCCAAGAGAAACCAGTGGCTTATGGCTATTGTTGTGGAGGCCTTTCCAAGCCAGGACGGGGTCGTGAGGAAAGTGGATATCAGAGTCCTCAAAAACGGCACCCAGAAAGTCTTCTCCCGTCCCGTGGCCGAAGTGGTCCTCCTCCTTTCTCCACAAGACTAGTACTTTTGGTTTTATCTGGGCTCGTTAGAGACCCCAGGGGGGGAGTGTTCTGGACCCTATTCGTTGCTGTATTTTCATGCCGAGGCTTTTAATTTATCGAGCCGTCTTTATTTGTTAGTACTTCCGGTTGGACCGGAAGTGACCATCCCGGAAGTGATTCCGCTGACTACTACATACGTTAACGCTAGAGAAATCGCATCTTCTGCCTTCTTAGTCTTGCTAACTGTATATTCGCAATGTTTTTTCACTCTTTGAATTTGAGTAAACCTTCCTAATCGGCACCACGCTTCTTGGGAGTTATTCATCATCAATTAGTTTAGCTGAACTGGATAGTGGCATTGCTGCTCAGATCCACCCAGACCAGTACAGTTATTCTCCTTAGATGGTATTCTAGCATACCAGGGTATAATACAAACTCATTGCCATTGACTGTTTCACAGGATCATTTGTTGCAAACTTAGCCATAGCTGACATGCAGACATGTTCTGCTTTCGGCAAGACACATTTTACTAATGCATCAGGTCTCTGTGGCGCAATTGGTTAGCTGGCTAAAGTGCTATCTAGGAATTGTAAGTATTTAGCAGCTTAGATATGTTCCATATCACCTTGTCTCACGATCATGAAATGGAAATTGATTTTTTCTTGAAAGCCTTATTTTGCTATTTTTTTTTACCAATCTCAGGATCGTGGGTTGGAGCACAACGTTGGGTGCTGCATCCTTTTAACGTAGCCCATCTGGTGGAGTGTTCACAGAAAGCAATAAGGAGTCGTTCTTGGTTCTGTTCGATCATAGATCCACACTAAATGTCAGCAGGTCAGCATGTTGCGTGCTCGAGCCACAACATTTAGCATTGATATGGAATCAGCTAAACAGATTGAAAATATGCTGCAACTGTGGTTTGTGGCTGCAAACCATAAAAGTCTTGATAATTTGAAGGACGAATAAGCAATATAACATGACTTTGAAAGCATGGTTATTATCCTTAGATGGTATTATAGCTTACCAGGGAATAATACAAACTCATTGCCATTGACTGTTTCACAGGATCATTTGTTGCGAACTTAGCCATAGCTGACATGCAGACATGTTCTGGTTTCGGGAAGACACATTTTACTAATGTATCAGGTCTCTGTGGCGCAATTGGTTAGCGCGTTCGACTGTTAATCGAAAGGTTGGTGGTTCAAGCCCACCCAGGGACGATTTGATTTTAACTGGACACCGGGTCAAGCAAGCAACTGCCCATACCTTCCATAAGTGAAATATTCCACTGTGTTTCCAAAAGTAGATTTGATAGAACTGCTCTGTCGTTTCCCTTCCAAACATGTACATCCGTTGACTTCAGTACGGAGTGTGTGAGAAAAGAGCTAGCTGGCTAAAGTGCTATCTAGGAATTGTAAGTGTTTAGCAGCTTAGATATGTTCCATTTCACCTTGTCTCACGATCATAACATGGAAATTGTTTTTTTCTTGAAAGCCATATTTTGCTATCTTTTTTTACCAACTCAACATGTAAGGGTTCCACAGGGAGAGGAGAGCTTACTCTGAAGGGGGTGTTGTTTGGTATTGTAGACTTTCAGCCCGGCTAGCTTAGTTTGTAGAGCATGAGACTCTTAATCTCAGGATCGTGGGTTGGAGCACAACGTTGGGTGCTGCATCCTTTTAACGTAGCCCATCTGGTGGAGTTTTCACAGAAAGCAATAAGGAGTCGTTCTTGGTTCTGTTCGATCATAGATCCACACTAAATGTCAGCCGGTCAGCATGTTGCGTGCTCGAGCCACAACATTTAGCATTGATTTGGAGTCAGCTAAACAGATTGAAAATATGCTGCAACTGTGGTTTGTGGCTGCAAACCTTAAAAGTCTTGATAATTTGAAGGACGAATAAGCAATATAACATGACTTTGAAAGCATGGTTATTATCCTTAGATGGTATTATAGCTTACCAGGGAATAATACAAACTCATTGCCATTGACTGTTTCACAGGATCATTTGTTGCGAACTTAGCCATAGCTGACATGCAGACATGTTCTGCTTTCGGCAAGACACATTTTACTAATGTATCAGGTCTCTGTGGCGCAATTGGTTAGCGCGTTCGACTGTTAATCGAAAGGTTGGTGGTTCAAGCCCACCCAGGGACGATTTGACTTCAACTGGACACTGGGTCAAGCTAAGCAACTGCCCATACCTTCCATAAGTGAAAAATTCCACTGTGTTTCCAAGAGTAGTTTTGATAGAACTGCTCTGTCGTTTCCCTTCCAAACATGTACATCCGTTGACTTGAGTACGGAGTGTGTGAGAAAAGAGCTAGCTGGCTAAAGTGCTATCTAGGAATTGTAAGTGTTTAGCAGCTTAGATATGTTCCATTTCACCTTGTCTCACGATCATAACATGGAAATTGTTTTTTTCTTGAAAGCCATATTTTGCTATCTTTTTTTACCAACTCAACATGTAAGGGTGCCACAGGGAGAGGAGAGCTTACTCTGAAGGGGGTGTTGTTTGGTATTGTAGACTTTCAGCCCGGCTAGCTTAGTTGGTAGAGCATGAGACTCTTAATCTCAGGAGCGTGGGTTGGAGCCCAACGTTGGGTGCTGCATCCTTTTAACGTAGCCCATCTGGTGGAGTGTTCACAGAAAGCAATAAGGAGTCGTTCTTGGTTCTGTTCGATCATAGATCCACACTAAATGTCAGCCGGTCAGCATGTTGCGTGCTCGAGCCACAACATTTAGCATTGATTTGGAATCAGCTAAACAGATTGAAAATATGCTGCAACTGTGGTTTGTGGCTGCAAACCATAAAAGTCTTGATAATTTGAAGGACGAATAAGCAATATAACATGACTTTGAAAGCATGGTTATTATCCTTAGATGGTATTATAGCTTACCAGGGAATAATACAAACTCATTGCCATTGACTGTTTCACAGGATCATTTGTTGCGAACTTAGCCATAGCTGACATGCAGACATGTTCTGCTTTCGGCAAGACACATTTTACTAATGTATCAGGTCTCTGTGGCGCAATTGGTCAGCGCGTTCGACTGTTAATCGAAAGGTTGGTGGTTCAAGCCCACCCAGGGACGATTTGATTTTAACTGGACACCGGGTCAAGCTAAGCAACTGCCCATACCTTCCATAAGTGAAATATTCCACTGTGTTTCCAAAAGTAGATTTGATAGAACTGCTCTGTCGTTTCCCTTCCAAACATGTACATCCGTTGACTTGAGTACGGAGTGTGTGAGAAAAGAGCTAGCTGGCTAAAGTGCTATCTAGGAATTGTAAGTGTTTAGCAGCTTAGATATTTTGCTATCTTTTTTTACCAACTCAACATGTAAGGGTGCCACAGGGAGAGGAGAGCTTACTCTGAAGGGGGTGTTGTTTGGTATTGTAGACTTTCAGCCCGGCTAGCTTAGTTGGTAGTTGCTTAGCTTGACACTGGGTCAAGCTAAGCAACTGCCCATACCTTCCATAAGTGAAAAATTCCACTGTGTTTCCAAGAGTAGTTTTGATAGAACTGCTCTGTCGTTTCCCTTCCAAACATGTACATCCGTTGACTTGAGTACGGAGTGTGTGAGAAAAGAGCTAGCTGGCTAAAGTGCTATCTAGGAATTGTAAGTGTTTAGCAGCTTAGATATTTTGCTATCTTTTTTTACCAACTCAACATGTAAGGGTGCCACAGGGAGAGGAGAGCTTACTCTGAAAGGGGTGTTGTTTGGTATTGTAGACTTTCAGCCCGGCTAGCTTAGTTGGTAGTTGCTTAGCTTGACACTGGGTCAAGCTAAGCAACTGCCCATACCTTCCATAAGTGAAAAATTCCACTGTGTTTCCAAGAGTAGTTTTGATAGAACTGCTCTGTCGTTTCCCTTCCAAACAATGTACATCCGTTGACTTGAGTACGGAGTGTGTGAGAAAAGAGCTAGCTGGCTAAAGTGCTATCTAGGAATTGTAAGTGTTTAGCAGCTTAGATATGTTCCATTTCACCTTGTCTCACGATCATAACATGGAAATTGTTTTTTTCTTGAAAGCCATATTTTGCTATCTTTTTTTACCAACTCAACATGTAAGGGTGCCACAGGGAGAGGAGAGCTTACTCTGAAGGGGGTGTTGTTTGGTATTGTAGACTTTCAGCCCGGCTAGCTTAGTTGGTAGAGCATGAGACTCTTAATCTCAGGAGCGTGGGTTGGAGCCCAACGTTGGGTGCTGCATCCTTTTAACGTAGCCCATCTGGTGGAGTGTTCACAGAAAGCAATAAGGAGTCGTTCTTGGTTCTGTTCGATCATAGATCCACACTAAATGTCAGCCGGTCAGCATGTTGCGTGCTCGAGCCACAACATTTAGCATTGATTTGGAATCAGCTAAACAGATTGAAAATATGCTGCAACTGTGGTTTGTGGCTGCAAACCATAAAAGTCTTGATAATTTGAAGGACGAATAAGCAATATAACATGACTTTGAAAGCATGGTTATTATCCTTAGATGGTATTATAGCTTACCAGGGAATAATACAAACTCATTGCCATTGACTGTTTCACAGGATCATTTGTTGCGAACTTAGCCATAGCTGACATGCAGACATGTTCTGCTTTCGGCAAGACACATTTTACTAATGTATCAGGTCTCTGTGGCGCAATTGGTTAGCGCGTTCGACTGTTAATCGAAAGGTCGATTTGACTTCAACTGGACACTGGGTCAAGCTAAGCAACTGCCCATACCTTCCATAAGTGAAAAATTCCACTGTGTTTCCAATAGTAGTTTTGATAGAACTGCTCTGTCGTTTCCCTTCCAAACATGTACATCCGTTGACTTGAGTACGGAGTGTGTGAGAAAAGAGCTAGCTGGCTAAAGTGCTATCTAGGAATTGTAAGTGTTTAGCAGCTTAGATATGTTCCATTTCACCTTGTCTCACGATCATAACATGGAAATTGTTTTTTTCTTGAAAGCCATATTTTGCTATCTTTTTTTACCAACTCAACATGTAAGGGTGCCACAGGGAGAGGAGAGCTTACTCTGAAGGGGGTGTTGTTTGGTATTGTAGACTTTCAGCCCGGCTAGCTTAGTTGGTAGAGCATGAGACTCTTAATCTCAGGATCGTGGGTTGGAGCACAACGTTGGGTGCTGCATCCTTTTAACGTAGCCCATCTGGTGGAGTTTTCACAGAAAGCAATAAGGAGTCGTTCTTGGTTCTGTTCGATCATAGATCCACACTAAATGTCAGCCGGTCAGCATGTTGCGTGCTCGAGCCACAACATTTAGCATTGATTTGGAGTCAGCTAAACAGATTGAAAATATGCTGCAACTGTGGTTTGTGGCTGCAAACCTTAAAAGTCTTGATAATTTGAAGGACGAATAAGCAATATAACATGACTTTGAAAGCATGGTTATTATCCTTAGATGGTATTATAGCTTACCAGGGAATAATACAAACTCATTGCCATTGACTGTTTCACAGGATCATTTGTTGCGAACTTAGCCATAGCTGACATGCAGACATGTTCTGCTTTCGGCAAGACACATTTTACTAATGTA
This sequence comes from Pollachius pollachius, assembly GCF_949987615.1. Taxonomy (NCBI): domain Eukaryota; kingdom Metazoa; phylum Chordata; class Actinopteri; order Gadiformes; family Gadidae; genus Pollachius; species Pollachius pollachius. The sequence continues at coordinate 9,911,187 of NC_136953.1, read as the reverse complement.
TCAGGTCTCTGTGGCGCAATTGGTTAGCGCGTTCGACTGTTAATCGAAAGGTTGGTGGTTCAAGCCCACCCAGGGACGATTTGACTTCAACTGGACACTGGGTCAAGCTAAGCAACTGCCCATACCTTCCATAAGTGAAAAATTCCACTGTGTTTCCAAGAGTAGTTTTGATAGAACTGCTCTGTCGTTTCCCTTCCAAACATGTACATCCGTTGACTTGAGTACGGAGTGTGTGAGAAAAGAGCTAGCTGGCTAAAGTGCTATCTAGGAATTGTAAGTGTTTAGCAGCTTAGATATGTTCCATTTCACCTTGTCTCACGATCATAACATGGAAATTGTTTTTTTCTTGAAAGCCATATTTTGCTATCTTTTTTTACCAACTCAACATGTAAGGGTGCCACAGGGAGAGGAGAGCTTACTCTGAAGGGGGTGTTGTTTGGTATTGTAGACTTTCAGCCCGGCTAGCTTAGTTGGTAGAGCATGAGACTCTTAATCTCAGGAGCGTGGGTTGGAGCCCAACGTTGGGTGCTGCATCCTTTTAACGTAGCCCATCTGGTGGAGTGTTCACAGAAAGCAATAAGGAGTCGTTCTTGGTTCTGTTCGATCATAGATCCACACTAAATGTCAGCCGGTCAGCATGTTGCGTGCTCGAGCCACAACATTTAGCATTGATTTGGAATCAGCTAAACAGATTGAAAATATGCTGCAACTGTGGTTTGTGGCTGCAAACCATAAAAGTCTTGATAATTTGAAGGACGAATAAGCAATATAACATGACTTTGAAAGCATGGTTATTATCCTTAGATGGTATTATAGCTTACCAGGGAATAATACAAACTCATTGCCATTGACTGTTTCACAGGATCATTTGTTGCGAACTTAGCCATAGCTGACATGCAGACATGTTCTGCTTTCGGCAAGACACATTTTACTAATGTATCAGGTCTCTGTGGCGCAATTGGTTAGCGCGTTCGACTGTTAATCGAAAGGTTGGTGGTTCAAGCCCACCCAGGGACGATTTGACTTCAACTGGACACTGGGTCAAGCTAAGCAACTGCCCATACCTTCCATAAGTGAAAAATTCCACTGTGTTTCCAAGAGTAGTTTTGATAGAACTGCTCTGTCGTTTCCCTTCCAAACATGTACATCCGTTGACTTGAGTACGGAGTGTGTGAGAAAAGAGCTAGCTGGCTAAAGTGCTATCTAGGAATTGTAAGTGTTTAGCAGCTTAGATATGTTCCATTTCACCTTGTCTCACGATCATAACATGGAAATTGTTTTTTTCTTGAAAGCCATATTTTGCTATCTTTTTTTACCAACTCAACATGTAAGGGTGCCACAGGGAGAGGAGAGCTTACTCTGAAGGGGGTGTTGTTTGGTATTGTAGACTTTCAGCCCGGCTAGCTTAGTTGGTAGAGCATGAGACTCTTAATCTCAGGAGCGTGGGTTGGAGCCCAACGTTGGGTGCTGCATCCTTTTAACGTAGCCCATCTGGTGGAGTGTTCACAGAAAGCAATAAGGAGTCGTTCTTGGTTCTGTTCGATCATAGATCCACACTAAATGTCAGCCGGTCAGCATGTTGCGTGCTCGAGCCACAACATTTAGCATTGATTTGGAATCAGCTAAACAGATTGAAAATATGCTGCAACTGTGGTTTGTGGCTGCAAACCATAAAAGTCTTGATAATTTGAAGGACGAATAAGCAATATAACATGACTTTGAAAGCATGGTTATTATCCTTAGATGGTATTATAGCTTACCAGGGAATAATACAAACTCATTGCCATTGACTGTTTCACAGGATCATTTGTTGCGAACTTAGCCATAGCTGACATGCAGACATGTTCTGGTTTCGGCAAGACACATTTTACTAATGTATCAGGTCTCTGTGGCGCAATTGGTTAGCGCGTTCGACTGTTAATCGAAAGGTTGGTGGTTCAAGCCCACCCAGGGACGGTTTGATTTTAACTGGACACCGGGTCAAGCTAAGCAACTGCCCATACCTTCCATAAGTGAAATATTCCACTGTGTTTCCAAAATTAGATTTGATAGAACTGCTCTGTCGTTTCCCTTCCAAACATGTACATCCGTTGACTTGAGTACGGAGTGTGTGAGAAAAGAGCTAGCTGGCTAAAGTGCTATCTAGGAATTGTAAGTGTTTAGCAGCTTAGATATTTTGCTATCTTTTTTTACCAACTCAACATGTAAGGGTGCCACAGGGAGAGGAGAGCTTACTCTGAAGGGGGTGTTGTTTGGTATTGTAGACTTTCAGCCCGGCTAGCTTAGTTGGTAGTTGCTTAGCTTGACACTGGGTCAAGCTAAGCAACTGCCCATACCTTCCATAAGTGAAAAATTCCACTGTGTTTCCAAGAGTAGTTTTGATAGAACTGCTCTGTCGTTTCCCTTCCAAACATGTACATCCGTTGACTTGAGTACGGAGTGTGTGAGAAAAGAGCTAGCTGGCTAAAGTGCTATCTAGGAATTGTAAGTGTTTAGCAGCTTAGATATGTTCCATTTCACCTTGTCTCACGATCATAACATGGAAATTGTTTTTTTCTTGAAAGCCATATTTTGCTATCTTTTTTTACCAACTCAACATGTAAGGGTGCCACAGGGAGAGGAGAGCTTACTCTGAAGGGGGTGTTGTTTGGTATTGTAGACTTTCAGCCCGGCTAGCTTAGTTGGTAGAGCATGAGACTCTTAATCTCAGGAGCGTGGGTTGGAGCCCAACGTTGGGTGCTGCATCCTTTTAACGTAGCCCATCTGGTGGAGTGTTCACAGAAAGCAATAAGGAGTCGTTCTTGGTTCTGTTCGATCATAGATCCACACTAAATGTCAGCCGGTCAGCATGTTGCGTGCTCGAGCCACAACATTTAGCATTGATTTGGAATCAGCTAAACAGATTGAAAATATGCTGCAACTGTGGTTTGTGGCTGCAAACCATAAAAGTCTTGATAATTTGAAGGACGAATAAGCAATATAACATGACTTTGAAAGCATGGTTATTATCCTTAGATGGTATTATAGCTTACCAGGGAATAATACAAACTCATTGCCATTGACTGTTTCACAGGATCATTTGTTGCGAACTTAGCCATAGCTGACATGCAGACATGTTCTGCTTTCGGCAAGACACATTTTACTAATGTATCAGGTCTCTGTGGCGCAATTGGTTAGCGCGTTCGACTGTTAATCGAAAGGTTGGTGGTTCAAGCCCACCCAGGGACGATTTGACTTCAACTGGACCCTGGGTCAAGCTAAGCAACTGCCCATACTTTCCATAAGTGAAAATTTCTACTGTGTTTCCAAGAGTAGTTTTGATAGAACTGCTCTGTCGTTTCCCTTCCAAACATGTACATCCGTTGACTTGAGTACGGAGTGTGTGAGAAAAGAGCTAGCTGGCTAAAGTGCTATCTAGGAATTGTAATTTTTTAGCAGCTTAGATATTTTGCTATCTTTTTTTACCAACTCAACATGTAAGGGTGCCACAGGGAGAGGAGAGCTTACTCTGAAAGGGGTGTTGTTTGGTATTGTAGACTTTCAGCCCGGCTAGCTTAGTTGGTAGTTGCTTAGCTTGACACTGGGTCAAGCTAAGCAACTGCCCATACCTTCCATAAGTGAAAAATTCCACTGTGTTTCCAAGAGTAGTTTTGATAGAACTGCTCTGTCGTTTCCCTTCCAAACATGTACATCCGTTGACTTGAGTACGGAGTGTGTGAGAAAAGAGCTAGCTGGCTAAAGTGCTATCTAGGAATTGTAAGTGTTTAGCAGCTTAGATATGTTCCATTTCACCTTGTCTCACGATCATAACATGGAAATTGTTTTTTTCTTGAAAGCCATATTTTGCTATCTTTTTTTACCAACTCAACATGTAAGGGTGCCACAGGGAGAGGAGAGCTTACTCTGAAGGGGGTGTTGTTTGGTATTGTAGACTTTCAGCCCGGCTAGCTTAGTTGGTAGAGCATGAGACTCTTAATCTCAGGAGCGTGGGTTGGAGCCCAACGTTGGGTGCTGCATCCTTTTAACGTAGCCCATCTGGTGGAGTGTTCACAGAAAGCAATAAGGAGTCGTTCTTGGTTCTGTTCGATCATAGATCCACACTAAATGTCAGCCGGTCAGCATGTTGCGTGCTCGAGCCACAACATTTAGCATTGATTTGGAATCAGCTAAACAGATTGAAAATATGCTGCAACTGTGGTTTGTGGCTGCAAACCATAAAAGTCTTGATAATTTGAAGGACGAATAAGCAATATAACATGACTTTGAAAGCATGGTTATTATCCTTAGATGGTATTATAGCTTACCAGGGAATAATACAAACTCATTGCCATTGACTGTTTCACAGGATCATTTGTTGCGAACTTAGCCATAGCTGACATGCAGACATGTTCTGCTTTCGGCAAGACACATTTTACTAATGTATCAGGTCTCTGTGGCGCAATTGGTTAGCGCGTTCGACTGTTAATTGAAAGGTCGATTTGACTTCAACTGGACACTGGGTCAAGCTAAGCAACTGCCCATACCTTCCATAAGTGAAAAATTCCACTGTGTTTCCAAGAGTAGTTTTGATAGAACTGCTCTGTCGTTTCCCTTCCAAACATGTACATCCGTTGACTTGAGTACGGAGTGTGTGAGAAAAGAGCTAGCTGGCTAAAGTGCTATCTAGGAATTGTAAGTGTTTAGCAGCTTAGATATGTTCCATTTCACCTTGTCTCACGATCATAACATGGAAATTGTTTTTTTCTTGAAAGCCATATTTTGCTATCTTTTTTTACCAACTCAACATGTAAGGGTGCCACAGGGAGAGGAGAGCTTACTCTGAAGGGGGTGTTGTTTGGTATTGTAGACTTTCAGCCCGGCTAGCTTAGTTGGTAGAGCATGAGACTCTTAATCTCAGGAGCGTGGGTTGGAGCCCAACGTTGGGTGCTGCATCCTTTTAACGTAGCCCATCTGGTGGAGTGTTCACAGAAAGCAATAAGGAGTCGTTCTTGGTTCTGTTCGATCATAGATCCACACTAAATGTCAGCCGGTCAGCATGTTGCGTGCTCGAGCCACAACATTTAGCATTGATTTGGAATCAGCTAAACAGATTGAAAATATGCTGCAACTGTGGTTTGTGGCTGCAAACCTTAAAAGTCTTGATAATTTGAAGGACGAATAAGCAATATAACATGACTTTGAAAGCATGGTTATTATCCTTAGATGGTATTATAGCTTACCAGGGAATAATACAAACTCATTGCCATTGACTGTTTCACAGGATCATTTGTTGCGAACTTAGCCATAGCTGACATGCAGACATGTTCTGCTTTCGGCAAGACACATTTTACTAATGTATCAGGTCTCTGTGGCGCAATTGGTTAGCGCGTTCGACTGTTAATCGAAAGGTTGGTGGTTCAAGCCCACCCAGGGACGATTTGACTTCAACTGGACACTGGGTCAAGCTAAGCAACTGCCCATACCTTCCATAAGTGAAAAATTCCACTGTGTTTCCAAGAGTAGTTTTGATAGAACTGCTCTGTCGTTTCCCTTCCAAACATGTACATCCGTTGACTTGAGTACGGAGTGTGTGAGAAAAGAGCTAGCTGGCTAAAGTGCTATCTAGGAATTGTAAGTGTTTAGCAGCTTAGATATGTTCCATTTCACCTTGTCTCACGATCATAACATGGAAATTGTTTTTTTCTTGAAAGCCATATTTTGCTATCTTTTTTTACCAACTCAACATGTAAGGGTGCCACAGGGAGAGGAGAGCTTACTCTGAAGGGGGTGTTGTTTGGTATTGTAGACTTTCAGCCCGGCTAGCTTAGTTGGTAGAGCATGAGACTCTTAATCTCAGGAGCGTGGGTTGGAGCCCAACGTTGGGTGCTGCATCCTTTTAACGTAGCCCATCTGGTGGAGTGTTCACAGAAAGCAATAAGGAGTCGTTCTTGGTTCTGTTCGATCATAGATCCACACTAAATGTCAGCCGGTCAGCATGTTGCGTGCTCGAGCCACAACATTTAGCATTGATTTGGAATCAGCTAAACAGATTGAAAATATGCTGCAACTGTGGTTTGTGGCTGCAAACCATAAAAGTCTTGATAATTTGAAGGACGAATAAGCAATATAACATGACTTTGAAAGCATGGTTATTATCCTTAGATGGTATTATAGCTTACCAGGGAATAATACAAACTCATTGCCATTGACTGTTTCACAGGATCATTTGTTGCGAACTTAGCCATAGCTGACATGCAGACATGTTCTGGTTTCGGCAAGACACATTTTACTAATGTATCAGGTCTCTGTGGCGCAATTGGTTAGCGCGTTCGACTGTTAATCGAAAGGTTGGTGGTTCAAGCCCACCCAGGGACGGTTTGATTTTAACTGGACACCGGGTCAAGCTAAGCAACTGCCCATACCTTCCATAAGTGAAATATTCCACTGTGTTTCCAAAATTAGATTTGATAGAACTGCTCTGTCGTTTCCCTTCCAAACATGTACATCCGTTGACTTGAGTACGGAGTGTGTGAGAAAAGAGCTAGCTGGCTAAAGTGCTATCTAGGAATTGTAATTTTTTAGCAGCTTAGATATTTTGCTATCTTTTTTTACCAACTCAACATGTAAGGGTGCCACAGGGAGAGGAGAGCTTACTCTGAAGGGGGTGTTGTTTGGTATTGTAGACTTTCAGCCCGGCTAGCTTAGTTGGTAGTTGCTTAGCTTGACACTGGGTCAAGCTAAGCAACTGCCCATACCTTCCATAAGTGAAAAATTCCACTGTGTTTCCAAGAGTAGTTTTGATAGAACTGCTCTGTCGTTTCCCTTCCAAACATGTACATCCGTTGACTTGAGTACGGAGTGTGTGAGAAAAGAGCTAGCTGGCTAAAGTGCTATCTAGGAATTGTAAGTGTTTAGCAGCTTAGATATGTTCCATTTCACCTTGTCTCACGATCATAACATGGAAATTGTTTTTTTCTTGAAAGCCATATTTTGCTATCTTTTTTTACCAACTCAACATGTAAGGGTGCCACAGGGAGAGGAGAGCTTACTCTGAAGGGGGTGTTGTTTGGTATTGTAGACTTTCAGCCCGGCTAGCTTAGTTGGTAGAGCATGAGACTCTTAATCTCAGGAGCGTGGGTTGGAGCCCAACGTTGGGTGCTGCATCCTTTTAACGTAGCCCATCTGGTGGAGTGTTCACAGAAAGCAATAAGGAGTCGTTCTTGGTTCTGTTCGATCATAGATCCACACTAAATGTCAGCCGGTCAGCATGTTGCGTGCTCGAGCCACAACATTTAGCATTGATTTGGAATCAGCTAAACAGATTGAAAATATGCTGCAACTGTGGTTTGTGGCTGCAAACCATAAAAGTCTTGATAATTTGAAGGACGAATAAGCAATATAACATGACTTTGAAAGCATGGTTATTATCCTTAGATGGTATTATAGCTTACCAGGGAATAATACAAACTCATTGCCATTGACTGTTTCACAGGATCATTTGTTGCGAACTTAGCCATAGCTGACATGCAGACATGTTCTGCTTTCGGCAAGACACATTTTACTAATGTATCAGGTCTCTGTGGCGCAATTGGTTAGGGCGTTCGACTGTTAATCGAAAGGTCGATTTGACTTCAACTGGACACCGGGTCAAGCTAAGCAACTGCCCATACCTTCCATAAGTGAAAAATTCCACTGTGTTTCCAATAGTAGTTTTGATAGAACTGCTCTGTCGTTTCCCTTCCAAACATGTACATCCGTTGACTTGAGTACGGAGTGTGTGAGAAAAGAGCTAGCTGGCTAAAGTGCTATCTAGGAATTGTAAGTGTTTAGCAGCTTAGATATGTTCCATTTCACCTTGTCTCACGATCATAACATGGAAATTGTTTTTTTCTTGAAAGCCATATTTTGCTATCTTTTTTTACCAACTCAACATGTAAGGGTGCCACAGGGAGAGGAGAGCTTACTCTGAAGGGGGTGTTGTTTGGTATTGTAGACTTTCAGCCCGGCTAGCTTAGTTGGTAGAGCATGAGACTCTTAATCTCAGGAGCGTGGGTTGGAGCCCAACGTTGGGTGCTGCATCCTTTTAACGTAGCCCATCTGGTGGAGTGTTCACAGAAAGCAATAAGGAGTCGTTCTTGGTTCTGTTCGATCATAGATCCACACTAAATGTCAGCCGGTCAGCATGTTGCGTGCTCGAGCCACAACATTTAGCATTGATTTGGAGTCAGCTAAACAGATTGAAAATATGCTGCAACTGTGGTTTGTGGCTGCAAACCATAAAAGTCTTGATAATTTGAAGGACGAATAAGCAATATAACATGACTTTGAAAGCATGGTTATTATCCTTAGATGGTATTATAGCTTACCAGGGAATAATACAAACTCATTGCCATTGACTGTTTCACAGGATCATTTGTTGCGAACTTAGCCATAGCTGACATGCAGACATGTTCTGCTTTCGGCAAGACACATTTTACTAATGTATCAGGTCTCTGTGGCGCAATTGGTCAGCGCGTTCGACTGTTAATCGAAAGGTTGGTGGTTCAAGCCCACCCAGGGACGATTTGATTTTAACTGGACACCGGGTCAAGCTAAGCAACTGCCCATACCTTCCATAAGTGAAATATTCCACTGTGTTTCCAAAAGTAGATTTGATAGAACTGCTCTGTCGTTTCCCTTCCAAACATGTACATCCGTTGACTTGAGTACGGAGTGTGTGAGAAAAGAGCTAGCTGGCTAAAGTGCTATCTAGGAATTGTAAGTGTTTAGCAGCTTAGATATTTTGCTATCTTTTTTTACCAACTCAACATGTAAGGGTGCCACAGGGAGAGGAGAGCTTACTCTGAAGGGGGTGTTGTTTGGTATTGTAGACTTTCAGCCCGGCTAGCTTAGTTGGTAGTTGCTTAGCTTGACACTGGGTCAAGCTAAGCAACTGCCCATACCTTCCATAAGTGAAAAATTCCACTGTGTTTCCAAGAGTAGTTTTGATAGAACTGCTCTGTCGTTTCCCTTCCAAACATGTACATCCGTTGACTTGAGTACGGAGTGTGTGAGAAAAGAGCTAGCTGGCTAAAGTGCTATCTAGGAATTGTAAGTGTTTAGCAGCTTAGATATTTTGCTATCTTTTTTTACCAACTCAACATGTAAGGGTGCCACAGGGAGAGGAGAGCTTACTCTGAAAGGGGTGTTGTTTGGTATTGTAGACTTTCAGCCCGGCTAGCTTAGTTGGTAGTTGCTTAGCTTGACACTGGGTCAAGCTAAGCAACTGCCCATACCTTCCATAAGTGAAAAATTCCACTGTGTTTCCAAGAGTAGTTTTGATAGAACTGCTCTGTCGTTTCCCTTCCAAACAATGTACATCCGTTGACTTGAGTACGGAGTGTGTGAGAAAAGAGCTAGCTGGCTAAAGTGCTATCTAGGAATTGTAAGTGTTTAGCAGCTTAGATATGTTCCATTTCACCTTGTCTCACGATCATAACATGGAAATTGTTTTTTTCTTGAAAGCCATATTTTGCTATCTTTTTTTACCAACTCAACATGTAAGGGTGCCACAGGGAGAGGAGAGCTTACTCTGAAGGGGGTGTTGTTTGGTATTGTAGACTTTCAGCCCGGCTAGCTTAGTTGGTAGAGCATGAGACTCTTAATCTCAGGAGCGTGGGTTGGAGCCCAACGTTGGGTGCTGCATCCTTTTAACGTAGCCCATCTGGTGGAGTGTTCACAGAAAGCAATAAGGAGTCGTTCTTGGTTCTGTTCGATCATAGATCCACACTAAATGTCAGCCGGTCAGCATGTTGCGTGCTCGAGCCACAACATTTAGCATTGATTTGGAATCAGCTAAACAGATTGAAAATATGCTGCAACTGTGGTTTGTGGCTGCAAACCATAAAAGTCTTGATAATTTGAAGGACGAATAAGCAATATAACATGACTTTGAAAGCATGGTTATTATCCTTAGATGGTATTATAGCTTACCAGGGAATAATACAAACTCATTGCCATTGACTGTTTCACAGGATCATTTGTTGCGAACTTAGCCATAGCTGACATGCAGACATGTTCTGCTTTCGGCAAGACACATTTTACTAATGTATCAGGTCTCTGTGGCGCAATTGGTTAGCGCGTTCGACTGTTAATCGAAAGGTCGATTTGACTTCAACTGGACACTGGGTCAAGCTAAGCAACTGCCCATACCTTCCATAAGTGAAAAATTCCACTGTGTTTCCAATAGTAGTTTTGATAGAACTGCTCTGTCGTTTCCCTTCCAAACATGTACATCCGTTGACTTGAGTACGGAGTGTGTGAGAAAAGAGCTAGCTGGCTAAAGTGCTATCTAGGAATTGTAAGTGTTTAGCAGCTTAGATATGTTCCATTTCACCTTGTCTCACGATCATAACATGGAAATTGTTTTTTTCTTGAAAGCCATATTTTGCTATCTTTTTTTACCAACTCAACATGTAAGGGTGCCACAGGGAGAGGAGAGCTTACTCTGAAGGGGGTGTTGTTTGGTATTGTAGACTTTCAGCCCGGCTAGCTTAGTTGGTAGAGCATGAGACTCTTAATCTCAGGAGCGTGGGTTGGAGCCCAACGTTGGGTGCTGCATCCTTTTAACGTAGCCCATCTGGTGGAGTGTTCACAGAAAGCAATAAGGAGTCGTTCTTGGTTCTGTTCGATCATAGATCCACACTAAATGTCAGCCGGTCAGCATGTTGCGTGCTCGAGCCACAACATTTAGCATTGATTTGGAGTCAGCTAAACAGATTGAAAATATGCTGCAACTGTGGTTTGTGGCTGCAAACCATAAAAGTCTTGATAATTTGAAGGACGAATAAGCAATATAACATGACTTTGAAAGCATGGTTATTATCCTTAGATGGTATTATAGCTTACCAGGGAATAATACAAACTCATTGCCATTGACTGTTTCACAGGATCATTTGTTGCGAACTTAGCCATAGCTGACATGCAGACATGTTCTGCTTTCGGCAAGACACATTTTACTAATGTATCAGGTCTCTGTGGCGCAATTGGTCAGCGCGTTCGACTGTTAATCGAAAGGTTGGTGGTTCAAGCCCACCCAGGGACGATTTGATTTTAACTGGACACCGGGTCAAGCTAAGCAACTGCCCATACCTTCCATAAGTGAAATATTCCACTGTGTTTCCAAAAGTAGATTTGATAGAACTGCTCTGTCGTTTCCCTTCCAAACATGTACATCCGTTGACTTGAGTACGGAGTGTGTGAGAAAAGAGCTAGCTGGCTAAAGTGCTATCTAGGAATTGTAAGTGTTTAGCAGCTTAGTTATTTTGCTATCTTTTTTTACCAACTCAACATGTAAGGGTGCCACAGGGAGAGGAGAGCTTACTCTGAAGGGGGTGTTGTTTGGTATTGTAGACTTTCAGCCCGGCTAGCTTAGTTGGTAGTTGCTTAGCTTGACACTGGGTCAAGCTAAGCAACTGCCCATACCTTCCATAAGTGAAAAATTCCACTGTGTTTCCAAGAGTAGTTTTGATAGAACTGCTCTGTCGTTTCCCTTCCAAACATGTACATCCGTTGACTTGAGTACGGAGTGTGTGAGAAAAGAGCTAGCTGGCTAAAGTGCTATCTAGGAATTGTAAGTGTTTAGCAGCTTAGATATGTTCCATTTCACCTTGTCTCACGATCATAACATGGAAATAGTTTTTTTCTTGAAAGCCATATTTTGCTATCTTTTTTTACCAACTCAACATGTAAGGGTGCCACAGGGAGAGGAGAGCTTACTCTGAAGGGGGTGTTGTTTGGTATTGTAGACTTTCAGCCCGGCTAGCTTAGTTGGTAGAGCATGAGACTCTTAATCTCAGGAGCGTGGGTTGGAGCCCAACGTTGGGTGCTGCATCCTTTTAACGTAGCCCATCTGGTGGAGTGTTCACAGAAAGCAATAAGGAGTCGTTCTTGGTTCTGTTCGATCATAGATCCACACTAAATGTCAGCCGGTCAGCATGTTGCGTGCTCGAGCCACAACATTTAGCATTGATTTGGAATCAGCTAAACAGATTGAAAATATGCTGCAACTGTGGTTTGTGGCTGCAAACCATAAAAGTCTTGATAATTTGAAGGACGAATAAGCAATATAACATGACTTTGAAAGCATGGTTATTATCCTTAGATGGTATTATAGCTTACCAGGGAATAATACAAACTCATTGCCATTGACTGTTTCACAGGATCATTTGTTGCGAACTTAGCCATAGCTGACATACAGACATGTTCTGCTTTCGGCAAGACACATTTTACTAATGTATCAGGTCTCTGTGGCGCAATTGGTTAGCGCGTTCGACTGTTAATCGAAAGGTTGGTGGTTCAAGCCCACCCAGGGACGATTTGACTTACCCTGGACACTGGGTCAAGCTAAGCAACTGCCCATACCTTCCATAAGTGAAAAATTCCACTGTGTTTCCAAGAGTAGTTTTGATAGAACTGCTCTGTCGTTTCCCTTCCAAACATGTACATCCGTTGACTTGAGTACGGAGTGTGTGAGAAAAGAGCTAGCTGGCTAAAGTGCTATCTAGGAATTGTAAGTGTTTAGCAGCTTAGATATGTTCCATTTCACCTTGTCTCACGATCATAACATGGAAATTGTTTTTTCTTGAAAGCCATATTTTGCTATCTTTTTTTACCAACTCAACATTTAAGGGTGCCACAGGGAGAGGAGAGCTTACTCTGAAGGGGGTGTTGTTTGGTATTGTAGACTTTCAGCCCGGCTAGCTTAGTTGGTAGAGCATGAGACTCTTAATCTCAGGAGCGTGGGTTGGAGCCCAACGTTGGGTGCTGCATCCTTTTAACGTAGCCCATCTGGTGGAGTGTTCACAGAAAGCAATAAGGAGTCGTTCTTGGTTCTGTTCAATCATAGATCCACACTAAATGTCAGCCGGTCAGCATGTTGCGTGCTCGAGCCACAACATTTAGCATTGATTTGGAGTCAGCTAAACAGATTGAAAATATGCTGCAACTGTGGTTTGTGGCTGCAAACCATAAAAGTCTTGATAATTTGAAGGACGAATAAGCAATATAACATGACTTTGAAAGCATGGTTATTATCCTTAGATGGTATTATAGCTTACCAGGGAATAATACAAACTCATTGCCATTGACTGTTTCACAGGATCATTTGTTGCGAACTTAGCCATAGCTGACATGCAGACATGTTCTGCTTTCGGCAAGACACATTTTACTAATGTATCAGGTCTCTGTGGCGCAATTGGTTAGCGCGTTCGACTGTTAATCGAAAGGTTGGTGGTTCAAGCCCACCCAGGGACGGTTTGATTTTAACTGGACACCGGGTCAAGCTAAGCAACTGCCCATACCTTCCATAAGTGAAATATTCCACTGTGTTTCCAAAATTAGATTTGATAGAACTGCTCTGTCGTTTCCCTTCCAAACATGTACATCCGTTGACTTGAGTACGGAGTGTGTGAGAAAAGAGCTAGCTGGCTAAAGTGCTATCTAGGAATTGTAAGTGTTTAGCAGCTTAGATATTTTGCTATCTTTTTTTACCAACTCAACATGTAAGGGTGCCACAGGGAGAGGAGAGCTTACTCTGAAGGGGGTGTTGTTTGGTATTGTAGACTTTCAGCCCGGCTAGCTTAGTTGGTAGTTGCTTAGCTTGACACTGGGTCAAGCTAAGCAACTGCCCATACCTTCCATAAGTGAAAAATTCCACTGTGTTTCCAAGAGTAGTTTTGATAGAACTGCTCTGTCGTTTCCCTTCCAAACATGTACATCCGTTGACTTGAGTACGGAGTGTGTGAGAAAAGAGCTAGCTGGCTAAAGTGCTATCTAGGAATTGTAAGTGTTTAGCAGCTTAGATATGTTCCATTTCACCTTGTCTCACGATCATAACATGGAGTTGTTTTTTTCTTGACAGCCATATTTTGCTATCTTTTTTTACCAACTCAACATGTAAGGGTGCCACAGGGAGAGGAGAGCTTACTCTGAAGGGGGTGTTGTTTGGTATTGTAGACTTTCAGCCCGGCTAGCTTAGTTGGTAGAGCATGAGACTCTTAATCTCAGGAGCGTGGGTTGGAGCCCAACGTTGGGTGCTGCATCCTTTTAACGTAGCCCATCTGGTGGAGTGTTCACAGAAAGCAATAAGGAGTCGTTCTTGGTTCTGTTCGATCATAGATCCACACTAAATGTCAGCCGGTCAGCATGTTGCGTGCTCGAGCCACAACATTTAGCATTGATTTGGAATCAGCTAAACAGATTGAAAATATGCTGCAACTGTGGTTTGTGGCTGCAAACCATAAAAGTCTTGATAATTTGAAGGACGAATAAGCAATATAACATGACTTTGAAAGCATGGTTATTATCCTTAGATGGTATTATAGCTTACCAGGGAATAATACAAACTCATTGCCATTGACTGTTTCACAGGATCATTTGTTGCGAACTTAGCCATAGCTGACATACAGACATGTTCTGCTTTCGGCAAGACACATTTTACTAATGTATCAGGTCTCTGTGGCGCAATTGGTTAGCGCGTTCGATTGTTAATCGAAAGGTTGGTGGTTCAAGCCCACCCAGGGACGATTTGACTTACCCTGGACACTGGGTCAAGCTAAGCAACTGCCCATACCTTCCATAAGTGAAAAATTCCACTGTGTTTCCAAGAGTAGTTTTGATAGAACTGCTCTGTCGTTTCCCTTCCAAACATGTACATCCGTTGACTTGAGTACGGAGTGTGTGAGAAAAGAGCTAGCTGGCTAAAGTGCTATCTAGGAATTGTAAGTGTTTAGCAGCTTAGATATGTTCCATTTCACCTTGTCTCACGATCATAACATGGAAATTGTTTTTTCTTGAAAGCCATATTTTGCTATCTTTTTTTACCAACTCAACATTTAAGGGTGCCACAGGGAGAGGAGAGCTTACTCTGAAGGGGGTGTTGTTTGGTATTGTAGACTTTCAGCCCGGCTAGCTTAGTTGGTAGAGCATGAGACTCTTAATCTCAGGAGCGTGGGTTGGAGCCCAACGTTGGGTGCTGCATCCTTTTAACGTAGCCCATCTGGTGGAGTGTTCACAGAAAGCAATAAGGAGTCGTTCTTGGTTCTGTTCAATCATAGATCCACACTAAATGTCAGCCGGTCAGCATGTTGCGTGCTCGAGCCACAACATTTAGCATTGATTTGGAGTCAGCTAAACAGATTGAAAATATGCTGCAACTGTGGTTTGTGGCTGCAAACCATAAAAGTCTTGATAATTTGAAGGACGAATAAGCAATATAACATGACTTTGAAAGCATGGTTATTATCCTTAGATGGTATTATAGCTTACCAGGGAATAATACAAACTCATTGCCATTGACTGTTTCACAGGATCATTTGTTGCGAACTTAGCCATAGCTGACATGCAGACATGTTCTGCTTTCGGCAAGACACATTTTACTAATGTATCAGGTCTCTGTGGCGCAATTGGTTAGCGCGTTCGACTGTTAATCGAAAGGTTGGTGGTTCAAGCCCACCCAGGGACGGTTTGATTTTAACTGGACACCGGGTCAAGCTAAGCAACTGCCCATACCTTCCATAAGTGAAATATTCCACTGTGTTTCCAAAATTAGATTTGATAGAACTGCTCTGTCGTTTCCCTTCCAAACATGTACATCCGTTGACTTGAGTACGGAGTGTGTGAGAAAAGAGCTAGCTGGCTAAAGTGCTATCTAGGAATTGTAAGTGTTTAGCAGCTTAGATATTTTGCTATCTTTTTTTACCAACTCAACATGTAAGGGTGCCACAGGGAGAGGAGAGCTTACTCTGAAGGGGGTGTTGTTTGGTATTGTAGACTTTCAGCCCGGCTAGCTTAGTTGGTAGTTGCTTAGCTTGACACTGGGTCAAGCTAAGCAACTGCCCATACCTTCCATAAGTGAAAAATTCCACTGTGTTTCCAAGAGTAGTTTTGATAGAACTGCTCTGTCGTTTCCCTTCCAAACATGTACATCCGTTGACTTGAGTACGGAGTGTGTGAGAAAAGAGCTAGCTGGCTAAAGTGCTATCTAGGAATTGTAAGTGTTTAGCAGCTTAGATATGTTCCATTTCACCTTGTCTCACGATCATAACATGGAAATTGTTTTTTTCTTGAAAGCCATATTTTGCTATCTTTTTTTACCAACTCAACATGTAAGGGTGCCACAGGGAGAGGAGAGCTTACTCTGAAGGGGGTGTTGTTTGGTATTGTAGACTTTCAGCCCGGCTAGCTTAGTTGGTAGAGCATGAGACTCTTAATCTCAGGAGCGTGGGTTGGAGCCCAACGTTGGGTGCTGCATCCTTTTAACGTAGCCCATCTGGTGGAGTGTTCACAGAAAGCAATAAGGAGTCGTTCTTGGTTCTGTTCGATCATAGATCCACACTAAATGTCAGCCGGTCAGCATGTTGCGTGCTCGAGCCACAACATTTAGCATTGATTTGGAATCAGCTAAACAGATTGAAAATATGCTGCAACTGTGGTTTGTGGCTGCAAACCATAAAAGTCTTGATAATTTGAAGGACGAATAAGCAATATAACATGACTTTGAAAGCATGGTTATTATCCTTAGATGGTATTATAGCTTACCAGGGAATAATACAAACTCATTGCCATTGACTGTTTCACAGGATCATTTGTTGCGAACTTAGCCATAGCTGACATGCAGACATGTTCTGCTTTCGGCAAGACACATTTTACTAATGTATCAGGTCTCTGTGGCGCAATTGGTTAGCGCGTTCGACTGTTAATCGAAAGGTTGGTGGTTCAAGCCCACCCAGGGACGATTTGACTTCAACTGGACCCTGGGTCAAGCTAAGCAACTGCCCATACTTTCCATAGGTGAAAATTTCTACTGTGTTTCCAAGAGTAGTTTTGATAGAACTGCTCTGTCGTTTCCCTTCCAAACATGTACATCCGTTGACTTGAGTACGGAGTGTGTGAGAAAAGAGCTAGCTGGCTAAAGTGCTATCTAGGAATTGTAATTTTTTAGCAGCTTAGATATTTTGCTATCTTTTTTTACCAACTCAACATGTAAGGGTGCCACAGGGAGAGGAGAGCTTACTCTGAAAGGGGTGTTGTTTGGTATTGTAGACTTTCAGCCCGGCTAGCTTAGTTGGTAGTTGCTTAGCTTGACACTGGGTCAAGCTAAGCAACTGCCCATACCTTCCATAAGTGAAAAATTCCACTGTGTTTCCAAGAGTAGTTTTGATAGAACTGCTCTGTCGTTTCCCTTCCAAACATGTACATCCGTTGACTTGAGTACGGAGTGTGTGAGAAAAGAGCTAGCTGGCTAAAGTGCTATCTAGGAATTGTAAGTGTTTAGCAGCTTAGATATGTTCCATTTCACCTTGTCTCACGATCATAACATGGAAATTGTTTTTTTCTTGAAAGCCATATTTTGCTATCTTTTTTTACCAACTCAACATGTAAGGGTGCCACAGGGAGAGGAGAGCTTACTCTGAAGGGGGTGTTGTTTGGTATTGTAGACTTTCAGCCCGGCTAGCTTAGTTGGTAGAGCATGAGACTCTTAATCTCAGGAGCGTGGGTTGGAGCCCAACGTTGGGTGCTGCATCCTTTTAACGTAGCCCATCTGGTGGAGTGTTCACAGAAAGCAATAAGGAGTCGTTCTTGGTTCTGTTCGATCATAGATCCACACTAAATGTCAGCCGGTCAGCATGTTGCGTGCTCGAGCCACAACATTTAGCATTGATTTGGAATCAGCTAAACAGATTGAAAATATGCTGCAACTGTGGTTTGTGGCTGCAAACCATAAAAGTCTTGATAATTTGAAGGACGAATAAGCAATATAACATGACTTTGAAAGCATGGTTATTATCCTTAGATGGTATTATAGCTTACCAGGGAATAATACAAACTCATTGCCATTGACTGTTTCACAGGATCATTTGTTGCGAACTTAGCCATAGCTGACATGCAGACATGTTCTGCTTTCGGCAAGACACATTTTACTAATGTATCAGGTCTCTGTGGCGCAATTGGTTAGCGCGTTCGACTGTTAATCGAAAGGTTGGTGGTTCAAGCCCACCCAGGGACGGTTTGATTTTAACTGGACACCGGGTCAAGCTAAGCAACTGCCCATACCTTCCATAAGTGAAATATTCCACTGTGTTTCCAAAATTAGATTTGATAGAACTGCTCTGTCGTTTCCCTTCCAAACATGTACATCCGTTGACTTGAGTACGGAGTGTGTGAGAAAAGAGCTAGCTGGCTAAAGTGCTATCTAGGAATTGTAAGTGTTTAGCAGCTTAGATATTTTGCTATCTTTTTTTACCAACTCAACATGTAAGGGTGCCACAGGGAGAGGAGAGCTTACTCTGAAGGGGGTGTTGTTTGGTATTGTAGACTTTCAGCCCGGCTAGCTTAGTTGGTAGTTGCTTAGCTTGACACTGGGTCAAGCTAAGCAACTGCCCATACCTTCCATAAGTGAAAAATTCCACTGTGTTTCCAAGAGTAGTTTTGATAGAACTGCTCTGTCGTTTCCCTTCCAAACATGTACATCCGTTGACTTGAGTACGGAGTGTGTGAGAAAAGAGCTAGCTGGCTAAAGTGCTATCTAGGAATTGTAAGTGTTAAGCAGCTTAGATATTTTGCTATCTTTTTTTACCAACTCAACATGTAAGGGTGCCACAGGGAGAGGAGAGCTTACTCTGAAAGGGGTGTTGTTTGGTATTGTAGACTTTCAGCCCGGCTAGCTTAGTTGGTAGTTGCTTAGCTTGACACTGGGTCAAGCTAAGCAACTGCCCATACCTTCCATAAGTGAAAAATTCCACTGTGTTTCCAAGAGTAGTTTTGATAGAACTGCTCTGTCGTTTCCCTTCCAAACAATGTACATCCGTTGACTTGAGTACGGAGTGTGTGAGAAAAGAGCTAGCTGGCTAAAGTGCTATCTAGGAATTGTAAGTGTTTAGCAGCTTAGATATGTTCCATTTCACCTTGTCTCACGATCATAACATGGAAATTGTTTTTTTCTTGAAAGCCATATTTTGCTATCTTTTTTTACCAACTCAACATGTAAGGGTGCCACAGGGAGAGGAGAGCTTACTCTGAAGGGGGTGTTGTTTGGTATTGTAGACTTTCAGCCCGGCTAGCTTAGTTGGTAGAGCATGAGACTCTTAATCTCAGGAGCGTGGGTTGGAGCCCAACGTTGGGTGCTGCATCCTTTTAACGTAGCCCATCTGGTGGAGTGTTCACAGAAAGCAATAAGGAGTCGTTCTTGGTTCTGTTCGATCATAGATCCACACTAAATGTCAGCCGGTCAGCATGTTGCGTGCTCGAGCCACAACATTTAGCATTGATTTGGAATCAGCTAAACAGATTGAAAATATGCTGCAACTGTGGTTTGTGGCTGCAAACCATAAAAGTCTTGATAATTTGAAGGACGAATAAGCAATATAACATGACTTTGAAAGCATGGTTATTATCCTTAGATGGTATTATAGCTTACCAGGGAATAATACAAACTCATTGCCATTGACTGTTTCACAGGATCATTTGTTGCGAACTTAGCCATAGCTGACATGCAGACATGTTCTGCTTTCGGCAAGACACATTTTACTAATGTATCAGGTCTCTGTGGCGCAATTGGTTAGCGCGTTCGACTGTTAATCGAAAGGTCGATTTGACTTCAACTGGACACTGGGTCAAGCTAAGCAACTGCCCATACCTTCCATAAGTGAAAAATTCCACTGTGTTTCCAATAGTAGTTTTGATAGAACTGCTCTGTCGTTTCCCTTCCAAACATGTACATCCGTTGACTTGAGTACGGAGTGTGTGAGAAAAGAGCTAGCTGGCTAAAGTGCTATCTAGGAATTGTAAGTGTTTAGCAGCTTAGATATGTTCCATTTCACCTTGTCTCACGATCATAACATGGAAATTGTTTTTTTCTTGAAAGCCATATTTTGCTATCTTTTTTTACCAACTCAACATGTAAGGGTGCCACAGGGAGAGGAGAGCTTACTCTGAAGGGGGTGTTGTTTGGTATTGTAGACTTTCAGCCCGGCTAGCTTAGTTGGTAGAGCATGAGACTCTTAATCTCAGGAGCGTGGGTTGGAGCCCAACGTTGGGTGCTGCATCCTTTTAACGTAGCCCATCTGGTGGAGTGTTCACAGAAAGCAATAAGGAGTCGTTCTTGGTTCTGTTCGATCATAGATCCACACTAAATGTCAGCCGGTCAGCATGTTGCGTGCTCGAGCCACAACATTTAGCATTGATTTGGAGTCAGCTAAACAGATTGAAAATATGCTGCAACTGTGGTTTGTGGCTGCAAACCATAAAAGTCTTGATAATTTGAAGGACGAATAAGCAATATAACATGACTTTGAAAGCATGGTTATTATCCTTAGATGGTATTATAGCTTACCAGGGAATAATACAAACTCATTGCCATTGACTGTTTCACAGGATCATTTGTTGCGAACTTAGCCATAGCTGACATGCAGACATGTTCTGCTTTCGGCAAGACACATTTTACTAATGTATCAGGTCTCTGTGGCGCAATTGGTTAGCGCGTTCGACTGTTAATTGAAAGTTTGGTGGTTCAAGCCCACCCAGGGACGATTTGATTTTAACTGGACACCGGGTCAAGCTAAGCAACTGCCCATACCTTCCATAAGTGAAATATTCCACTGTGTTTCCAAAAGTAGATTTGATAGAACTGCTCTGTCGTTTCCCTTCCAAACATGTACATCCGTTGACTTGAGTACGGAGTGTGTGAGAAAAGAGCTAGCTGGCTAAAGTGCTATCTAGGAATTGTAAGTGTTTAGCAGCTTAGTTATTTTGCTATCTTTTTTTACCAACTCAACATGTAAGGGTGCCACAGGGAGAGGAGAGCTTACTCTGAAGGGGGTGTTGTTTGGTATTGTAGACTTTCAGCCCGGCTAGCTTAGTTGGTAGTTGCTTAGCTTGACACTGGGTCAAGCTAAGCAACTGCCCATACCTTCCATAAGTGAAAAATTCCACTGTGTTTCCAAGAGTAGTTTTGATAGAACTGCTCTGTCGTTTCCCTTCCAAACATGTACATCCGTTGACTTGAGTACGGAGTGTGTGAGAAAAGAGCTAGCTGGCTAAAGTGCTATCTAGGAATTGTAAGTGTTTAGCAGCTTAGATATGTTCCATTTCACCTTGTCTCACGATCATAACATGGAAATAGTTTTTTTCTTGAAAGCCATATTTTGCTATCTTTTTTTACCAACTCAACATGTAAGGGTGCCACAGGGAGAGGAGAGCTTACTCTGAAGGGGGTGTTGTTTGGTATTGTAGACTTTCAGCCCGGCTAGCTTAGTTGGTAGAGCATGAGACTCTTAATCTCAGGAGCGTGGGTTGGAGCCCAACGTTGGGTGCTGCATCCTTTTAACGTAGCCCATCTGGTGGAGTGTTCACAGAAAGCAATAAGGAGTCGTTCTTGGTTCTGTTCGATCATAGATCCACACTAAATGTCAGCCGGTCAGCATGTTGCGTGTTCGAGCCACAACATTTAGCATTGATTTGGAGTCAGCTAAACAGATTGAAAATATGCTGCAACTGTGGTTTGTGGCTGCAAACCATAAAAGTCTTGATAATTTGAAGGACGAATAAGCAATATAACATGACTTTGAAAGCATGGTTATTATCCTTAGATGGTATTATAGCTTACCAGGGAATAATACAAACTCATTGCCATTGACTGTTTCACAGGATCATTTGTTGCGAACTTAGCCATAGCTGACATGCAGACATGTTCTGCTTTCGGCAAGACACATTTTACTAATGTATCAGGTCTCTGTGGCGCAATTGGTTAGCGCGTTCGACTGTTAATCGAAAGGTTGGTGGTTCAAGCCCACCCAGGGACGATTTGACTTCAACTGGACCCTGGGTTAAGCTAAGCAACTGCCCATACTTTCCATAAGTGAAAATTTCTACTGTGTTTCCAAGAGTAGTTTTGATAGAACTGGTCTGTCGTTTCCCTTCCAAACATGTACATCCGTTGACTTGAGTACGGAGTGTGTGAGAAAAGAGCTAGCTGGCTAAAGTGCTATCTAGGAATTGTAATTGTTTAGCAGCTTAGATATTTTGCTATCTTTTTTTACCAACTCAACATGTAAGGGTGCCACAGGGAGAGGAGAGCTTACTCTGAAAGGGGTGTTGTTTGGTATTGTAGACTTTCAGCCCGGCTAGCTTAGTTGGTAGTTGCTTAGCTTGACACTGGGTCAAGCTAAGCAACTGCCCATACCTTCCATAAGTGAAAAATTCCACTGTGTTTCCAAGAGTAGTTTTGATAGAACTGCTCTGTCGTTTCCCTTCCAAACATGTACATCCGTTGACTTGAGTACGGAGTGTGTGAGAAAAGAGCTAGCTGGCTAAAGTGCTATCTAGGAATTGTAAGTGTTTAGCAGCTTAGATATGTTCCATTTCACCTTGTCTCACGATCATAACATGGAAATTGTTTTTTTCTTGAAAGCCATATTTTGCTATCTTTTTTTACCAACTCAACATGTAAGGGTGCCACAGGGAGAGGAGAGCTTACTCTGAAGGGGGTGTTGTTTGGTATTGTAGACTTTCAGCCCGGCTAGCTTAGTTGGTAGAGCATGAGACTCTTAATCTCAGGAGCGTGGGTTGGAGCCCAACGTTGGGTGCTGCATCCTTTTAACGTAGCCCATCTGGTGGAGTGTTCACAGAAAGCAATAAGGAGTCGTTCTTGGTTCTGTTCGATCATAGATCCACACTAAATGTCAGCCGGTCAGCATGTTGCGTGCTCGAGCCACAACATTTAGCATTGATTTGGAATCAGCTAAACAGATTGAAAATATGCTGCAACTGTGGTTTGTGGCTGCAAACCATAAAAGTCTTGATAATTTGAAGGACGAATAAGCAATATAACATGACTTTGAAAGCATGGTTATTATCCTTAGATGGTATTATAGCTTACCAGGGAATAATACAAACTCATTGCCATTGACTGTTTCACAGGATCATTTGTTGCGAACTTAGCCATAGCTGACATGCAGACATGTTCTGCTTTGGGCAAGACACATTTTAGTAATGTATCAGGTCTCTGTGGCGCAATTGGTTAGCGCGTTCGACTGTTAATCGAAAGGTTGGTGGTTCAAGCCCACCCAGGGACGATTTGATTTTAACTGGACACCGGGTCAAGCTAAGCACCTGCCCATACCTTCCATAAGTGAAATATTCCACTGTGTTTCCAGAAGTAGATTTGATAGAACTGCTCTGTCGTTTCCCTTCCAAACATTTACATCCGTTGACTTGAGTACGGAGTGTGTGAGAAAAGAGCTAGCTGGCTAAAGTGCTATCTAGGAATTGTAAGTGTTTAGCAGCTTAGATATTTTGCTATCTTTTTTTACCAACTCAACATGTAAGGGTGCCACAGGGAGAGGAGAGCTTACTCTGAAGGGGGTGTTGTTTGGTATTGTAGACTTTCAGCCCGGCTAGCTTAGTTGGTAGAGCATGAGACTCTTAATCTCAGGAGCGTGGGTTGGAGCCCAACGTTGGGTGCTGCATCCTTTTAACGTAGCCCATCTGGTGGAGTGTTCACAGAAAGCAATAAGGAGTCGTTCTTGGTTCTGTTCGATCATAGATCCACACTAAATGTCAGCCGGTCAGCATGTTGCGTGCTCGAGCCACAACATTTAGCATTGATTTGGAGTCAGCTAAACAGATTGAAAATATGCTGCAACTGTGGTTTGTGGCTGCAAACCATAAAAGTCTTGATAATTTGAAGGACGAATAAGCAATATAACATGACTTTGAAAGCATGGTTATTATCCTTAGATGGTATTATAGCTTACCAGGGAATAATACAAACTCATTGCCATTGACTGTTTCACAGGATCATTTGTTGCGAACTTAGCCATAGCTGACATGCAGACATGTTCTGCTTTCGGCAAGACACATTTTACTAATGTATCAGGTCTCTGTGGCGCAATTGGTTAGCGCGTTCGACTGTTAATTGAAAGTTTGGTGGTTCAAGCCCACCCAGGGACGATTTGATTTTAACTGGACACCGGGTCAAGCTAAGCAACTGCCCATACCTTCCATAAGTGAAATATTCCACTGTGTTTCCAAAAGTAGATTTGATAGAACTGCTCTGTCGTTTCCCTTCCAAACATGTACATCCGTTGACTTGAGTACGGAGTGTGTGAGAAAAGAGCTAGCTGGCTAAAGTGCTATCTAGGAATTGTAAGTGTTTAGCAGCTTAGTTATTTTGCTATCTTTTTTTACCAACTCAACATGTAAGGGTGCCACAGGGAGAGGAGAGCTTACTCTGAAGGGGGTGTTGTTTGGTATTGTAGACTTTCAGCCCGGCTAGCTTAGTTGGTAGTTGCTTAGCTTGACACTGGGTCAAGCTAAGCAACTGCCCATACCTTCCATAAGTGAAAAATTCCACTGTGTTTCCAAGAGTAGTTTTGATAGAACTGCTCTGTCGTTTCCCTTCCAAACATGTACATCCGTTGACTTGAGTACGGAGTGTGTGAGAAAAGAGCTAGCTGGCTAAAGTGCTATCTAGGAATTGTAAGTGTTTAGCAGCTTAGATATGTTCCATTTCACCTTGTCTCACGATCATAACATGGAAATAGTTTTTTTCTTGAAAGCCATATTTTGCTATCTTTTTTTACCAACTCAACATGTAAGGGTGCCACAGGGAGAGGAGAGCTTACTCTGAAGGGGGTGTTGTTTGGTATTGTAGACTTTCAGCCCGGCTAGCTTAGTTGGTAGAGCATGAGACTCTTAATCTCAGGAGCGTGGGTTGGAGCCCAACGTTGGGTGCTGCATCCTTTTAACGTAGCCCATCTGGTGGAGTGTTCACAGAAAGCAATAAGGAGTCGTTCTTGGTTCTGTTCGATCATAGATCCACACTAAATGTCAGCCGGTCAGCATGTTGCGTGTTCGAGCCACAACATTTAGCATTGATTTGGAGTCAGCTAAACAGATTGAAAATATGCTGCAACTGTGGTTTGTGGCTGCAAACCATAAAAGTCTTGATAATTTGAAGGACGAATAAGCAATATAACATGACTTTGAAAGCATGGTTATTATCCTTAGATGGTATTATAGCTTACCAGGGAATAATACAAACTCATTGCCATTGACTGTTTCACAGGATCATTTGTTGCGAACTTAGCCATAGCTGACATGCAGACATGTTCTGCTTTCGGCAAGACACATTTTACTAATGTATCAGGTCTCTGTGGCGCAATTGGTTAGCGCGTTCGACTGTTAATCGAAAGGTTGGTGGTTCAAGCCCACCCAGGGACGATTTGACTTCAACTGGACCCTGGGTTAAGCTAAGCAACTGCCCATACTTTCCATAAGTGAAAATTTCTACTGTGTTTCCAAGAGTAGTTTTGATAGAACTGGTCTGTCGTTTCCCTTCCAAACATGTACATCCGTTGACTTGAGTACGGAGTGTGTGAGAAAAGAGCTAGCTGGCTAAAGTGCTATCTAGGAATTGTAATTGTTTAGCAGCTTAGATATTTTGCTATCTTTTTTTACCAACTCAACATGTAAGGGTGCCACAGGGAGAGGAGAGCTTACTCTGAAAGGGGTGTTGTTTGGTATTGTAGACTTTCAGCCCGGCTAGCTTAGTTGGTAGTTGCTTAGCTTGACACTGGGTCAAGCTAAGCAACTGCCCATACCTTCCATAAGTGAAAAATTCCACTGTGTTTCCAAGAGTAGTTTTGATAGAACTGCTCTGTCGTTTCCCTTCCAAACATGTACATCCGTTGACTTGAGTACGGAGTGTGTGAGAAAAGAGCTAGCTGGCTAAAGTGCTATCTAGGAATTGTAAGTGTTTAGCAGCTTAGATATGTTCCATTTCACCTTGTCTCACGATCATAACATGGAAATTGTTTTTTTCTTGAAAGCCATATTTTGCTATCTTTTTTTACCAACTCAACATGTAAGGGTGCCACAGGGAGAGGAGAGCTTACTCTGAAGGGGGTGTTGTTTGGTATTGTAGACTTTCAGCCCGGCTAGCTTAGTTGGTAGAGCATGAGACTCTTAATCTCAGGAGCGTGGGTTGGAGCCCAACGTTGGGTGCTGCATCCTTTTAACGTAGCCCATCTGGTGGAGTGTTCACAGAAAGCAATAAGGAGTCGTTCTTGGTTCTGTTCGATCATAGATCCACACTAAATGTCAGCCGGTCAGCATGTTGCGTGCTCGAGCCACAACATTTAGCATTGATTTGGAATCAGCTAAACAGATTGAAAATATGCTGCAACTGTGGTTTGTGGCTGCAAACCATAAAAGTCTTGATAATTTGAAGGACGAATAAGCAATATAACATGACTTTGAAAGCATGGTTATTATCCTTAGATGGTATTATAGCTTACCAGGGAATAATACAAACTCATTGCCATTGACTGTTTCACAGGATCATTTGTTGCGAACTTAGCCATAGCTGACATGCAGACATGTTCTGCTTTGGGCAAGACACATTTTAGTAATGTATCAGGTCTCTGTGGCGCAATTGGTTAGCGCGTTCGACTGTTAATCGAAAGGTTGGTGGTTCAAGCCCACCCAGGGACGATTTGATTTTAACTGGACACCGGGTCAAGCTAAGCACCTGCCCATACCTTCCATAAGTGAAATATTCCACTGTGTTTCCAGAAGTAGATTTGATAGAACTGCTCTGTCGTTTCCCTTCCAAACATTTACATCCGTTGACTTGAGTACGGAGTGTGTGAGAAAAGAGCTAGCTGGCTAAAGTGCTATCTAGGAATTGTAAGTGTTTAGCAGCTTAGATATTTTGCTATCTTTTTTTACCAACTCAACATGTAAGGGTGCCACAGGGAGAGGAGAGCTTACTCTGAAGGGGGTGTTGTTTGGTATTGTAGACTTTCAGCCCGGCTAGCTTAGTTGGTAGTTGCTTAGCTTGACACTGGGTCAAGCTAAGCAACTGCCCATACCTTCCATAAGTGAAAAATTCCACTGTGTTTCCAAGAGTAGTTTTGATAGAACTGCTCTGTCGTTTCCCTTCCAAACATGTACATCCGTTGACTTGAGTACGGAGTGTGTGAGAAAAGAGCTAGCTGGCTAAAGTGCTATCTAGGAATTGTAAGTGTTTAGCAGCTTAGATATGTTCCATTTCACCTTGTCTCACGATCATAACATGGAAATTGTTTTTTTCTTGAAAGCCATATTTTGCTATCTTTTTTTACCAACTCAACATGTAAGGGTGCCACAGGGAGAGGAGAGCTTACTCTGAAGGGGGTGTTGTTTGGTATTGTAGACTTTCAGCCCGGCTAGCTTAGTTGGTAGAGCATGAGACTCTTAATCTCAGGAGCGTGGGTTGGAGCCCAACGTTGGGTGCTGCATCCTTTTAACGTAGCCCATCTGGTGGAGTGTTCACAGAAAGCAATAAGGAGTCGTTCTTGGTTCTGTTCGATCATAGATCCACACTAAATGTCAGCCGGTCAGCATGTTGCGTGCTCGAGCCACAACATTTAGCATTGATTTGGAGTCAGCTAAACAGATTGAAAATATGCTGCAACTGTGGTTTGTGGCTGCAAACCATAAAAGTCTTGATAATTTGAAGGACGAATAAGCAATATAACATGACTTTGAAAGCATGGTTATTATCCTTAGATGGTATTATAGCTTACCAGGGAATAATACAAACTCATTGCCATTGACTGTTTCACAGGATCATTTGTTGCGAACTTAGCCATAGCTGACATGCAGACATGTTCTGCTTTCGGCAAGACACATTTTACTAATGTATCAGGTCTCTGTGGCGCAATTGGTTAGCGCGTTCGACTGTTAATCGAAAGGTTGGTGGTTCAAGCCCACCCAGGGACGATTTGACTTCAACTGGACCCTGGGTTAAGCTAAGCAACTGCCCATACTTTCCATAAGTGAAAATTTCTACTGTGTTTCCAAGAGTAGTTTTGATAGAACTGGTCTGTCGTTTCCCTTCCAAACATGTACATCCGTTGACTTGAGTACGGAGTGTGTGAGAAAAGAGCTAGCTGGCTAAAGTGCTATCTAGGAATTGTAATTGTTTAGCAGCTTAGATATTTTGCTATCTTTTTTTACCAACTCAACATGTAAGGGTGCCACAGGGAGAGGAGAGCTTACTCTGAAAGGGGTGTTGTTTGGTATTGTAGACTTTCAGCCCGGCTAGCTTAGTTGGTAGTTGCTTAGCTTGACACTGGGTCAAGCTAAGCAACTGCCCATACCTTCCATAAGTGAAAAATTCCACTGTGTTTCCAAGAGTAGTTTTGATAGAACTGCTCTGTCGTTTCCCTTCCAAACATGTACATCCGTTGACTTGAGTACGGAGTGTGTGAGAAAAGAGCTAGCTGGCTAAAGTGCTATCTAGGAATTGTAAGTGTTTAGCAGCTTAGATATGTTCCATTTCACCTTGTCTCACGATCATAACATGGAAATTGTTTTTTTCTTGAAAGCCATATTTTGCTATCTTTTTTTACCAACTCAACATGTAAGGGTGCCACAGGGAGAGGAGAGCTTACTCTGAAGGGGGTGTTGTTTGGTATTGTAGACTTTCAGCCCGGCTAGCTTAGTTGGTAGAGCATGAGACTCTTAATCTCAGGAGCGTGGGTTGGAGCCCAACGTTGGGTGCTGCATCCTTTTAACGTAGCCCATCTGGTGGAGTGTTCACAGAAAGCAATAAGGAGTCGTTCTTGGTTCTGTTCGATCATAGATCCACACTAAATGTCAGCCGGTCAGCATGTTGCGTGCTCGAGCCACAACATTTAGCATTGATTTGGAATCAGCTAAACAGATTGAAAATATGCTGCAACTGTGGTTTGTGGCTGCAAACCATAAAAGTCTTGATAATTTGAAGGACGAATAAGCAATATAACATGACTTTGAAAGCATGGTTATTATCCTTAGATGGTATTATAGCTTACCAGGGAATAATACAAACTCATTGCCATTGACTGTTTCACAGGATCATTTGTTGCGAACTTAGCCATAGCTGACATGCAGACATGTTCTGCTTTGGGCAAGACACATTTTAGTAATGTATCAGGTCTCTGTGGCGCAATTGGTTAGCGCGTTCGACTGTTAATCGAAAGGTTGGTGGTTCAAGCCCACCCAGGGACGATTTGATTTTAACTGGACACCGGGTCAAGCTAAGCACCTGCCCATACCTTCCATAAGTGAAATATTCCACTGTGTTTCCAGAAGTAGATTTGATAGAACTGCTCTGTCGTTTCCCTTCCAAACATTTACATCCGTTGACTTGAGTACGGAGTGTGTGAGAAAAGAGCTAGCTGGCTAAAGTGCTATCTAGGAATTGTAAGTGTTTAGCAGCTTAGATATTTTGCTATCTTTTTTTACCAACTCAACATGTAAGGGTGCCACAGGGAGAGGAGAGCTTACTCTGAAGGGGGTGTTGTTTGGTATTGTAGACTTTCAGCCCGGCTAGCTTAGTTGGTAGTTGCTTAGCTTGACACTGGGTCAAGCTAAGTTGCTTAGCTTGACACTGGGTCAAGCTAAGCAACTGCCCATACCTTCCATAAGTGAAAAATTCCACTGTGTTTCCAAGAGTAGTTTTGATAGAACTGCTCTGTCGTTTCCCTTCCAAACATGTACATCCGTTGACTTGAGTACGGAGTGTGTGAGAAAAGAGCTAGCTGGCTAAAGTGCTATCTAGGAATTGTAAGTGTTTAGCAGCTTAGATATGTTCCATTTCACCTTGTCTCACGATCATAACATGGAAATTGTTTTTTTCTTGAAAGCCATATTTTGCTATCTTTTTTTACCAACTCAACATGTAAGGGTGCCACAGGGAGAGGAGAGCTTACTCTGAAGGGGGTGTTGTTTGGTATTGTAGACTTTCAGCCCGGCTAGCTTAGTTGGTAGAGCATGAGACTCTTAATCTCAGGAGCGTGGGTTGGAGCCCAACGTTGGGTGCTGCATCCTTTTAACGTAGCCCATCTGGTGGAGTGTTCACAGAAAGCAATAAGGAGTCGTTCTTGGTTCTGTTCGATCATAGATCCACACTAAATGTCAGCCGGTCAGCATGTTGCGTGCTCGAGCCACAACATTTAGCATTGATTTGGAGTCAGCTAAACAGATTGAAAATATGCTGCAACTGTGGTTTGTGGCTGCAAACCATAAAAGTCTTGATAATTTGAAGGACGAATAAGCAATATAACATGACTTTGAAAGCATGGTTATTATCCTTAGATGGTATTATAGCTTACCAGGGAATAATACAAACTCATTGCCATTGACTGTTTCACAGGATCATTTGTTGCGAACTTAGCCATAGCTGACATGCAGACATGTTCTGGTTTCGGCAAGACACATTTTACTAATGTATCAGGTCTCTGTGGCGCAATTGGTTAGATTTGATTTTAACTGGACACCGGGTCAAGCTAAGCAACTGCCCATACCTTCCATAAGTGAAATATTCCACTGTGTTTCCAAAAGTAGATTTGATAGAACTGCTCTGTCGTTTCCCTTCCAAACATGTACATCCGTTGACTTGAGTACGGAGTGTGTGAGAAAAGAGCTAGCTGGCTAAAGTGCTATCTAGGAATTGTAAGTGTTTAGCAGCTTAGATATTTTGCTATCTTTTTTTACCAACTCAACATGTAAGGGTGCCACAGGGAGAGGAGAGCTTACTCTGAAGGGGGTGTTGTTTGGTATTGTAGACTTTCAGCCCGGCTAGCTTAGTTGGTAGTTGCTTAGCTTGACACTGGGTCAAGCTAAGCAACTGCCCATACCTTCCATAAGTGAAAAATTCCACTGTGTTTCCAAGAGTAGTTTTGATAGAACTGCTCTGTCGTTTCCCTTCCAAACATGTACATCCGTTGACTTGAGTACGGAGTGTGTGAGAAAAGAGCTAGCTGGCTAAAGTGCTATCTAGGAATTGTAAGTGTTTAGCAGCTTAGATATGTTCCATTTCACCTTGTCTCATGATCATAACATGGAAATTGTTTTTTTCTTGAAAGCCATATTTTGCTATCTTTTTTTACCAACTCAACATGTAAGGGTGCCACAGGGAGAGGAGAGCTTACTCTGAAGGGGGTGTTGTTTGGTATTGTAGACTTTCAGCCCGGCTAGCTTAGTTGGTAGAGCATGAGACTCTTAATCTCAGGAGCGTGGGTTGGAGCCCAACGTTGGGTGCTGCATCCTTTTAACGTAGCCCATCTGGTGGAGTGTTCACAGAAAGCAATAAGGAGTCGTTCTTGGTTCTGTTCGATCATAGATCCACACTAAATGTCAGCCGGTCAGCATGTTGCGTGCTCGAGCCACAACATTTAGCATTGATTTGGAGTCAGCTAAACAGATTGAAAATATGCTGCAACTGTGGTTTGTGGCTGCAAACCATAAAAGTCTTGATAATTTGAAGGACGAATAAGCAATATAACATGACTTTGAAAGCATGGTTATTATCCTTAGATGGTATTATAGCTTACCAGGGAATAATACAAACTCATTGCCATTGACTGTTTCACAGGATCATTTGTTGCGAACTTAGCCATAGCTGACATGCAGACATGTTCTGGTTTCGGCAAGACACATTTTACTTATGTATCAGGTCTCTGTGGCGCAATTGGTTAGCGCGTTCGACTGTTAATCGAAAGGTTGGTGGTTCAAGCCCACCCAGGGACGATTTGACTTCAACTGGACCCTGGGTTAAGCTAAGCAACTGCCCATACTTTCCATAAGTGAAAATTTCTACTGTGTTTCCAAGAGTAGTTTTGATAGAACTGGTCTGTCGTTTCCCTTCCAAACATGTACATCCGTTGACTTGAGTACGGAGTGTGTGAGAAAAGAGCTAGCTGGCTAAAGTGCTATCTAGGAATTGTAATTGTTTAGCAGCTTAGATATTTTGCTATCTTTTTTTACCAACTCAACATGTAAGGGTGCCACAGGGAGAGGAGAGCTTACTCTGAAAGGGGTGTTGTTTGGTATTGTAGACTTTCAGCCCGGCTAGCTTAGTTGGTAGTTGCTTAGCTTGACACTGGGTCAAGCTAAGCAACTGCCCATACCTTCCATAAGTGAAAAATTCCACTGTGTTTCCAAGAGTAGTTTTGATAGAACTGCTCTGTCGTTTCCCTTCCAAACATGTACATCCGTTGACTTGAGTACGGAGTGTGTGAGAAAAGAGCTAGCTGGCTAAAGTGCTATCTAGGAATTGTAAGTGTTTAGCAGCTTAGATATGTTCCATTTCACCTTGTCTCACGATCATAACATGGAAATTGTTTTTTTCTTGAAAGCCATATTTTGCTATCTTTTTTTACCAACTCAACATGTAAGGGTGCCACAGGGAGAGGAGAGCTTACTCTGAAGGGGGTGTTGTTTGGTATTGTAGACTTTCAGCCCGGCTAGCTTAGTTGGTAGAGCATGAGACTCTTAATCTCAGGAGCGTGGGTTGGAGCCCAACGTTGGGTGCTGCATCCTTTTAACGTAGCCCATCTGGTGGAGTGTTCACAGAAAGCAATAAGGAGTCGTTCTTGGTTCTGTTCGATCATAGATCCACACTAAATGTCAGCCGGTCAGCATGTTGCGTGCTCGAGCCACAACATTTAGCATTGATTTGGAATCAGCTAAACAGATTGAAAATATGCTGCAACTGTGGTTTGTGGCTGCAAACCATAAAAGTCTTGATAATTTGAAGGACGAATAAGCAATATAACATGACTTTGAAAGCATGGTTATTATCCTTAGATGGTATTATAGCTTACCAGGGAATAATACAAACTCATTGCCATTGACTGTTTCACAGGATCATTTGTTGCGAACTTAGCCATAGCTGACATGCAGACATGTTCTGCTTTCGGCAAGACACATTTTACTAATGTATCAGGTCTCTGTGGCGCAATTGGTTAGCGCGTTCGACTGTTAATCGAAAGGTTGGTGGTTCAAGCCCACCCAGGGACGATTTGATTTTAACTGGACACCGGGTCAAGCTAAGCACCTGCCCATACCTTCCATAAGTGAAATATTCCACTGTGTTTCCAGAAGTAGATTTGATAGAACTGCTCTGTCGTTTCCCTTCCAAACATTTACATCCGTTGACTTGAGTACGGAGTGTGTGAGAAAAGAGCTAGCTGGCTAAAGTGCTATCTAGGAATTGTAAGTGTTTAGCAGCTTAGATATTTTGCTATCTTTTTTTACCAACTCAACATGTAAGGGTGCCACAGGGAGAGGAGAGCTTACTCTGAAGGGGGTGTTGTTTGGTATTGTAGACTTTCAGCCCGGCTAGCTTAGTTGGTAGTTGCTTAGCTTGACACTGGGTCAAGCTAAGCAACTGCCCATACCTTCCATAAGTGAAAAATTCCACTGTGTTTCCAAGAGTAGTTTTGATAGAACTGCTCTGTCGTTTCCCTTCCAAACATGTACATCCGTTGACTTGAGTACGGAGTGTGTGAGAAAAGAGCTAGCTGGCTAAAGTGCTATCTAGGAATTGTAAGTGTTTAGCAGCTTAGATATGTTCCATTTCACCTTGTCTCACGATCATAACATGGAAATTGTTTTTTTCTTGAAAGCCATATTTTGCTATCTTTTTTTACCAACTCAACATGTAAGGGTGCCACAGGGAGAGGAGAGCTTACTCTGAAGGGGGTGTTGTTTGGTATTGTAGACTTTCAGCCCGGCTAGCTTAGTTGGTAGAGCATGAGACTCTTAATCTCAGGAGCGTGGGTTGGAGCCCAACGTTGGGTGCTGCATCCTTTTAACGTAGCCCATCTGGTGGAGTGTTCACAGAAAGCAATAAGGAGTCGTTCTTGGTTCTGTTCGATCATAGATCCACACTAAATGTCAGCCGGTCAGCATGTTGCGTGCTCGAGCCACAACATTTAGCATTGATTTGGAGTCAGCTAAACAGATTGAAAATATGCTGCAACTGTGGTTTGTGGCTGCAAACCATAAAAGTCTTGATAATTTGAAGGACGAATAAGCAATATAACATGACTTTGAAAGCATGGTTATTATCCTTAGATGGTATTATAGCTTACCAGGGAATAATACAAACTCATTGCCATTGACTGTTTCACAGGATCATTTGTTGCGAACTTAGCCATAGCTGACATGCAGACATGTTCTGGTTTCGGCAAGACACATTTTACTAATGTATCAGGTCTCTGTGGCGCAATTGGTTAGATTTGATTTTAACTGGACACCGGGTCAAGCTAAGCAACTGCCCATACCTTCCATAAGTGAAATATTCCACTGTGTTTCCAAAAGTAGATTTGATAGAACTGCTCTGTCGTTTCCCTTCCAAACATGTACATCCGTTGACTTGAGTACGGAGTGTGTGAGAAAAGAGCTAGCTGGCTAAAGTGCTATCTAGGAATTGTAAGTGTTTAGCAGCTTAGATATTTTGCTATCTTTTTTTACCAACTCAACATGTAAGGGTGCCACAGGGAGAGGAGAGCTTACTCTGAAGGGGGTGTTGTTTGGTATTGTAGACTTTCAGCCCGGCTAGCTTAGTTGGTAGTTGCTTAGCTTGACACTGGGTCAAGCTAAGCAACTGCCCATACCTTCCATAAGTGAAAAATTCCACTGTGTTTCCAAGAGTAGTTTTGATAGAACTGCTCTGTCGTTTCCCTTCCAAACATGTACATCCGTTGACTTGAGTACGGAGTGTGTGAGAAAAGAGCTAGCTGGCTAAAGTGCTATCTAGGAATTGTAAGTGTTTAGCAGCTTAGATATGTTCCATTTCACCTTGTCTCATGATCATAACATGGAAATTGTTTTTTTCTTGAAAGCCATATTTTGCTATCTTTTTTTACCAACTCAACATGTAAGGGTGCCACAGGGAGAGGAGAGCTTACTCTGAAGGGGGTGTTGTTTGGTATTGTAGACTTTCAGCCCGGCTAGCTTAGTTGGTAGAGCATGAGACTCTTAATCTCAGGAGCGTGGGTTGGAGCCCAACGTTGGGTGCTGCATCCTTTTAACGTAGCCCATCTGGTGGAGTGTTCACAGAAAGCAATAAGGAGTCGTTCTTGGTTCTGTTCGATCATAGATCCACACTAAATGTCAGCCGGTCAGCATGTTGCGTGCTCGAGCCACAACATTTAGCATTGATTTGGAGTCAGCTAAACAGATTGAAAATATGCTGCAACTGTGGTTTGTGGCTGCAAACCATAAAAGTCTTGATAATTTGAAGGACGAATAAGCAATATAACATGACTTTGAAAGCATGGTTATTATCCTTAGATGGTATTATAGCTTACCAGGGAATAATACAAACTCATTGCCATTGACTGTTTCACAGGATCATTTGTTGCGAACTTAGCCATAGCTGACATGCAGACATGTTCTGGTTTCGGCAAGACACATTTTACTTATGTATCAGGTCTCTGTGGCGCAATTGGTTAGCGCGTTCGACTGTTAATCGAAAGGTTGGTGGTTCAAGCCCACCCAGGGACGATTTGATTTTAACTGGACACCGGGTCAAGCTAAGCAACTGCCCATACCTTCCATAAGTGAAATATTCCACTGTGTTTCCAAAAGTAGATTTGATAGAACTGCTCTGTCGTTTCCCTTCCAAACATGTACATCCGTTGACTTGAGTACGGAGTGTGTGAGAAAAGAGCTAGCTGGCTAAAGTGCTATCTAGGAATTGTAAGTGTTTAGCAGCTTAGATATTTTGCTATCTTTTTTTACCAACTCAACATGTAAGGGTGCCACAGGGAGAGGAGAGCTTACTCTGAAGGGGGTGTTGTTTGGTATTGTAGACTTTCAGCCCGGCTAGCTTAGTTGGTAGTTGCTTAGCTTGACACTGGGTCAAGCTAAGCAACTGCCCATACCTTCCATAAGTGAAAAATTCCACTGTGTTTCCAAGAGTAGTTTTGATAGAACTGCTCTGTCGTTTCCCTTCCAAACATGTACATCCGTTGACTTGAGTACGGAGTGTGTGAGAAAAGAGCTAGCTGGCTAAAGTGCTATCTAGGAATTGTAAGAGTTTAGCAGCTTAGATATGTTCCATTTCACCTTGTCTCACGATCATAACATGGAAATTGTTTTTTTCTTGAAAGCCATATTTTGCTATCTTTTTTTACCAACTCAACATGTAAGGGTTCCACAGGGAGAGGAGAGCTTACTCTGAAGGGGGTGTTGTTTGGTATTGTAGACTTTCAGCACGGCTAGCTTAGTTTGTAGAGCATGAGACTCTTAATCTCAGGATCGTGGGTTGGAGCACAACGTTGGGTGCTGCATCCTTTTAACGTAGCCCATCTGGTGGAGTGTTCACAGAAAGCAATAAGGAGTCGTTCTTGGTTCTGTTCGATCATAGATCCACACTAAATGTCAGCCGGTCAGCATGTTGCGTGCTCGAGCCACAACATTTAGCATTGATTTGGAGTCAGCTAAACAGATTGAAAATATGCTGCAACTGTGGTTTGTGGCTGCAAACCATAAAAGTCTTGATAATTTGAAGGACGAATAAGCAATATAACATGACTTTGAAAGCATGGTTATTATCCTTAGATGGTATTATAGCTTACCAGGGAATAATACAAACTCATTGCCATTGACTGTTTCACAGGATCATTTGTTGCGAACTTAGCCATAGCTGACATGCAGACATGTTCTGGTTTCGGCAAGACACATTTTACTAATGTATCAGGTCTCTGTGGCGCAATTGGTTAGCGCGTTCGACTGTTAATCGAAAGGTTGGTGGTTCAAGCCCACCCAGGGACGATTTGATTTTAACTGGACACCGGGTCAAGCTAAGCAACTGCCCATACCTTCCATAAGTGAAATATTCCACTGTGTTTCCAAAAGTAGATTCGATAGAACTGCTCTGTCGTTTCCCTTCCAAACATGTACATCCGTTGACTTGAGTACGGAGTGTGTGAGAAAAGAGCTAGCTGGCTAAAGTGCTATCTAGGAATTGTAAGTGTTTAGCAGCTTAGATATTTTGCTATCTTTTTTTACCAACTCAACATGTAAGGGTGCCACAGGGAGAGGAGAGCTTACTCTGAAGGGGGTGTTGTTTGGTATTGTAGACTTTCAGCCCGGCTAGCTTAGTTGGTAGTTGCTTAGCTTGACACTGGGTCAAGCTAAGCAACTGCCCATACCTTCCATAAGTGAAATATTCCACTGTGTTTCCAAAAGTAGATTTGATAGAACTGCTCTGTCGTTTCCCTTCCAAACATGTACATCCGTTGACTTGAGTACGGAGTGTGTGAGAAAAGAGCTAGCTGGCTAAAGTGCTATCTAGGAATTGTAAGTGTTTAGCAGCTTAGATATTTTGCTATCTTTTTTTACCAACTCAACATGTAAGGGTGCCACAGGGAGAGGAGAGCTTACTCTGAAGGGGGTGTTGTTTGGTATTGTAGACTTTCAGCCCGGCTAGCTTAGTTGGTAGTTGCTTAGCTTGACACTGGGTCAAGCTAAGCAACTGCCCATACCTTCCATAAGTGAAAAATTCCACTGTGTTTCCAAGAGTAGTTTTGATAGAACTGCTCTGTCGTTTCCCTTCCAAACATGTACATCCGTTGACTTGAGTACGGAGTGTGTGAGAAAAGAGCTAGCTGGCTAAAGTGCTATCTAGGAATTGTAAGAGTTTAGCAGCTTAGATATGTTCCATTTCACCTTGTCTCACGATCATAACATGGAAATTGTTTTTTTCTTGAAAGCCATATTTTGCTATCTTTTTTTACCAACTCAACATGTAAGGGTTCCACAGGGAGAGGAGAGCTTACTCTGAAGGGGGTGCTGTTTGGTATTGTAGAATTTCAGCACGGCTAGCTTAGTTTGTAGAGCATGAGACTCTTAATCTCAGGATCGTGGGTTGGAGCACAACGTTGGGTGCTGCATCCTTTTAACGTAGCCCATCTGGTGGAGTGTTCACAGAAAGCAATAAGGAGTCGTTCTTGGTTCTGTTCGATCATAGATCCACACTAAATGTCAGCCGGTCAGCATGTTGCGTGCTCGAGCCACAACATTTAGCATTGATTTGGAGTCAGCTAAACAGATTGAAAATATGCTGCAACTGTGGTTTGTGGCTGCAAACCATAAAAGTCTTGATAATTTGAAGGACGAATAAGCAATATAACATGACTTTGAAAGCATGGTTATTATCCTTAGATGGTATTATAGCTTACCAGGGAATAATACAAACTCATTGCCATTGACTGTTTCACAGGATCATTTGTTGCGAACTTAGCCATAGCTGACATGCAGACATGTTCTGGTTTCGGCAAGACACATTTTACTAATGTATCAGGTCTCTGTGGCGCAATTGGTTAGCGCGTTCGACTGTTAATCGAAAGGTTGGTGGTTCAAGCCCACCCAGGGACGATTTGATTTTAACTGGACACCGGGTCAAGCTAAGCAACTGCCCATACCTTCCATAAGTGAAATATTCCACTGTGTTTCCAAAAGTAGATTCGATAGAACTGCTCTGTCGTTTCCCTTCCAAACATGTACATCCGTTGACTTGAGTACGGAGTGTGTGAGAAAAGAGCTAGCTGGCTAAAGTGCTATCTAGGAATTGTAAGTGTTTAGCAGCTTAGATATTTTGCTATCTTTTTTTACCAACTCAACATGTATGGGTGCCACAGGGAGAGGAGAGCTTACTCTGAAGGGGGTGTTGTTTGGTATTGTAGACTTTCAGCCCGGCTAGCTTAGTTGGTAGTTGCTTAGCTTGACACTGGGTCAAGCTAAGCAACTGCGCATACCTTCCATAAGTGAAAAATTCCACT
Organism: Pollachius pollachius; assembly: GCF_949987615.1. Lineage (NCBI taxonomy): Eukaryota > Metazoa > Chordata > Actinopteri > Gadiformes > Gadidae > Pollachius > Pollachius pollachius. Next base: position 9,872,563 of record NC_136953.1, on the reverse strand, counting down.
GTGTTTCCAAGAGTAGTTTTGATAGAACTGCTCTGTCGTTTCCCTTCCAAACATGTACATCCGTTGACTTGAGTACGGAGTGTGTGAGAAAAGAGCTAGCTGGCTAAAGTGCTATCTAGGAATTGTAAGAGTTTAGCAGCTTAGATATGTTCCATTTCACCTTGTCTCACGATCATAACATGGAAATTGTTTTTTTCTTGAAAGCCATATTTTGCTATCTTTTTTTACCAACTCAACATGTAAGGGTTCCACAGGGAGAGGAGAGCTTACTCTGAAGGGGGTGTTGTTTGGTATTGTAGACTTTCAGCACGGCTAGCTTAGTTTGTAGAGCATGAGACTCTTAATCTCAGGATCGTGGGTTGGAGCACAACGTTGGGTGCTGCATCCTTTTAACGTAGCCCATCTGGTGGAGTGTTCACAGAAAGCAATAAGGAGTCGTTCTTGGTTCTGTTCGATCATAGATCCACACTAAATGTCAGCCGGTCAGCATGTTGCGTGCTCGAGCCACAACATTTAGCATTGATTTGGAGTCAGCTAAACAGATTGAAAATATGCTGCAACTGTGGTTTGTGGCTGCAAACCATAAAAGTCTTGATAATTTGAAGGACGAATAAGCAATATAACATGACTTTGAAAGCATGGTTATTATCCTTAGATGGTATTATAGCTTACCAGGGAATAATACAAACTCATTGCCATTGACTGTTTCACAGGATCATTTGTTGCGAACTTAGCCATAGCTAACATGCAGACATGTTCTGCTTTCGGCAAGACACATTTTACTAATGTATCAGGTCTCTGTGGCGCAATTGGTTAGCGCGTTCGACTGTTAATCGAAAGGTTGGTGGTTCAAGCCCACCCAGGGACGATTTGACTTCAACTGGAAACCGGGTTGAGCTAAGCAACTGCCCATACCTTCCATAAGTGAAAAATTCTACTGTGTTTCCAAGAGTAGTTTTGATAGAACTGCTCTGTCGTTTCCCTTCCAAACATGTACATCCGTTGACCTGAGTACGGAGTGTGTGAGAAAAGAGCTAGCTGGCTAAAGTGCTATCTAGGAATTGCAAGTGTTTAGCAGCTTAGATATGTTCCATTTCACCTTGTCTCACGATCATAACATTGAAATTGTTTTTTTCTTGAAAGCCATATTTTGCTATCTTTTTTTACCAACTCAACATGTAAGGGTGCCACAGGGAGAGGAGAGCTTACTCTGAAGGGGGTGTTGTTTGGTATTGTAGACTTTCAGCCCGGCTAGCTTAGTTGGTAGAGCATGAGACTCTTAATCTCAGGAGCGTGGGTTGGAGCCCAACGTTGGGTGCTGCATCCTTTTAACGTAGCCCATCTGGTGGAGTGTTCACAGAAAGCAATAAGGAGTCGTTCTTGGTTCTGTTCGATCATAGATCCACACTAAATGTCAGCCGGTCAGCATGTTGCGTGCTCGAGCCACAACATTTAGCATTGATTTGGAGTCAGCTAAACAGATTGAAAATATGCTGCAACTGTGGTTTGTGGCTGCAAACCATAAAAGTCTTGATAATTTGAAGGACGAATAAGCAATATAACATGACTTTGAAAGCATGGTTATTATCCTTAGATGGTATTATAGCTTACCAGGGAATAATACAAACTCATTGCCATTGACTGTTTCACAGGATCATTTGTTGCGAACTTAGCCATAGCTGACATGCAGACATGTTCTGCTTTCAGCAAGACACATTTTACTAATGTATCAGGTCTCTGTGGCGCAATTGGTTAGCGCGTTCGACTGTTAATCGAAAGGTTGGTGGTTCAAGCCCAACCAGGGACGATTTGATTTTAACTGGACACCGGGTCAAGCTAAGCAACTGCCCATACCTTCCATAAGTGAAATATTCCACTGTGTTTCCAAAAGTAGATTCGATAGAACTGCTCTGTCGTTTCCCTTCCAAACATGTACATCCGTTGACTTGAGTACGGAGTGTGTGAGAAAAGAGCTAGCTGGCTAAAGTGCTATCTAGGAATTGTAAGTGTTTAGCAGCTTAGATATTTTGCTATCTTTTTTTACCAACTCAACATGTAAGGGTGCCACAGGGAGAGGAGAGCTTACTCTGAAGGGGGTGTTGTTTGGTATTGTAGACTTTCAGCCCGGCTAGCTTAGTTGGTAGTTGCTTAGCTTGACACTGGGTCAAGCTAAGCAACTGCGCATACCTTCCATAAGTGAAAAATTCCACTGTGTTTCCAAGAGTAGTTTTGATAGAACTGCTCTGTCGTTTCCCTTCCAAACATGTACATCCGTTGACTTGACTTGACTTGAGTACGGAGTGTGTGAGAAAAGAGCTAGCTGGCTAAAGTGCTATCTAGGAATTGTAAGTGTTTAGCAGCTTAGATATTTTGCTATCTTTTTTTACCAACTCAACATGTAAGGGTGCCACAGGGAGAGGAGAGCTTACTCTGAAGGGGGTGTTGTTTGGTATTGTAGACTTTCAGCCCGGCTAGCTTAGTTGGTAGTTGCTTAGCTTGACACTGGGTCAAGCTAAGCAACTGCCCATACCTTCCATAAGTGAAATATTCCACTGTGTTTCCAAAAGTAGATTTGATAGAACTGCTCTGTCGTTTCCCTTCCAAACATGTACATCCGTTGACTTGAGTACGGAGTGTGTGAGAAAAGAGCTAGCTGGCTAAAGTGCTATCTAGGAATTGTAAGTGTTTAGCAGCTTAGATATTTTGCTATCTTTTTTTACCAACTCAACATGTAAGGGTGCCACAGGGAGAGGAGAGCTTACTCTGAAGGGGGTGTTGTTTGGTATTGTAGACTTTCAGCCCGGCTAGCTTAGTTGGTAGTTGCTTAGCTTGACACTGGGTCAAGCTAAGCAACTGCCCATACCTTCCATAAGTGAAAAATTCCACTGTGTTTCCAAGAGTAGTTTTGATAGAACTGCTCTGTCGTTTCCCTTCCAAACATGTACATCCGTTGACTTGAGTACGGAGTGTGTGAGAAAAGAGCTAGCTGGCTAAAGTGCTATCTAGGAATTGTAAGAGTTTAGCAGCTTAGATATGTTCCATTTCACCTTGTCTCACGATCATAACATGGAAATTGTTTTTTTCTTGAAAGCCATATTTTGCTATCTTTTTTTACCAACTCAACATGTAAGGGTTCCACAGGGAGAGGAGAGCTTACTCTGAAGGGGGTGTTGTTTGGTATTGTAGACTTTCAGCACGGCTAGCTTAGTTTGTAGTTGCTTAGCTTGACACTGGGTCAAGCTAAGCAACTGCGCATACCTTCCATAAGTGAAAAATTCCACTGTGTTTCCAAGAGTAGTTTTGATAGAACTGCTCTGTCGTTTCCCTTCCAAACATGTACATCCGTTGACTTGAGTACGGAGTGTGTGAGAAAAGAGCTAGCTGGCTAAAGTGCTATCTAGGAATTGTAAGAGTTTAGCAGCTTAGATATGTTCCATTTCACCTTGTCTCACGATCATAACATGGAAATTGTTTTTTTCTTGAAAGCCATATTTTGCTATCTTTTTTTACCAACTCAACATGTAAGGGTTCCACAGGGAGAGGAGAGCTTACTCTGAAGGGGGTGCTGTTTGGTATTGTAGAATTTCAGCACGGCTAGCTTAGTTTGTAGAGCATGAGACTCTTAATCTCAGGATCGTGGGTTGGAGCACAACGTTGGGTGCTGCATCCTTTTAACGTAGCCCATCTGGTGGAGTGTTCACAGAAAGCAATAAGGAGTCGTTCTTGGTTCTGTTCGATCATAGATCCACACTAAATGTCAGCCGGTCAGCATGTTGCGTGCTCGAGCCACAACATTTAGCATTGATTTGGAGTCAGCTAAACAGATTGAAAATATGCTGCAACTGTGGTTTGTGGCTGCAAACCATAAAAGTCTTGATAATTTGAAGGACGAATAAGCAATATAACATGACTTTGAAAGCATGGTTATTATCCTTAGATGGTATTATAGCTTACCAGGGAATAATACAAACTCATTGCCATTGACTGTTTCACAGGATCATTTGTTGCGAACTTAGCCATAGCTGACATGCAGACATGTTCTGGTTTCGGCAAGACACATTTTACTAATGTATCAGGTCTCTGTGGCGCAATTGGTTAGCGCGTTCGACTGTTAATCGAAAGGTTGGTGGTTCAAGCCCACCCAGGGACGATTTGATTTTAACTGGACACCGGGTCAAGCTAAGCAACTGCCCATACCTTCCATAAGTGAAATATTCCACTGTGTTTCCAAAAGTAGATTCGATAGAACTGCTCTGTCGTTTCCCTTCCAAACATGTACATCCGTTGACTTGAGTACGGAGTGTGTGAGAAAAGAGCTAGCTGGCTAAAGTGCTATCTAGGAATTGTAAGTGTTTAGCAGCTTAGATATTTTGCTATCTTTTTTTACCAACTCAACATGTATGGGTGCCACAGGGAGAGGAGAGCTTACTCTGAAGGGGGTGTTGTTTGGTATTGTAGACTTTCAGCCCGGCTAGCTTAGTTGGTAGTTGCTTAGCTTGACACTGGGTCAAGCTAAGCAACTGCGCATACCTTCCATAAGTGAAAAATTCCACTGTGTTTCCAAGAGTAGTTTTGATAGAACTGCTCTGTCGTTTCCCTTCCAAACATGTACATCCGTTGACTTGAGTACGGAGTGTGTGAGAAAAGAGCTAGCTGGCTAAAGTGCTATCTAGGAATTGTAAGAGTTTAGCAGCTTAGATATGTTCCATTTCACCTTGTCTCACGATCATAACATGGAAATTGTTTTTTTCTTGAAAGCCATATTTTGCTATCTTTTTTTACCAACTCAACATGTAAGGGTTCCACAGGGAGAGGAGAGCTTACTCTGAAGGGGGTGTTGTTTGGTATTGTAGACTTTCAGCACGGCTAGCTTAGTTTGTAGAGCATGAGACTCTTAATCTCAGGATCGTGGGTTGGAGCACAACGTTGGGTGCTGCATCCTTTTAACGTAGCCCATCTGGTGGAGTGTTCACAGAAAGCAATAAGGAGTCGTTCTTGGTTCTGTTCGATCATAGATCCACACTAAATGTCAGCCGGTCAGCATGTTGCGTGCTCGAGCCACAACATTTAGCATTGATTTGGAGTCAGCTAAACAGATTGAAAATATGCTGCAACTGTGGTTTGTGGCTGCAAACCATAAAAGTCTTGATAATTTGAAGGACGAATAAGCAATATAACATGACTTTGAAAGCATGGTTATTATCCTTAGATGGTATTATAGCTTACCAGGGAATAATACAAACTCATTGCCATTGACTGTTTCACAGGATCATTTGTTGCGAACTTAGCCATAGCTAACATGCAGACATGTTCTGCTTTCGGCAAGACACATTTTACTAATGTATCAGGTCTCTGTGGCGCAATTGGTTAGCGCGTTCGACTGTTAATCGAAAGGTTGGTGGTTCAAGCCCACCCAGGGACGATTTGACTTCAACTGGAAACCGGGTTGAGCTAAGCAACTGCCCATACCTTCCATAAGTGAAAAATTCTACTGTGTTTCCAAGAGTAGTTTTGATAGAACTGCTCTGTCGTTTCCCTTCCAAACATGTACATCCGTTGACCTGAGTACGGAGTGTGTGAGAAAAGAGCTAGCTGGCTAAAGTGCTATCTAGGAATTGTAAGTGTTTAGCAGCTTAGATATGTTCCATTTCACCTTGTCTCACGATCATAACATTGAAATTGTTTTTTTCTTGAAAGCCATATTTTGCTATCTTTTTTTACCAACTCAACATGTAAGGGTGCCACAGGGAGAGGAGAGCTTACTCTGAAGGGGGTGTTGTTTGGTATTGTAGACTTTCAGCCCGGCTAGCTTAGTTGGTAGAGCATGAGACTCTTAATCTCAGGAGCGTGGGTTGGAGCCCAACGTTGGGTGCTGCATCCTTTTAACGTAGCCCATCTGGTGGAGTGTTCACAGAAAGCAATAAGGAGTCGTTCTTGGTTCTGTTCGATCATAGATCCACACTAAATGTCAGCCGGTCAGCATGTTGCGTGCTCGAGCCACAACATTTAGCATTGATTTGGAGTCAGCTAAACAGATTGAAAATATGCTGCAACTGTGGTTTGTGGCTGCAAACCATAAAAGTCTTGATAATTTGAAGGACGAATAAGCAATATAACATGACTTTGAAAGCATGGTTATTATCCTTAGATGGTATTATAGCTTACCAGGGAATAATACAAACTCATTGCCATTGACTGTTTCACAGGATCATTTGTTGCGAACTTAGCCATAGCTGACATGCAGACATGTTCTGCTTTCAGCAAGACACATTTTACTAATGTATCAGGTCTCTGTGGCGCAATTGGTTAGCGCGTTCGACTGTTAATCGAAAGGTTGGTGGTTCAAGCCCAACCAGGGACGATTTGATTTTAACTGGACACCGGGTCAAGCTAAGCAACTGCCCATACCTTCCATAAGTGAAATATTCCACTGTGTTTCCAAAAGTAGATTCGATAGAACTGCTCTGTCGTTTCCCTTCCAAACATGTACATCCGTTGACTTGAGTACGGAGTGTGTGAGAAAAGAGCTAGCTGGCTAAAGTGCTATCTAGGAATTGTAAGTGTTTAGCAGCTTAGATATTTTGCTATCTTTTTTTACCAACTCAACATGTAAGGGTGCCACAGGGAGAGGAGAGCTTACTCTGAAGGGGGTGTTGTTTGGTATTGTAGACTTTCAGCCCGGCTAGCTTAGTTGGTAGTTGCTTAGCTTGACACTGGGTCAAGCTAAGCAACTGCGCATACCTTCCATAAGTGAAAAATTCCACTGTGTTTCCAAGAGTAGTTTTGATAGAACTGCTCTGTCGTTTCCCTTCCAAACATGTACATCCGTTGACTTGACTTGACTTGAGTACGGAGTGTGTGAGAAAAGAGCTAGCTGGCTAAAGTGCTATCTAGGAATTGTAAGTGTTTAGCAGCTTAGATATTTTGCTATCTTTTTTTACCAACTCAACATGTAAGGGTGCCACAGGGAGAGGAGAGCTTACTCTGAAGGGGGTGTTGTTTGGTATTGTAGACTTTCAGCCCGGCTAGCTTAGTTGGTAGTTGCTTAGCTTGACACTGGGTCAAGCTAAGCAACTGCCCATACCTTCCATAAGTGAAATATTCCACTGTGTTTCCAAAAGTAGATTTGATAGAACTGCTCTGTCGTTTCCCTTCCAAACATGTACATCCGTTGACTTGAGTACGGAGTGTGTGAGAAAAGAGCTAGCTGGCTAAAGTGCTATCTAGGAATTGTAAGTGTTTAGCAGCTTAGATATTTTGCTATCTTTTTTTACCAACTCAACATGTAAGGGTGCCACAGGGAGAGGAGAGCTTACTCTGAAGGGGGTGTTGTTTGGTATTGTAGACTTTCAGCCCGGCTAGCTTAGTTGGTAGTTGCTTAGCTTGACACTGGGTCAAGCTAAGCAACTGCCCATACCTTCCATAAGTGAAAAATTCCACTGTGTTTCCAAGAGTAGTTTTGATAGAACTGCTCTGTCGTTTCCCTTCCAAACATGTACATCCGTTGACTTGAGTACGGAGTGTGTGAGAAAAGAGCTAGCTGGCTAAAGTGCTATCTAGGAATTGTAAGAGTTTAGCAGCTTAGATATGTTCCATTTCACCTTGTCTCACGATCATAACATGGAAATTGTTTTTTTCTTGAAAGCCATATTTTGCTATCTTTTTTTACCAACTCAACATGTAAGGGTTCCACAGGGAGAGGAGAGCTTACTCTGAAGGGGGTGTTGTTTGGTATTGTAGACTTTCAGCACGGCTAGCTTAGTTTGTAGAGCATGAGACTCTTAATCTCAGGATCGTGGGTTGGAGCACAACGTTGGGTGCTGCATCCTTTTAACGTAGCCCATCTGGTGGAGTGTTCACAGAAAGCAATAAGGAGTCGTTCTTGGTTCTGTTCGATCATAGATCCACACTAAATGTCAGCCGGTCAGCATGTTGCGTGCTCGAGCCACAACATTTAGCATTGATTTGGAGTCAGCTAAACAGATTGAAAATATGCTGCAACTGTGGTTTGTGGCTGCAAACCATAAAAGTCTTGATAATTTGAAGGACGAATAAGCAATATAACATGACTTTGAAAGCATGGTTATTATCCTTAGATGGTATTATAGCTTACCAGGGAATAATACAAACTCATTGCCATTGACTGTTTCACAGGATCATTTGTTGCGAACTTAGCCATAGCTGACATGCAGACATGTTCTGCTTTCGGCAAGACACATTTTGCTAATGTATCAGGTCTCTGTGGCGCAATTGGTTAGCGCGTTCGACTGTTAATCGAAAGGTTGGTGGTTCAAGCCCACCCAGGGACGATTTGATTTTAACTGGACACCGGGTCAAGCTAAGCACCTGCCCATACCTTCCATAAGTGAAATATTCCACTGTGTTTCCAGAAGTAGATTTGATAGAACTGCTCTGTCGTTTCCCTTCCAAACATTTACATCCGTTGACTTGAGTACGGAGTGTGTGAGAAAAGAGCTAGCTGGCTAAAGTGCTATCTAGGAATTGTAAGTGTTTAGCAGCTTAGATATTTTGCTATCTTTTTTTACCAACTCAACATGTAAGGGTGCCACAGGGAGAGGAGAGCTTACTCTGAAGGGGGTGTTGTTTGGTATTGTAGACTTTCAGCCCGGCTAGCTTAGTTGGTAGTTGCTTAGCTTGACACTGGGTCAAGCTAAGCAACTGCCCATACCTTCCATAAGTGAAAAATTCCACTGTGTTTCCAAGAGTAGTTTTGATAGAACTGCTCTGTCGTTTCCCTTCCAAACATGTACATCCGTTGACTTGAGTACGGAGTGTGTGAGAAAAGAGCTAGCTGGCTAAAGTGCTATCTAGGAATTGTAAGTGTTTAGCAGCTTAGATATGTTCCATTTCACCTTGTCTCACGATCATAACATGGAAATTGTTTTTTTCTTGAAAGCCATATTTTGCTATCTTTTTTTACCAACTCAACATGTAAGGGTGCCACAGGGAGAGGAGAGCTTACTCTGAAGGGGGTGTTGTTTGGTATTGTAGACTTTCAGCCCGGCTAGCTTAGTTGGTAGAGCATGAGACTCTTAATCTCAGGAGCGTGGGTTGGAGCCCAACGTTGGGTGCTGCATCCTTTTAACGTAGCCCATCTGGTGGAGTGTTCACAGAAAGCAATAAGGAGTCGTTCTTGGTTCTGTTCGATCATAGATCCACACTAAATGTCAGCCGGTCAGCATGTTGCGTGCTCGAGCCACAACATTTAGCATTGATTTGGAGTCAGCTAAACAGATTGAAAATATGCTGCAACTGTGGTTTGTGGCTGCAAACCATAAAAGTCTTGATAATTTGAAGGACGAATAAGCAATATAACATGACTTTGAAAGCATGGTTATTATCCTTAGATGGTATTATAGCTTACCAGGGAATAATACAAACTCATTGCCATTGACTGTTTCACAGGATCATTTGTTGCGAACTTAGCCATAGCTGACATGCAGACATGTTCTGCTTTCGGCAAGACACATTTTACTAATGTATCAGGTCTCTGTGGCGCAATTGGTTAGATTTGATTTTAACTGGACACCGGGTCAAGCTAAGCAACTGCCCATACCTTCCATAAGTGAAATATTCCACTGTGTTTCCAAAAGTAGATTTGATAGAACTGCTCTGTCGTTTCCCTTCCAAACATGTACATCCGTTGACTTGAGTACGGAGTGTGTGAGAAAAGAGCTAGCTGGCTAAAGTGCTATCTAGGAATTGTAAGTGTTTAGCAGCTTAGATATTTTGCTATCTTTTTTTACCAACTCAACATGTAAGGGTGCCACAGGGAGAGGAGAGCTTACTCTGAAGGGGGTGTTGTTTGGTATTGTAGACTTTCAGCCCGGCTAGCTTAGTTGGTAGTTGCTTAGCTTGACACTGGGTCAAGCTAAGCAACTGCCCATACCTTCCATAAGTGAAAAATTCCACTGTGTTTCCAAGAGTAGTTTTGATAGAACTGCTCTGTCGTTTCCCTTCCAAACATGTACATCCGTTGACTTGAGTACGGAGTGTGTGAGAAAAGAGCTAGCTGGCTAAAGTGCTATCTAGGAATTGTAAGTGTTTAGCAGCTTAGATATGTTCCATTTCACCTTGTCTCATGATCATAACATGGAAATTGTTTTTTTCTTGAAAGCCATATTTTGCTATCTTTTTTTACCAACTCAACATGTAAGGGTGCCACAGGGAGAGGAGAGCTTACTCTGAAGGGGGTGTTGTTTGGTATTGTAGACTTTCAGCCCGGCTAGCTTAGTTGGTAGAGCATGAGACTCTTAATCTCAGGAGCGTGGGTTGGAGCCCAACGTTGGGTGCTGCATCCTTTTAACGTAGCCCATCTGGTGGAGTGTTCACAGAAAGCAATAAGGAGTCGTTCTTGGTTCTGTTCGATCATAGATCCACACTAAATGTCAGCCGGTCAGCATGTTGCGTGCTCGAGCCACAACATTTAGCATTGATTTGGAGTCAGCTAAACAGATTGAAAATATGCTGCAACTGTGGTTTGTGGCTGCAAACCATAAAAGTCTTGATAATTTGAAGGACGAATAAGCAATATAACATGACTTTGAAAGCATGGTTATTATCCTTAGATGGTATTATAGCTTACCAGGGAATAATACAAACTCATTGCCATTGACTGTTTCACAGGATCATTTGTTGCGAACTTAGCCATAGCTGACATGCAGACATGTTCTGGTTTCGGCAAGACACATTTTACTTATGTATCAGGTCTCTGTGGCGCAATTGGTTAGCGCGTTCGACTGTTAATCGAAAGGTTGGTGGTTCAAGCCCACCCAGGGACGATTTGATTTTAACTGGACACCGGGTCAAGCTAAGCAACTGCCCATACCTTCCATAAGTGAAATATTCCACTGTGTTTCCAAAAGTAGATTTGATAGAACTGCTCTGTCGTTTCCCTTCCAAACATGTACATCCGTTGACTTGAGTACGGAGTGTGTGAGAAAAGAGCTAGCTGGCTAAAGTGCTATCTAGGAATTGTAAGTGTTTAGCAGCTTAGATATTTTGCTATCTTTTTTTACCAACTCAACATGTAAGGGTGCCACAGGGAGAGGAGAGCTTACTCTGAAGGGGGTGTTGTTTGGTATTGTAGACTTTCAGCCCGGCTAGCTTAGTTGGTAGTTGCTTAGCTTGACACTGGGTCAAGCTAAGCAACTGCCCATACCTTCCATAAGTGAAAAATTCCACTGTGTTTCCAAGAGTAGTTTTGATAGAACTGCTCTGTCGTTTCCCTTCCAAACATGTACATCCGTTGACTTGAGTACGGAGTGTGTGAGAAAAGAGCTAGCTGGCTAAAGTGCTATCTAGGAATTGTAAGAGTTTAGCAGCTTAGATATGTTCCATTTCACCTTGTCTCACGATCATAACATGGAAATTGTTTTTTTCTTGAAAGCCATATTTTGCTATCTTTTTTTACCAACTCAACATGTAAGGGTTCCACAGGGAGAGGAGAGCTTACTCTGAAGGGGGTGTTGTTTGGTATTGTAGACTTTCAGCACGGCTAGCCTAGTTTGTAGAGCATGAGACTCTTAATCTCAGGATCGTGGGTTGGAGCACAACGTTGGGTGCTGCATCCTTTTAACGTAGCCCATCTGGTGGAGTGTTCACAGAAAGCAATAAGGAGTCGTTCTTGGTTCTGTTCGATCATAGATCCACACTAAATGTCAGCCGGTCAGCATGTTGCGTGCTCGAGCCACAACATTTAGCATTGATTTGGAGTCAGCTAAACAGATTGAAAATATGCTGCAACTGTGGTTTGTGGCTGCAAACCATAAAAGTCTTGATAATTTGAAGGACGAATAAGCAATATAACATGACTTTGAAAGCATGGTTATTATCCTTAGATGGTATTATAGCTTACCAGGGAATAATACAAACTCATTGCCATTGACTGTTTCACAGGATCATTTGTTGCGAACTTAGCCATAGCTGACATGCAGACATGTTCTGCTTTCGGCAAGACACATTTTACTAATGTATCAGGTCTCTGTGGCGCAATTGGTTAGATTTGATTTTAACTGGACACCGGGTCAAGCTAAGCAACTGCCCATACCTTCCATAAGTGAAATATTCCACTGTGTTTCCAAAAGTAGATTTGATAGAACTGCTCTGTCGTTTCCCTTCCAAACATGTACATCCGTTGACTTGAGTACGGAGTGTGTGAGAAAAGAGCTAGCTGGCTAAAGTGCTATCTAGGAATTGTAAGTGTTTAGCAGCTTAGATATTTTGCTATCTTTTTTTACCAACTCAACATGTAAGGGTGCCACAGGGAGAGGAGAGCTTACTCTGAAGGGGGTGTTGTTTGGTATTGTAGACTTTCAGCCCGGCTAGCTTAGTTGGTAGTTGCTTAGCTTGACACTGGGTCAAGCTAAGCAACTGCCCATACCTTCCATAAGTGAAAAATTCCACTGTGTTTCCAAGAGTAGTTTTGATAGAACTGCTCTGTCGTTTCCCTTCCAAACATGTACATCCGTTGACTTGAGTACGGAGTGTGTGAGAAAAGAGCTAGCTGGCTAAAGTGCTATCTAGGAATTGTAAGTGTTTAGCAGCTTAGATATGTTCCATTTCACCTTGTCTCATGATCATAACATGGAAATTGTTTTTTTCTTGAAAGCCATATTTTGCTATCTTTTTTTACCAACTCAACATGTAAGGGTGCCACAGGGAGAGGAGAGCTTACTCTGAAGGGGGTGTTGTTTGGTATTGTAGACTTTCAGCCCGGCTAGCTTAGTTGGTAGAGCATGAGACTCTTAATCTCAGGAGCGTGGGTTGGAGCCCAACGTTGGGTGCTGCATCCTTTTAACGTAGCCCATCTGGTGGAGTGTTCACAGAAAGCAATAAGGAGTCGTTCTTGGTTCTGTTCGATCATAGATCCACACTAAATGTCAGCCGGTCAGCATGTTGCGTGCTCGAGCCACAACATTTAGCATTGATTTGGAGTCAGCTAAACAGATTGAAAATATGCTGCAACTGTGGTTTGTGGCTGCAAACCATAAAAGTCTTGATAATTTGAAGGACGAATAAGCAATATAACATGACTTTGAAAGCATGGTTATTATCCTTAGATGGTATTATAGCTTACCAGGGAATAATACAAACTCATTGCCATTGACTGTTTCACAGGATCATTTGTTGCGAACTTAGCCATAGCTGACATGCAGACATGTTCTGGTTTCGGCAAGACACATTTTACTTATGTATCAGGTCTCTGTGGCGCAATTGGTTAGCGCGTTCGACTGTTAATCGAAAGGTTGGTGGTTCAAGCCCACCCAGGGACGATTTGATTTTAACTGGACACCGGGTCAAGCTAAGCAACTGCCCATACCTTCCATAAGTGAAATATTCCACTGTGTTTCCAAAAGTAGATTTGATAGAACTGCTCTGTCGTTTCCCTTCCAAACATGTACATCCGTTGACTTGAGTACGGAGTGTGTGAGAAAAGAGCTAGCTGGCTAAAGTGCTATCTAGGAATTGTAAGTGTTTAGCAGCTTAGATATTTTGCTATCTTTTTTTACCAACTCAACATGTAAGGGTGCCACAGGGAGAGGAGAGCTTACTCTGAAGGGGGTGTTGTTTGGTATTGTAGACTTTCAGCCCGGCTAGCTTAGTTGGTAGTTGCTTAGCTTGACACTGGGTCAAGCTAAGCAACTGCCCATACCTTCCATAAGTGAAAAATTCCACTGTGTTTCCAAGAGTAGTTTTGATAGAACTGCTCTGTCGTTTCCCTTCCAAACATGTACATCCGTTGACTTGAGTACGGAGTGTGTGAGAAAAGAGCTAGCTGGCTAAAGTGCTATCTAGGAATTGTAAGAGTTTAGCAGCTTAGATATGTTCCATTTCACCTTGTCTCACGATCATAACATGGAAATTGTTTTTTTCTTGAAAGCCATATTTTGCTATCTTTTTTTACCAACTCAACATGTAAGGGTTCCACAGGGAGAGGAGAGCTTACTCTGAAGGGGGTGTTGTTTGGTATTGTAGACTTTCAGCACGGCTAGCCTAGTTTGTAGAGCATGAGACTCTTAATCTCAGGATCGTGGGTTGGAGCACAACGTTGGGTGCTGCATCCTTTTAACGTAGCCCATCTGGTGGAGTGTTCACAGAAAGCAATAAGGAGTCGTTCTTGGTTCTGTTCGATCATAGATCCACACTAAATGTCAGCCGGTCAGCATGTTGCGTGCTCGAGCCACAACATTTAGCATTGATTTGGAGTCAGCTAAACAGATTGAAAATATGCTGCAACTGTGGTTTGTGGCTGCAAACCATAAAAGTCTTGATAATTTGAAGGACGAATAAGCAATATAACATGACTTTGAAAGCATGGTTATTATCCTTAGATGGTATTATAGCTTACCAGGGAATAATACAAACTCATTGCCATTGACTGTTTCACAGGATCATTTGTTGCGAACTTAGCCATAGCTGACATGCAGACATGTTCTGCTTTCGGCAAGACACATTTTACTAATGTATCAGGTCTCTGTGGCGCAATTGGTTAGCGCGTTCGACTGTTAATCGAAAGGTTGGTGGTTCAAGCCCACCCAGGGACGATTTGATTTTAACTGGACACCGGGTCAAGCTAAGCACCTGCCCATACCTTCCATAAGTGAAATATTCCACTGTGTTTCCAGAAGTAGATTTGATAGAACTGCTCTGTCGTTTCCCTTCCAAACATTTACATCCGTTGACTTGAGTACGGAGTGTGTGAGAAAAGAGCTAGCTGGCTAAAGTGCTATCTAGGAATTGTAAGTGTTTAGCAGCTTAGATATTTTGCTATCTTTTTTTACCAACTCAACATGTAAGGGTGCCACAGGGAGAGGAGAGCTTACTCTGAAGGGGGTGTTGTTTGGTATTGTAGACTTTCAGCCCGGCTAGCTTAGTTGGTAGTTGCTTAGCTTGACACTGGGTCAAGCTAAGCAACTGCCCATACCTTCCATAAGTGAAAAATTCCACTGTGTTTCCAAGAGTAGTTTTGATAGAACTGCTCTGTCGTTTCCCTTCCAAACATGTACATCCGTTGACTTGAGTACGGAGTGTGTGAGAAAAGAGCTAGCTGGCTAAAGTGCTATCTAGGAATTGTAAGTGTTTAGCAGCTTAGATATGTTCCATTTCACCTTGTCTCACGATCATAACATGGAAATTGTTTTTTTCTTGAAAGCCATATTTTGCTATCTTTTTTTACCAACTCAACATGTAAGGGTGCCACAGGGAGAGGAGAGCTTACTCTGAAGGGGGTGTTGTTTGGTATTGTAGACTTTCAGCCCGGCTAGCTTAGTTGGTAGAGCATGAGACTCTTAATCTCAGGAGCGTGGGTTGGAGCCCAACGTTGGGTGCTGCATCCTTTTAACGTAGCCCATCTGGTGGAGTGTTCACAGAAAGCAATAAGGAGTCGTTCTTGGTTCTGTTCGATCATAGATCCACACTAAATGTCAGCCGGTCAGCATGTTGCGTGCTCGAGCCACAACATTTAGCATTGATTTGGAGTCAGCTAAACAGATTGAAAATATGCTGCAACTGTGGTTTGTGGCTGCAAACCATAAAAGTCTTGATAATTTGAAGGACGAATAAGCAATATAACATGACTTTGAAAGCATGGTTATTATCCTTAGATGGTATTATAGCTTACCAGGGAATAATACAAACTCATTGCCATTGACTGTTTCACAGGATCATTTGTTGCGAACTTAGCCATAGCTGACATGCAGACATGTTCTGCTTTCGGCAAGACACATTTTACTAATGTATCAGGTCTCTGTGGCGCAATTGGTTAGATTTGATTTTAACTGGACACCGGGTCAAGCTAAGCAACTGCCCATACCTTCCATAAGTGAAATATTCCACTGTGTTTCCAAAAGTAGATTTGATAGAACTGCTCTGTCGTTTCCCTTCCAAACATGTACATCCGTTGACTTGAGTACGGAGTGTGTGAGAAAAGAGCTAGCTGGCTAAAGTGCTATCTAGGAATTGTAAGTGTTTAGCAGCTTAGATATTTTGCTATCTTTTTTTACCAACTCAACATGTAAGGGTGCCACAGGGAGAGGAGAGCTTACTCTGAAGGGGGTGTTGTTTGGTATTGTAGACTTTCAGCCCGGCTAGCTTAGTTGGTAGTTGCTTAGCTTGACACTGGGTCAAGCTAAGCAACTGCCCATACCTTCCATAAGTGAAAAATTCCACTGTGTTTCCAAGAGTAGTTTTGATAGAACTGCTCTGTCGTTTCCCTTCCAAACATGTACATCCGTTGACTTGAGTACGGAGTGTGTGAGAAAAGAGCTAGCTGGCTAAAGTGCTATCTAGGAATTGTAAGTGTTTAGCAGCTTAGATATGTTCCATTTCACCTTGTCTCATGATCATAACATGGAAATTGTTTTTTTCTTGAAAGCCATATTTTGCTATCTTTTTTTACCAACTCAACATGTAAGGGTGCCACAGGGAGAGGAGAGCTTACTCTGAAGGGGGTGTTGTTTGGTATTGTAGACTTTCAGCCCGGCTAGCTTAGTTGGTAGAGCATGAGACTCTTAATCTCAGGAGCGTGGGTTGGAGCCCAACGTTGGGTGCTGCATCCTTTTAACGTAGCCCATCTGGTGGAGTGTTCACAGAAAGCAATAAGGAGTCGTTCTTGGTTCTGTTCGATCATAGATCCACACTAAATGTCAGCCGGTCAGCATGTTGCGTGCTCGAGCCACAACATTTAGCATTGATTTGGAGTCAGCTAAACAGATTGAAAATATGCTGCAACTGTGGTTTGTGGCTGCAAACCATAAAAGTCTTGATAATTTGAAGGACGAATAAGCAATATAACATGACTTTGAAAGCATGGTTATTATCCTTAGATGGTATTATAGCTTACCAGGGAATAATACAAACTCATTGCCATTGACTGTTTCACAGGATCATTTGTTGCGAACTTAGCCATAGCTGACATGCAGACATGTTCTGGTTTCGGCAAGACACATTTTACTTATGTATCAGGTCTCTGTGGCGCAATTGGTTAGTGCGTTCGACTGTTAATCGAAAGGTTGGTGGTTCAAGCCCACCCAGGGACGATTTGATTTTAACTGGACACCGGGTCAAGCTAAGCAACTGCCCATACCTTCCATAAGTGAAATATTCCACTGTGTTTCCAAAAGTAGATTTGATAGAACTGCTCTGTCGTTTCCCTTCCAAACATGTACATCCGTTTACTTGAGTACGGAGTGTGTGAGAAAAGAGCTAGCTGGCTAAAGTGCTATCTAGGAATTGTAAGTGTTTAGCAGCTTAGATATTTTGCTATCTTTTTTTACCAACTCAACATGTAAGGGTGCCACAGGGAGAGGAGAGCTTACTCTGAAGGGGGTGTTGTTTGGTATTGTAGACTTTCAGCCCGGCTAGCTTAGTTGGTAGTTGCTTAGCTTGACACTGGGTCAAGCTAAGCAACTGCCCATACCTTCCATAAGTGAAAAATTCCACTGTGTTTCCAAGAGTAGTTTTGATAGAACTGCTCTGTCGTTTCCCTTCCAAACATGTACATCCGTTGACTTGAGTACGGAGTGTGTGAGAAAAGAGCTAGCTGGCTAAAGTGCTATCTAGGAATTGTAAGAGTTTAGCAGCTTAGATATGTTCCATTTCACCTTGTCTCACGATCATAACATGGAAATTGTTTTTTTCTTGAAAGCCATATTTTGCTATCTTTTTTTACCAACTCAACATGTAAGGGTTCCACAGGGAGAGGAGAGCTTACTCTGAAGGGGGTGCTGTTTGGTATTGTAGACTTTCAGCACGGCTAGCTTAGTTTGTAGAGCATGAGACTCTTAATCTCAGGATCGTGGGTTGGAGCACAACGTTGGGTGCTGCATCCTTTTAACGTAGCCCATCTGGTGGAGTGTTCACAGAAAGCAATAAGGAGTCGTTCTTGGTTCTGTTCGATCATAGATCCACACTAAATGTCAGCCGGTCAGCATGTTGCGTGCTCGAGCCACAACATTTAGCATTGATTTGGAGTCAGCTAAACAGATTGAAAATATGCTGCAACTGTGGTTTGTGGCTGCAAACCATAAAAGTCTTGATAATTTGAAGGACGAATAAGCAATATAACATGACTTTGAAAGCATGGTTATTATCCTTAGATGGTATTATAGCTTACCAGGGAATAATACAAACTCATTGCCATTGACTGTTTCACAGGATCATTTGTTGCGAACTTAGCCATAGCTGACATGCAGACATGTTCTGGTTTCGGCAAGACACATTTTACTAATGTATCAGGTCTCTGTGGCGCAATTGGTTAGCGCGTTCGACTGTTAATCGAAAGGTTGGTGGTTCAAGCCCACCCAGGGACGATTTGATTTTAACTGGACACCGGGTCAAGCTAAGCAACTGCCCATACCTTCCATAAGTGAAATATTCCACTGTGTTTCCAAAAGTAGATTCGATAGAACTGCTCTGTCGTTTCCCTTCCAAACATGTACATCCGTTGACTTGAGTACGGAGTGTGTGAGAAAAGAGCTAGCTGGCTAAAGTGCTATCTAGGAATTGTAAGTGTTTAGCAGCTTAGATATTTTGCTATCTTTTTTTACCAACTCAACATGTATGGGTGCCACAGGGAGAGGAGAGCTTACTCTGAAGGGGGTGTTGTTTGGTATTGTAGACTTTCAGCCCGGCTAGCTTAGTTGGTAGTTGCTTAGCTTGACACTGGGTCAAGCTAAGCAACTGCGCATACCTTCCATAAGTGAAAAATTCCACTGTGTTTCCAAGAGTAGTTTTGATAGAACTGCTCTGTCGTTTCCCTTCCAAACATGTACATCCGTTGACTTGAGTACGGAGTGTGTGAGAAAAGAGCTAGCTGGCTAAAGTGCTATCTAGGAATTGTAAGAGTTTAGCAGCTTAGATATGTTCCATTTCACCTTGTCTCACGATCATAACATGGAAATTGTTTTTTTCTTGAAAGCCATATTTTGCTATCTTTTTTTACCAACTCAACATGTAAGGGTTCCACAGGGAGAGGAGAGCTTACTCTGAAGGGGGTGTTGTTTGGTATTGTAGACTTTCAGCACGGCTAGCTTAGTTTGTAGAGCATGAGACTCTTAATCTCAGGATCGTGGGTTGGAGCACAACGTTGGGTGCTGCATCCTTTTAACGTAGCCCATCTGGTGGAGTGTTCACAGAAAGCAATAAGGAGTCGTTCTTGGTTCTGTTCGATCATAGATCCACACTAAATGTCAGCCGGTCAGCATGTTGCGTGCTCGAGCCACAACATTTAGCATTGATTTGGAGTCAGCTAAACAGATTGAAAATATGCTGCAACTGTGGTTTGTGGCTGCAAACCATAAAAGTCTTGATAATTTGAAGGACGAATAAGCAATATAACATGACTTTGAAAGCATGGTTATTATCCTTAGATGGTATTATAGCTTACCAGGGAATAATACAAACTCATTGCCATTGACTGTTTCACAGGATCATTTGTTGCGATCTTAGCCATAGCTAACATGCAGACATGTTCTGCTTTCGGCAAGACACATTTTACTAATGTATCAGGTCTCTGTGGCGCAATTGGTTAGCGTGTTCGACTGTTAATCGAAAGGTTGGTGGTTCAAGCCCACCCAGGGACGATTTGACTTCAACTGGAAACCGGGTCGAGCTAAGCAACTGCCCATACCTTCCATAAGTGAAAAATTCTACTGTGTTTCCAAGAGTAGTTTTGATAGAACTGCTCTGTCGTTTCCCTTCCAAACATGTACATCCGTTGACCTGAGTACGGAGTGTGTGAGAAAAGAGCTAGCTGGCTAAAGTGCTATCTAGGAATTGTAAGTGTTTAGCAGCTTAGATATGTTCCATTTCACCTTGTCTCATGATCATAACATGGAAATTGTTTTTTTCTTGAAAGCCATATTTTGCTATCTTTTTTTACCAACTCAACATGTAAGGGTGCCACAGGGAGAGGAGAGCTTACTCTGAAGGGGGTGTTGTTTGGTATTGTAGACTTTCAGCCCGGCTAGCTTAGTTGGTAGAGCATGAGACTCTTAATCTCAGGAGCGTGGGTTGGAGCCCAACGTTGGGTGCTGCATCCTTTTAACGTAGCCCATCTGGTGGAGTGTTCACAGAAAGCAATAAGGAGTCGTTCTTGGTTCTGTTCGATCATAGATCCACACTAAATGTCAGCCGGTCAGCATGTTGCGTGCTCGAGCCACAACATTTAGCATTGATTTGGAGTCAGCTAAACAGATTGAAAATATGCTGCAACTGTGGTTTGTGGCTGCAAACCATAAAAGTCTTGATAATTTGAAGGACGAATAAGCAATATAACATGACTTTGAAAGCATGGTTATTATCCTTAGATGGTATTATAGCTTACCAGGGAATAATACAAACTCATTGCCATTGACTGTTTCACAGGATCATTTGTTGCGAACTTAGCCATAGCTGACATGCAGACATGTTCTGGTTTCGGCAAGACACATTTTACTTATGTATCAGGTCTCTGTGGCGCAATTGGTTAGCGCGTTCGACTGTTAATCGAAAGGTTGGTGGTTCAAGCCCACCCAGGGACGATTTGATTTTAACTGGACACCGGGTCAAGCTAAGCAACTGCCCATACCTTCCATAAGTGAAATATTCCACTGTGTTTCCAAAAGTAGATTTGATAGAACTGCTCTGTCGTTTCCCTTCCAAACATGTACATCCGTTGACTTGAGTACGGAGTGTGTGAGAAAAGAGCTAGCTGGCTAAAGTGCTATCTAGGAATTGTAAGTGTTTAGCAGCTTAGATATTTTGCTATCTTTTTTTACCAACTCAACATGTAAGGGTGCCACAGGGAGAGGAGAGCTTACTCTGAAGGGGGTGTTGTTTGGTATTGTAGACTTTCAGCCCGGCTAGCTTAGTTGGTAGTTGCTTAGCTTGACACTGGGTCAAGCTAAGCAACTGCCCATACCTTCCATAAGTGAAAAATTCCACTGTGTTTCCAAGAGTAGTTTTGATAGAACTGCTCTGTCGTTTCCCTTCCAAACATGTACATCCGTTGACTTGAGTACGGAGTGTGTGAGAAAAGAGCTAGCTGGCTAAAGTGCTATCTAGGAATTGTAAGAGTTTAGCAGCTTAGATATGTTCCATTTCACCTTGTCTCACGATCATAACATGGAAATTGTTTTTTTCTTGAAAGCCATATTTTGCTATCTTTTTTTACCAACTCAACATGTAAGGGTTCCACAGGGAGAGGAGAGCTTACTCTGAAGGGGGTGCTGTTTGGTATTGTAGACTTTCAGCACGGCTAGCTTAGTTTGTAGAGCATGAGACTCTTAATCTCAGGATCGTGGGTTGGAGCACAACGTTGGGTGCTGCATCCTTTTAACGTAGCCCATCTGGTGGAGTGTTCACAGAAAGCAATAAGGAGTCGTTCTTGGTTCTGTTCGATCATAGATCCACACTAAATGTCAGCCGGTCAGCATGTTGCGTGCTCGAGCCACAACATTTAGCATTGATTTGGAGTCAGCTAAACAGATTGAAAATATGCTGCAACTGTGGTTTGTGGCTGCAAACCATAAAAGTCTTGATAATTTGAAGGACGAATAAGCAATATAACATGACTTTGAAAGCATGGTTATTATCCTTAGATGGTATTATAGCTTACCAGGGAATAATACAAACTCATTGCCATTGACTGTTTCACAGGATCATTTGTTGCGAACTTAGCCATAGCTGACATGCAGACATGTTCTGGTTTCGGCAAGACACATTTTACTAATGTATCAGGTCTCTGTGGCGCAATTGGTTAGCGCGTTCGACTGTTAATCGAAAGGTTGGTGGTTCAAGCCCACCCAGGGACGATTTGATTTTAACTGGACACCGGGTCAAGCTAAGCAACTGCCCATACCTTCCATAAGTGAAATATTCCACTGTGTTTCCAAAAGTAGATTCGATAGAACTGCTCTGTCGTTTCCCTTCCAAACATGTACATCCGTTGACTTGAGTACGGAGTGTGTGAGAAAAGAGCTAGCTGGCTAAAGTGCTATCTAGGAATTGTAAGTGTTTAGCAGCTTAGATATTTTGCTATCTTTTTTTACCAACTCAACATGTATGGGTGCCACAGGGAGAGGAGAGCTTACTCTGAAGGGGGTGTTGTTTGGTATTGTAGACTTTCAGCCCGGCTAGCTTAGTTGGTAGTTGCTTAGCTTGACACTGGGTCAAGCTAAGCAACTGCGCATACCTTCCATAAGTGAAAAATTCCACTGTGTTTCCAAGAGTAGTTTTGATAGAACTGCTCTGTCGTTTCCCTTCCAAACATGTACATCCGTTGACTTGAGTACGGAGTGTGTGAGAAAAGAGCTAGCTGGCTAAAGTGCTATCTAGGAATTGTAAGAGTTTAGCAGCTTAGATATGTTCCATTTCACCTTGTCTCACGATCATAACATGGAAATTGTTTTTTTCTTGAAAGCCATATTTTGCTATCTTTTTTTACCAACTCAACATGTAAGGGTTCCACAGGGAGAGGAGAGCTTACTCTGAAGGGGGTGTTGTTTGGTATTGTAGACTTTCAGCACGGCTAGCTTAGTTTGTAGAGCATGAGACTCTTAATCTCAGGATCGTGGGTTGGAGCACAACGTTGGGTGCTGCATCCTTTTAACGTAGCCCATCTGGTGGAGTGTTCACAGAAAGCAATAAGGAGTCGTTCTTGGTTCTGTTCGATCATAGATCCACACTAAATGTCAGCCGGTCAGCATGTTGCGTGCTCGAGCCACAACATTTAGCATTGATTTGGAGTCAGCTAAACAGATTGAAAATATGCTGCAACTGTGGTTTGTGGCTGCAAACCATAAAAGTCTTGATAATTTGAAGGACGAATAAGCAATATAACATGACTTTGAAAGCATGGTTATTATCCTTAGATGGTATTATAGCTTACCAGGGAATAATACAAACTCATTGCCATTGACTGTTTCACAGGATCATTTGTTGCGAACTTAGCCATAGCTAACATGCAGACATGTTCTGCTTTCGGCAAGACACATTTTACTAATGTATCAGGTCTCTGTGGCGCAATTGGTTAGCGTGTTCGACTGTTAATCGAAAGGTTGGTGGTTCAAGCCCACCCAGGGACGATTTGACTTCAACTGGAAACCGGGTCGAGCTAAGCAACTGCCCATACCTTCCATAAGTGAAAAATTCTACTGTGTTTCCAAGAGTAGTTTTGATAGAACTGCTCTGTCGTTTCCCTTCCAAACATGTACATCCGTTGACCTGAGTACGGAGTGTGTGAGAAAAGAGCTAGCTGGCTAAAGTGCTATCTAGGAATTGTAAGTGTTTAGCAGCTTAGATATGTTCCATTTCACCTTGTCTCACGATCATAACATTGAAATTGTTTTTTTCTTGAAAGCCATATTTTGCTATCTTTTTTTAACAACTCAACATGTAAGGGTGCCACAGGGAGAGGAGAGCTTACTCTGAAGGGGGTGTTGTTTGGTATTGTAGACTTTCAGCCCGGCTAGCTTAGTTGGTAGAGCATGAGACTCTTAATCTCAGGAGCGTGGGTTGGAGCCCAACGTTGGGTGCTGCATCCTTTTAACGTAGCCCATCTGGTGGAGTGTTCACAGAAAGCAATAAGGAGTCGTTCTTGGTTCTGTTCGATCATAGATCCACACTAAATGTCAGCCGGTCAGCATGTTGCGTGCTCGAGCCACAACATTTAGCATTGATTTGGAGTCAGCTAAACAGATTGAAAATATGCTGCAACTGTGGTTTGTGGCTGCAAACCATAAAAGTCTTGATAATTTGAAGGACGAATAAGCAATATAACATGACTTTGAAAGCATGGTTATTATCCTTAGATGGTATTATAGCTTACCAGGGAATAATACAAACTCATTGCCATTGACTGTTTCACAGGATCATTTGTTGCGAACTTAGCCATAGCTGACATGCAGACATGTTCTGGTTTCAGCAAGACACATTTTACTAATGTATCAGGTCTCTGTGGCGCAATTGGTTAGCGCGTTCGACTGTTAATCGAAAGGTTGGTGGTTCAAGCCCAACCAGGGACGATTTGATTTTAACTGGACACCGGGTCAAGCTAAGCAACTGCCCATACCTTCCATAAGTGAAATATTCCACTGTGTTTCCAAAAGTAGATTTGATAGAACTGCTCTGTCGTTTCCCTTCCAAACATGTACATCCGTTGACTTGAGTACGGAGTGTGTGAGAAAAGAGCTAGCTGGCTAAAGTGCTATCTAGGAATTGTAAGTGTTTAGCAGCTTAGATATTTTGCTATCTTTTTTTACCAACTCAACATGTAAGGGTGCCACAGGGAGAGGAGAGCTTACTCTGAAGGGGGTGTTGTTTGGTATTGTAGACTTTCAGCCCGGCTAGCTTAGTTGGTAGTTGCTTAGCTTGACACTGGGTCAAGCTAAGCAACTGCCCATACCTTCCATAAGTGAAAAATTCCACTGTGTTTCCAAGAGTAGTTTTGATAGAACTGCTCTGTCGTTTCCCTTCCAAACATGTACATCCGTTGACTTGAGTACGGAGTGTGTGAGAAAAGAGCTAGCTGGCTAAAGTGCTATCTAGGAATTGTAAGAGTTTAGCAGCTTAGATATGTTCCATTTCACCTTGTCTCACGATCATAACATGGAAATTGTTTTTTTCTTGAAAGCCATATTTTGCTATCTTTTTTTACCAACTCAACATGTAAGGGTTCCACAGGGAGAGGAGAGCTTACTCTGAAGGGGGTGTTGTTTGGTATTGTAGACTTTCAGCACGGCTAGCTTAGTTTGTAGAGCATGAGACTCTTAATCTCAGGATCGTGGGTTGGAGCACAACGTTGGGTGCTGCATCCTTTTAACGTAGCCCATCTGGTGGAGTGTTCACAGAAAGCAATAAGGAGTCGTTCTTGGTTCTGTTCGATCATAGATCCACACTAAATGTCAGCCGGTCAGCATGTTGCGTGCTCGAGCCACAACATTTAGCATTGATTTGGAGTCAGCTAAACAGATTGAAAATATGCTGCAACTGTGGTTTGTGGCTGCAAACCATAAAAGTCTTGATAATTTGAAGGACGAATAAGCAATATAACATGACTTTGAAAGCATGGTTATTATCCTTAGATGGTATTATAGCTTACCAGGGAATAATACAAACTCATTGCCATTGACTGTTTCACAGGATCATTTGTTGCGAACTTAGCCATAGCTGACATGCAGACATGTTCTGCTTTCGGCAAGACACATTTTACTAATGTATCAGGTCTATGTGGCGCAATTGGTTAGCGCGTTCGACTGTTAATCGAAAGGTTGGTGGTTCAAGCCCACCCAGGGACGATTTGACTTAATTGGAAACTGGGTCAAGCTAAGCAACTGCCCATACCTTCCATAAGTGAAAAATTCCACCGTGTTTCCAAGAGTAGTTTTGATAGAACTGCTCTGTCGTTTCCCTTCCAAACATGTACATCCGTTGACTTGAGTACGGAGTGTGTGAGAAAAGAGCTAGCTGGCTAAAGTGCTATCTAGGAATTGTAAGTGTTTAGCAGCTTAGATATGTTCCATTTCACCTTGTCTCACGATCATAACATTGAAATTGTTTTTTTCTTGAAAGCCATATTTTGCTATCTTTTTTTAACAACTCAACATGTAAGGGTGCCACAGGGAGAGGAGAGCTTACTCTGAAGGGGGTGTTGTTTGGTATTGTAGACTTTCAGCCCGGCTAGCTTAGTTGGTAGTTGCTTAGCTTGACACTGGGTCAAGCTAAGCAACTGCCCATACCTTCCATAAGTGAAAAATTCCACTGTGTTTCCAAGAGTAGTTTTGATAGAACTGCTCTGTCGTTTCCCTTCCAAACATGTACATCCGTTGACTTGAGTACGGAGTGTGTGAGAAAAGAGCTAGCTGGCTAAAGTGCTATCTAGGAATTGTAAGTGTTTAGCAGCTTAGATATGTTCCATTTCACCTTGTCTCACGATCATAACATGGAAATTGTTTTTTTCTTGAAAGCCATATTTTGCTATCTTTTTTTACCAACTCAACATGTAAGGGTGCCACAGGGAGAGGAGAGCTTACTCTGAAGGGGGTGTTGTTTGGTATTGTAGACTTTCAGCCCGGCTAGCTTAGTTGGTAGAGCATGAGACTCTTAATCTCAGGAGCGTGGGTTGGAGCCCAACGTTGGGTGCTGCATCCTTTTAACGTAGCCCATCTGGTGGAGTGTTCACAGAAAGCAATAAGGAGTCGTTCTTGGTTCTGTTCGATCATAGATCCACACTAAATGTCAGCCGGTCAGCATGTTGCGTGCTCGAGCCACAACATTTAGCATTGATTTGGAGTCAGCTAAACAGATTGAAAATATGCTGCAACTGTGGTTTGTGGCTGCAAACCATAAAAGTCTTGATAATTTGAAGGACGAATAAGCAATATAACATGACTTTGAAAGCATGGTTATTATCCTTAGATGGTATTATAGCTTACCAGGGAATAATACAAACTCATTGCCATTGACTGTTTCACAGGATCATTTGTTGCGAACTTAGCCATAGCTGACATGCAGACATGTTCTGGTTTCGGCAAGACACATTTTACTAATGTATCAGGTCTCTGTGGCGCAATTGGTTAGATTTGATTTTAACTGGACACCGGGTCAAGCTAAGCAACTGCCCATACCTTCCATAAGTGAAATATTCCACTGTGTTTCCAAAAGTAGATTTGATAGAACTGCTCTGTTGTTTCCCTTCCAAACATGTACATCCGTTGACTTGAGTACGGAGTGTGTGAGAAAAGAGCTAGCTGGCTAAAGTGCTATCTAGGAATTGTAAGTGTTTAGCAGCTTAGATATTTTGCTATCTTTTTTTACCAACTCAACATGTAAGGGTGCCACAGGGAGAGGAGAGCTTACTCTGAAGGGGGTGTTGTTTGGTATTGTAGACTTTCAGCCCGGCTAGCTTAGTTGGTAGTTGCTTAGCTTGACACTGGGTCAAGCTAAGCAACTGCCCATACCTTCCATAAGTGAAAAATTCCACTGTGTTTCCAAGAGTAGTTTTGATAGAACTGCTCTGTCGTTTCCCTTCCAAACATGTACATCCGTTGACTTGAGTACGGAGTGTGTGAGAAAAGAGCTAGCTGGCTAAAGTGCTATCTAGGAATTGTAAGTGTTTAGCAGCTTAGATATGTTCCATTTCACCTTGTCTCATGATCATAACATGGAAATTGTTTTTTTCTTGAAAGCCATATTTTGCTATCTTTTTTTACCAACTCAACATGTAAGGGTGCCACAGGGAGAGGAGAGCTTACTCTGAAGGGGGTGTTGTTTGGTATTGTAGACTTTCAGCCCGGCTAGCTTAGTTGGTAGAGCATGAGACTCTTAATCTCAGGAGCGTGGGTTGGAGCCCAACGTTGGGTGCTGCATCCTTTTAACGTAGCCCATCTGGTGGAGTGTTCACAGAAAGCAATAAGGAGTCGTTCTTGGTTCTGTTCGATCATAGATCCACACTAAATGTCAGCCGGTCAGCATGTTGCGTGCTCGAGCCACAACATTTAGCATTGATTTGGAGTCAGCTAAACAGATTGAAAATATGCTGCAACTGTGGTTTGTGGCTGCAAACCATAAAAGTCTTGATAATTTGAAGGACGAATAAGCAATATAACATGACTTTGAAAGCATGGTTATTATCCTTAGATGGTATTATAGCTTACCAGGGAATAATACAAACTCATTGCCATTGACTGTTTCACAGGATCATTTGTTGCGAACTTAGCCATAGCTGACATGCAGACATGTTCTGGTTTCGGCAAGACACATTTTACTTATGTATCAGGTCTCTGTGGCGCAATTGGTTAGCGCGTTCGACTGTTAATCGAAAGGTTGGTGGTTCAAGCCCACCCAGGGACGATTTGATTTTAACTGGACACCGGGTCAAGCTAAGCAACTGCCCATACCTTCCATAAGTGAAATATTCCACTGTGTTTCCAAAAGTAGATTTGATAGAACTGCTCTGTCGTTTCCCTTCCAAACATGTACATCCGTTGACTTGAGTACGGAGTGTGTGAGAAAAGAGCTAGCTGGCTAAAGTGCTATCTAGGAATTGTAAGTGTTTAGCAGCTTAGATATTTTGCTATCTTTTTTTACCAACTCAACATGTAAGGGTGCCACAGGGAGAGGAGAGCTTACTCTGAAGGGGGTGTTGTTTGGTATTGTAGACTTTCAGCCCGGCTAGCTTAGTTGGTAGTTGCTTAGCTTGACACTGGGTCAAGCTAAGCAACTGCCCATACCTTCCATAAGTGAAAAATTCCACTGTGTTTCCAAGAGTAGTTTTGATAGAACTGCTCTGTCGTTTCCCTTCCAAACATGTACATCCGTTGACTTGAGTACGGAGTGTGTGAGAAAAGAGCTAGCTGGCTAAAGTGCTATCTAGGAATTGTAAGTGTTTAGCAGCTTAGATATGTTCCATTTCACCTTGTCTCACGATCATAACATTGAAATTGTTTTTTTCTTGAAAGCCATATTTTGCTATCTTTTTTTAACAACTCAACATGTAAGGGTGCCACAGGGAGAGGAGAGCTTACTCTGAAGGGGGTGTTGTTTGGTATTGTAGACTTTCAGCCCGGCTAGCTTAGTTGGTAGAGCATGAGACTCTTAATCTCAGGAGCGTGGGTTGGAGCCCAACGTTGGGTGCTGCATCCTTTTAACGTAGCCCATCTGGTGGAGTGTTCACAGAAAGCAATAAGGAGTCGTTCTTGGTTCTGTTCGATCATAGATCCACACTAAATGTCAGCCGGTCAGCATGTTGCGTGCTCGAGCCACAACATTTAGCATTGATTTGGAGTCAGCTAAACAGATTGAAAATATGCTGCAACTGTGGTTTGTGGCTGCAAACCATAAAAGTCTTGATAATTTGAAGGACGAATAAGCAATATAACATGACTTTGAAAGCATGGTTATTATCCTTAGATGGTATTATAGCTTACCAGGGAATAATACAAACTCATTGCCATTGACTGTTTCACAGGATCATTTGTTGCGAACTTAGCCATAGCTGACATGCAGACATGTTGTGGTTTCAGCAAGACACATTTTACTAATGTATCAGGTCTCTGTGGCGCAATTGGTTAGCGCGTTCGACTGTTAATCGAAAGGTTGGTGGTTCAAGCCCAACCAGGGACGATTTGATTTTAACTGGACACCGGGTCAAGCTAAGCAACTGCCCATACCTTCCATAAGTGAAATATTCCACTGTGTTTCCAAAAGTAGATTTGATAGAACTGCTCTGTCGTTTCCCTTCCAAACATGTACATCCGTTGACTTGAGTACGGAGTGTGTGAGAAAAGAGCTAGCTGGCTAAAGTGCTATCTAGGAATTGTAAGTGTTTAGCAGCTTAGATATTTTGCTATCTTTTTTTACCAACTCAACATGTAAGGGTGCCACAGGGAGAGGAGAGCTTACTCTGAAGGGGGTGTTGTTTGGTATTGTAGACTTTCAGCCCGGCTAGCTTAGTTGGTAGTTGCTTAGCTTGACACTGGGTCAAGCTAAGCAACTGCCCATACCTTCCATAAGTGAAAAATTCCACTGTGTTTCCAAGAGTAGTTTTGATAGAACTGCTCTGTCGTTTCCCTTCCAAACATGTACATCCGTTGACTTGAGTACGGAGTGTGTGAGAAAAGAGCTAGCTGGCTAAAGTGCTATCTAGGAATTGTAAGAGTTTAGCAGCTTAGATATGTTCCATTTCACCTTGTCTCACGATCATAACATGGAAATTGTTTTTTTCTTGAAAGCCATATTTTGCTATCTTTTTTTACCAACTCAACATGTAAGGGTTCCACAGGGAGAGGAGAGCTTACTCTGAAGGGGGTGTTGTTTGGTATTGTAGACTTTCAGCACGGCTAGCTTAGTTTGTAGAGCATGAGACTCTTAATCTCAGGATCGTGGGTTGGAGCACAACGTTGGGTGCTGCATCCTTTTAACGTAGCCCATCTGGTGGAGTGTTCACAGAAAGCAATAAGGAGTCGTTCTTGGTTCTGTTCGATCATAGATCCACACTAAATGTCAGCCGGTCAGCATGTTGCGTGCTCGAGCCACAACATTTAGCATTGATTTGGAGTCAGCTAAACAGATTGAAAATATGCTGCAACTGTGGTTTGTGGCTGCAAACCATAAAAGTCTTGATAATTTGAAGGACGAATAAGCAATATAACATGACTTTGAAAGCATGGTTATTATCCTTAGATGGTATTATAGCTTACCAGGGAATAATACAAACTCATTGCCATTGACTGTTTCACAGGATCATTTGTTGCGAACTTAGCCATAGCTGACATGCAGACATGTTCTGGTTTCGGCAAGACACATTTTACTAATGTATCAGGTCTCTGTGGCGCAATTGGTTAGCGCGTTCGACTGTTAATCGAAAGGTTGGTGGTTCAAGCCCACCCAGGGACGATTTGACTTCAACTGGAAACTGGGTCAAGCTAAGCAACTGCCCATACCTTCCATAAGTGAAAAATTCCACTGTGTTTCCAAGAGTAGTTTTGATAGAACTGCTCTGTCGTTTCCCTTCCAAACATGTACATCCGTTGACTTGAGTACGGAGTGTGTGAGAAAAGAGCTAGCTGGCTAAAGTGCTATCTAGGAATTGTAAGTGTTTAGCAGCTTAGATATGTTCCATTTCACCTTGTCTCACGATCATAACATTGAAATTGTTTTTTTCTTGAAAGCCATATTTTGCTATCTTTTTTTAACAACTCAACATGTAAGGGTGCCACAGGGAGAGGAGAGCTTACTCTGAAGGGGGTGTTGTTTGGTATTGTAGACTTTCAGCCCGGCTAGCTTAGTTGGTAGTTGCTTAGCTTGACACTGGGTCAAGCTAAGCAACTGCCCATACCTTCCATAAGTGAAAAATTCCACTGTGTTTCCAAGAGTAGTTTTGATAGAACTGCTCTGTCGTTTCCCTTCCAAACATGTACATCCGTTGACTTGAGTACGGAGTGTGTGAGAAAAGAGCTAGCTGGCTAAAGTGCTATCTAGGAATTGTAAGTGTTTAGCAGCTTAGATATGTTCCATTTCACCTTGTCTCACGATCATAACATGGAAATTGTTTTTTTCTTGAAAGCCATATTTTGCTATCTTTTTTTACCAACTCAACATGTAAGGGTGCCACAGGGAGAGGAGAGCTTACTCTGAAGGGGGTGTTGTTTGGTATTGTAGACTTTCAGCCCGGCTAGCTTAGTTGGTAGAGCATGAGACTCTTAATCTCAGGAGCGTGGGTTGGAGCCCAACGTTGGGTGCTGCATCCTTTTAACGTAGCCCATCTGGTGGAGTGTTCACAGAAAGCAATAAGGAGTCGTTCTTGGTTCTGTTCGATCATAGATCCACACTAAATGTCAGCCGGTCAGCATGTTGCGTGCTCGAGCCACAACATTTAGCATTGATTTGGAGTCAGCTAAACAGATTGAAAATATGCTGCAACTGTGGTTTGTGGCTGCAAACCATAAAAGTCTTGATAATTTGAAGGACGAATAAGCAATATAACATGACTTTGAAAGCATGGTTATTATCCTTAGATGGTATTATAGCTTACCAGGGAATAATACAAACTCATTGCCATTGACTGTTTCACAGGATCATTTGTTGCGAACTTAGCCATAGCTGACATGCAGACATGTTCTGGTTTCGGCAAGACACATTTTACTAATGTATCAGGTCTCTGTGGCGCAATTGGTTAGATTTGATTTTAACTGGACACCGGGTCAAGCTAAGCAACTGCCCATACCTTCCATAAGTGAAATATTCCACTGTGTTTCCAAAAGTAGATTTGATAGAACTGCTCTGTTGTTTCCCTTCCAAACATGTACATCCGTTGACTTGAGTACGGAGTGTGTGAGAAAAGAGCTAGCTGGCTAAAGTGCTATCTAGGAATTGTAAGTGTTTAGCAGCTTAGATATTTTGCTATCTTTTTTTACCAACTCAACATGTAAGGGTGCCACAGGGAGAGGAGAGCTTACTCTGAAGGGGGTGTTGTTTGGTATTGTAGACTTTCAGCCCGGCTAGCTTAGTTGGTAGTTGCTTAGCTTGACACTGGGTCAAGCTAAGCAACTGCCCATACCTTCCATAAGTGAAAAATTCCACTGTGTTTCCAAGAGTAGTTTTGATAGAACTGCTCTGTCGTTTCCCTTCCAAACATGTACATCCGTTGACTTGAGTACGGAGTGTGTGAGAAAAGAGCTAGCTGGCTAAAGTGCTATCTAGGAATTGTAAGTGTTTAGCAGCTTAGATATGTTCCATTTCACCTTGTCTCACGATCATAACATTGAAATTGTTTTTTTCTTGAAAGCCATATTTTGCTATCTTTTTTTACCAACTCAACATGTAAGGGTTCCACAGGGAGAGGAGAGCTTACTCTGAAGGGGGTGTTGTTTGGTATTGTAGACTTTCAGACCGGCTAGCTTAGTTGGTAGAGCATGAGACTCTTAATCTCAGGAGCGTGGGTTGGAGCCCAACGTTGGGTGCTGCATCCTTTTAACGTAGCCCATCTGGTGGAGTGTTCACAGAAAGCAATAAGGAGTCGTTCTTGGTTCTGTTCGATCATAGATCCACACTAAATGTCAGCCGGTCAGCATGTTGCGTGCTCGAGCCACAACATTTAGCATTGATTTGGAGTCAGCTAAACAGATTGAAAATATGCTGCAACTGTGGTTTGTGGCTGCAAACCATAAAAGTCTTGATAATTTGAAGGACGAATAAGCAATATAACATGACTTTGAAAGCATGGTTATTATCCTTAGATGGTATTATAGCTTACCAGGGAATAATACAAACTCATTGCCATTGACTGTTTCACAGGATCATTTGTTGCGAACTTAGCCATAGCTGACATGCAGACATGTTCTGCTTTCGGCAAGACACATTTTACTAATGTATCAGGTCTCTGTGGCGCAATTGGTTAGATTTGATTTTAACTGGACACCGGGTCAAGCTAAGCAACTGCCCATACCTTCCATAAGTGAAATATTCCACTGTGTTTCCAAAAGTAGATTTGATAGAACTGCTCTGTTGTTTCCCTTCCAAACATGTACATCCGTTGACTTGAGTACGGAGTGTGTGAGAAAAGAGCAAGCTGGCTAAAGTGCTATCTAGGAATTGTAAGTGTTTAGCAGCTTAGATATTTTGCTATCTTTTTTTACCAACTCAACATGTAAGGGTGCCACAGGGAGAGGAGAGCTTACTCTGAAGGGGGTGTTGTTTGGTATTGTAGACTTTCAGCCCGGCTAGCTTAGTTGGTAGTTGCTTAGCTTGACACTGGGTCAAGCTAAGCAACTGCCCATACCTTCCATAAGTGAAAAATTCCACTGTGTTTCCAAGAGTAGTTTTGATAGAACTGCTCTGTCGTTTCCCTTCCAAACATGTACATCCGTTGACTTGAGTACGGAGTGTGTGAGAAAAGAGCTAGCTGGCTAAAGTGCTATCTAGGAATTGTAAGTGTTTAGCAGCTTAGATATGTTCCATTTCACCTTGTCTCATGATCATAACATGGAAATTGTTTTTTTCTTGAAAGCCATATTTTGCTATCTTTTTTTACCAACTCAACATGTAAGGGTGCCACAGGGAGAGGAGAGCTTACTCTGAAGGGGGTGTTGTTTGGTATTGTAGACTTTCAGCCCGGCTAGCTTAGTTGGTAGATCATGAGACTCTTAATCTCAGGAGCGTGGGTTGGAGCCCAACGTTGGGTGCTGCATCCTTTTAACGTAGCCCATCTGGTGGAGTGTTCACAGAAAGCAATAAGGAGTCGTTCTTGGTTCTGTTCGATCATAGATCCACACTAAATGTCAGCCGGTCAGCATGTTGCGTGCTCGAGCCACAACATTTAGCATTGATTTGGAGTCAGCTAAACAGATTGAAAATATGCTGCAACTGTGGTTTGTGGCTGCAAACCATAAAAGTCTTGATAATTTGAAGGACGAATAAGCAATATAACATGACTTTGAAAGCATGGTTATTATCCTTAGATGGTATTATAGCTTACCAGGGAATAATACAAACTCATTGCCATTGACTGTTTCACAGGATCATTTGTTGCGAACTTAGCCATAGCTGACATGCAGACATGTTCTGCTTTCCGCAAGACACATTTTACTAATGTATCAGGTCTCTGTGGCGCAATTGGTTAGCGCGTTCGACTGTTAATCGAAAGGTTGGTGGTTCAAGCCCACCCAGGGACGATTTGATTTTAACTGGACACCGGGTCAAGCTAAGCAACTGCCCATACCTTCCATAAGTGAAATATTCCACTGTGTTTCCAAAAGTAGATTTGATAGAACTGCTCTGTCGTTTCCCTTCCAAACATGTACATCCGTTGACTTGAGTACGGAGTGTGTGAGAAAAGAGCTAGCTGGCTAAAGTGCTATCTAGGAATTGTAAGTGTTTAGCAGCTTAGATATTTTGCTATCTTTTTTTACCAACTCAACATGTAAGGGTGCCACAGGGAGAGGAGAGCTTACTCTGAAGGGGGTGTTGTTTGGTATTGTAGACTTTCAGCCCGGCTAGCTTAGTTGGTAGTTGCTTAGCTTGACACTGGGTCAAGCTAAGCAACTGCCCATACCTTCCATAAGTGAAAAATTCCACTGTGTTTCCAAGAGTAGTTTTGATAGAACTGCTCTGTCGTTTCCCTTCCAAACATGTACATCCGTTGACTTGAGTACGGAGTGTGTGAGAAAAGAGCTAGCTGGCTAAAGTGCTATCTAGGAATTGTAAGAGTTTAGCAGCTTAGATATGTTCCATTTCACCTTGTCTCACGATCATAACATGGAAATTGTTTTTTTCTTGAAAGCCATATTTTGCTATCTTTTTTTACCAACTCAACATGTAAGGGTTCCACAGGGAGAGGAGAGCTTACTCTGAAGGGGGTGTTGTTTGGTATTGTAGACTTTCAGCACGGCTAGCTTAGTTTGTAGAGCATGAGACTCTTAATCTCAGGATCGTGGGTTGGAGCACAACGTTGGGTGCTGCATCCTTTTAACGTAGCCCATCTGGTGGAGTGTTCACAGAAAGCAATAAGGAGTCGTTCTTGGTTCTGTTCGATCATAGATCCACACTAAATGTCAGCCGGTCAGCATGTTGCGTGCTCGAGCCACAACATTTAGCATTGATTTGGAGTCAGCTAAACAGATTGAAAATATGCTGCAACTGTGGTTTGTGGCTGCAAACCATAAAAGTCTTGATAATTTGAAGGACGAATAAGCAATATAACATGACTTTGAA
Source organism: Pollachius pollachius (assembly GCF_949987615.1). Classification (NCBI taxonomy): domain Eukaryota; kingdom Metazoa; phylum Chordata; class Actinopteri; order Gadiformes; family Gadidae; genus Pollachius; species Pollachius pollachius. The sequence goes on along the minus strand of NC_136953.1, from coordinate 9,837,352 downwards.
AGCATGGTTATTATCCTTAGATGGTATTATAGCTTACCAGGGAATAATACAAACTCATTGCCATTGACTGTTTCACAGGATCATTTGTTGCGAACTTAGCCATAGCTGACATGCAGACATGTTCTGGTTTCGGCAAGACACATTTTACTAATGTATCAGGTCTCTGTGGCGCAATTGGTTAGCGCGTTCGACTGTTAATCGAAAGGTTGGTGGTTCAAGCCCACCCAGGGACGAATTGATTTTAACTGGACACCGGGTCAAGCTAAGCAACTGCCCATACCTTCCATAAGTGAAATATTCCACTGTGTTTCCAAAAGTAGATTCGATAGAACTGCTCTGTCGTTTCCCTTCCAAACATGTACATCCGTTGACTTGAGTACGGAGTGTGTGAGAAAAGAGCTAGCTGGCTAAAGTGCTATCTAGGAATTGTAAGTGTTTAGCAGCTTAGATATTTTGCTATCTTTTTTTACCAACTCAACATGTAAGGGTGCCACAGGGAGAGGAGAGCTTACTCTGAAGGGGGTGTTGTTTGGTATTGTAGACTTTCAGCCCGGCTAGCTTAGTTGGTAGTTGCTTAGCTTGACACTGGGTCAAGCTAAGCAACTGCCCATACCTTCCATAAGTGAAAAATTCCACTGTGTTTCCAAGAGTAGTTTTGATAGAACTGCTCTGTCGTTTCCCTTCCAAACATGTACATCCGTTGACCTGAGTACGGAGTGTGTGAGAAAAGAGCTAGCTGGCTAAAGTGCTATCTAGGAATTGTAAGTGTTTAGCAGCTTAGATATGTTCCATTTCACCTTGTCTCACGATCATAACATTGAAATTGTTTTTTTCTTGAAAGCCATATTTTGCTATCTTTTTTTAACAACTCAACATGTAAGGGTGCCACAGGGAGAGGAGAGCTTACTCTGAAGGGGGTGTTGTTTGGTATTGTAGACTTTCAGCCCGGCTAGCTTAGTTGGTAGAGCATGAGACTCTTAATCTCAGGAGCGTGGGTTGGAGCCCAACGTTGGGTGCTGCATCCTTTTAACGTAGCCCATCTGGTGGAGTGTTCACAGAAAGCAATAAGGAGTCGTTCTTGGTTCTGTTCGATCATAGATCCACACTAAATGTCAGCCGGTCAGCATGTTGCGTGCTCGAGCCACAACATTTAGCATTGATTTGGAGTCAGCTAAACAGATTGAAAATATGCTGCAACTGTGGTTTGTGGCTGCAAACCATAAAAGTCTTGATAATTTGAAGGACGAATAAGCAATATAACATGACTTTGAAAGCATGGTTATTATCCTTAGATGGTATTATAGCTTACCAGGGAATAATACAAACTCATTGCCATTGACTGTTTCACAGGATCATTTGTTGCGAACTTAGCCATAGCTGACATGCAGACATGTTCTGCTTTCGGCAAGACACATTTTACTAATGTATCAGGTCTCTGTGGCGCAATTGGTTAGCGCGTTCGACTGTTAATCGAAAGGTTGGTGGTTCAAGCCCACCCAGGGACGATTTGATTTTAACTGGACACCGGGTCAAGCTAAGCAACTGCCCATACCTTCCATAAGTGAAATATTCCACTGTGTTTCCAAAAGTAGATTTGATAGAACTGCTCTGTCGTTTCCCTTCCAAACATGTACATCCGTTGACTTGAGTACGGAGTGTGTGAGAAAAGAGCTAGCTGGCTAAAGTGCTATCTAGGAATTGTAAGTGTTTAGCAGCTTAGATATTTTGCTATCTTTTTTTACCAACTCAACATGTAAGGGTGCCACAGGGAGAGGAGAGCTTACTCTGAAGGGGGTGTTGTTTGGTATTGTAGACTTTCAGCCCGGCTAGCTTAGTTGGTAGTTGCTTAGCTTGACACTGGGTCAAGCTAAGCAACTGCCCATACCTTCCATAAGTGAAAAATTCCACTGTGTTTCCAAGAGTAGTTTTGATAGAACTGCTCTGTCGTTTCCCTTCCAAACATGTACATCCGTTGACTTGAGTACGGAGTGTGTGAGAAAAGAGCTAGCTGGCTAAAGTGCTATCTAGGAATTGTAAGAGTTTAGCAGCTTAGATATGTTCCATTTCACCTTGTCTCACGATCATAACATGGAAATTGTTTTTTTCTTGAAAGCCATATTTTGCTATCTTTTTTTACCAACTCAACATGTAAGGGTTCCACAGGGAGAGGAGAGCTTACTCTGAAGGGGGTGTTGTTTGGTATTGTAGACTTTCAGCACGGCTAGCTTAGTTTGTAGAGCATGAGACTCTTAATCTCAGGATCGTGGGTTGGAGCACAACGTTGGGTGCTGCATCCTTTTAACGTAGCCCATCTGGTGGAGTGTTCACAGAAAGCAATAAGGAGTCGTTCTTGGTTCTGTTCGATCATAGATCCACACTAAATGTCAGCCGGTCAGCATGTTGCGTGCTCGAGCCACAACATTTAGCATTGATTTGGAGTCAGCTAAACAGATTGAAAATATGCTGCAACTGTGGTTTGTGGCTGCAAACCATAAAAGTCTTGATAATTTGAAGGACGAATAAGCAATATAACATGACTTTGAAAGCATGGTTATTATCCTTAGATGGTATTATAGCTTACCAGGGAATAATACAAACTCATTGCCATTGACTGTTTCACAGGATCATTTGTTGCGAACTTAGCCATAGCTGACATGCAGACATGTTCTGGTTTCGGTAAGACACATTTTACTAATGTATCAGGTCTCTGTGGCGCAATTGGTTAGCGCGTTCGACTGTTAATCGAAAGGTTGGTGGTTCAAGCCCACCCAGGGACGAATTGATTTTAACTGGACACCGGGTCAAGCTAAGCAACTGCCCATACCTTCCATAAGTGAAATATTCCACTGTGTTTCCAAAAGTAGATTCGATAGAACTGCTCTGTCGTTTCCCTTCCAAACATGTACATCCGTTGACTTGAGTACGGAGTGTGTGAGAAAAGAGCTAGCTGGCTAAAGTGCTATCTAGGAATTGTAAGTGTTTAGCAGCTTAGATATTTTGCTATCTTTTTTTACCAACTCAACATGTAAGGGTGCCACAGGGAGAGGAGAGCTTACTCTGAAGGGGGTGTTGTTTGGTATTGTAGACTTTCAGCCCGGCTAGCTTAGTTGGTAGTTGCTTAGCTTGACACTGGGTCAAGCTAAGCAACTGCCCATACCTTCCATAAGTGAAAAATTCCACTGTGTTTCCAAGAGTAGTTTTGATAGAACTGCTCTGTCGTTTCCCTTCCAAACATGTACATCCGTTGACCTGAGTACGGAGTGTGTGAGAAAAGAGCTAGCTGGCTAAAGTGCTATCTAGGAATTGTAAGTGTTTAGCAGCTTAGATATGTTCCATTTCACCTTGTCTCACGATCATAACATTGAAATTGTTTTTTTCTTGAAAGCCATATTTTGCTATCTTTTTTTAACAACTCAACATGTAAGGGTGCCACAGGGAGAGGAGAGCTTACTCTGAAGGGGGTGTTGTTTGGTATTGTAGACTTTCAGCCCGGCTAGCTTAGTTGGTAGAGCATGAGATTCTTAATCTCAGGAGCGTGGGTTGGAGCCCAACGTTGGGTGCTGCATCCTTTTAACGTAGCCCATCTGGTGGAGTGTTCACAGAAAGCAATAAGGAGTCGTTCTTGGTTCTGTTCGATCATAGATCCACACTAAATGTCAGCCGGTCAGCATGTTGCGTGCTCGAGCCACAACATTTAGCATTGATTTGGAGTCAGCTAAACAGATTGAAAATATGCTGCAACTGTGGTTTGTGGCTGCAAACCATAAAAGTCTTGATAATTTGAAGGACGAATAAGCAATATAACATGACTTTGAAAGCATGGTTATTATCCTTAGATGGTATTATAGCTTACCAGGGAATAATACAAACTCATTGCCATTGACTGTTTCACAGGATCATTTGTTGCGAACTTAGCCATAGCTGACATGCAGACATGTTCTGCTTTCGGCAAGACACATTTTACTAATGTATCAGGTCTCTGTGGCGCAATTGGTTAGCGCGTTCGACTGTTAATCGAAAGGTTGGTGGTTCAAGCCCACCCAGGGACGATTTGATTTTAACTGGACACCGGGTCAAGCTAAGCAACTGCCCATACCTTCCATAAGTGAAATATTCCACTGTGTTTCCAAAAGTAGATTTGATAGAACTGCTCTGTCGTTTCCCTTCCAAACATGTACATCCGTTGACTTGAGTACGGAGTGTGTGAGAAAAGAGCTAGCTGGCTAAAGTGCTATCTAGGAATTGTAAGTGTTTAGCAGCTTAGATATTTTGCTATCTTTTTTTACCAACTCAACATGTAAGGGTGCCACAGGGAGAGGAGAGCTTACTCTGAAGGGGGTGTTGTTTGGTATTGTAGACTTTCAGCCCGGCTAGCTTAGTTGGTAGTTGCTTAGCTTGACACTGGGTCAAGCTAAGCAACTGCCCATACCTTCCATAAGTGAAAAATTCCACTGTGTTTCCAAGAGTAGTTTTGATAGAACTGCTCTGTCGTTTCCCTTCCAAACATGTACATCCGTTGACTTGAGTACGGAGTGTGTGAGAAAAGAGCTAGCTGGCTAAAGTGCTATCTAGGAATTGTAAGTGTTTAGCAGCTTAGATATGTTCCATTTCACCTTGTCTCACGATCATAACATTGAAATTGTTTTTTTCTTGAAAGCCATATTTTGCTATCTTTTTTTAACAACTCAACATGTAAGGGTGCCACAGGGAGAGGAGAGCTTACTCTGAAGGGGGTGTTGTTTGGTATTGTAGACTTTCAGCCCGGCTAGCTTAGTTGGTAGAGCATGAGACTCTTAATCTCAGGAGCGTGGGTTGGAGCCCAACGTTGGGTGCTGCATCCTTTTAACGTAGCCCATCTGGTGGAGTGTTCACAGAAAGCAATAAGGAGTCGTTCTTGGTTCTGTTCGATCATAGATCCACACTAAATGTCAGCCGGTCAGCATGTTGCGTGCTCGAGCCACAACATTTAGCATTGATTTGGAGTCAGCTAAACAGATTGAAAATATGCTGCAACTGTGGTTTGTGGCTGCAAACCATAAAAGTCTTGATAATTTGAAGGACGAATAAGCAATATAACATGACTTTGAAAGCATGGTTATTATCCTTAGATGGTATTATAGCTTACCAGGGAATAATACAAACTCATTGCCATTGACTGTTTCACAGGATCATTTGTTGCGAACTTAGCCATAGCTGACATGCAGACATGTTCTGGTTTCGGCAAGACACATTTTACTAATGTATCAGGTCTCTGTGGCGCAATTGGTTAGCGCGTTCGACTGTTAATCGAAAGGTTGGTGGTTCAAGCCCACCCAGGGACGATTTGATTTTAACTGGACACCGGGTCGAGCTAAGCAACTGCCCATACCTTCCATAAGTGAAATATTCCACTGTGTTTCCAAAAGTAGATTTGATAGAACTGCTCTGTCGTTTCCCTTCCAAACATGTACATCCGTTGACTTGAGTACGGAGTGTGTGAGAAAAGAGCTAGCTGGCTAAAGTGCTATCTAGGAATTGTAAGTGTTTAGCAGCTTAGATATGTTCCATTTCACCTTGTCTCACGATCATAACATTGAAATTGTTTTTTTCTTGAAAGCCATATTTTGCTATCTTTTTTTAACAACTCAACATGTAAGGGTGCCACAGGGAGAGGAGAGCTTACTCTGAAGGGGGTGTTGTTTGGTATTGTAGACTTTCAGCCCGGCTAGCTTAGTTGGTAGAGCATGAGACTCTTAATCTCAGGAGCGTGGGTTGGAGCCCAACGTTGGGTGCTGCATCCTTTTAACGTAGCCCATCTGGTGGAGTGTTCACAGAAAGCAATAAGGAGTCGTTCTTGGTTCTGTTCGATCATAGATCCACACTAAATGTCAGCCGGTCAGCATGTTGCGTGCTCGAGCCACAACATTTAGCATTGATTTGGAGTCAGCTAAACAGATTGAAAATATGCTGCAACTGTGGTTTGTGGCTGCAAACCATAAAAGTCTTGATAATTTGAAGGACGAATAAGCAATATAACATGACTTTGAAAGCATGGTTATTATCCTTAGATGGTATTATAGCTTACCAGGGAATAATACAAACTCATTGCCATTGACTGTTTCACAGGATCATTTGTTGCGAACTTAGCCATAGCTGACATGCAGACATGTTCTGATTTCAGCAAGACACATTTTACTAATGTATCAGGTCTCTGTGGCGCAATTGGTTAGCGCGTTCGACTGTTAATCGAAAGGTTGGTGGTTCAAGCCCAACCAGGGACGATTTGATTTTAACTGGACACCGGGTCAAGCTAAGCAACTGCCCATACCTTCCATAAGTGAAATATTCCACTGTGTTTCCAAAAGTAGATTTGATAGAACTGCTCTGTCGTTTCCCTTCCAAACATGTACATCCGTTGACTTGAGTACGGAGTGTGTGAGAAAAGAGCTAGCTGGCTAAAGTGCTATCTAGGAATTGTAAGTGTTTAGCAGCTTAGATATGTTCCATTTCACCTTGTCTCACGATCATAACATGGAAATTGTTTTTTTCTTGAAAGCCATATTTTGCTATCTTTTTTTACCAACTCAACATGTAAGGGTGCCACAGGGAGAGGAGAGCTTACTCTGAAGGGGGTGTTGTTTGGTATTGTAGACTTTCAGCCCGGCTAGCTTAGTTGGTAGTTGCTTAGCTTGACACTGGGTCAAGCTAAGCAACTGCCCATACCTTCCATAAGTGAAAAATTCCACTGTGTTTCCAAGAGTAGTTTTGATAGAACTGCTCTGTCGTTTCCCTTCCAAACATGTACATCCGTTGACTTGAGTACGGAGTGTGTGAGAAAAGAGCTAGCTGGCTAAAGTGCTATCTAGGAATTGTAAGTGTTTAGCAGCTTAGATATGTTCCATTTCACCTTGTCTCACGATCATAACATGGAAATTGTTTTTTTCTTGAAAGCCATATTTTGCTATCTTTTTTTACCAACTCAACATGTAAGGGTGCCACAGGGAGAGGAGAGCTTACTCTGAAGGGGGTGTTGTTTGGTATTGTAGACTTTCAGCCCGGCTAGCTTAGTTGGTAGAGCATGAGACTCTTAATCTCAGGAGCGTGGGTTGGAGCCCAACGTTGGGTGCTGCATCCTTTTAACGTAGCCCATCTGGTGGAGTGTTCACAGAAAGCAATAAGGAGTCGTTCTTGGTTCTGTTCGATCATAGATCCACACTAAATGTCAGCCGGTCAGCATGTTGCGTGCTCGAGCCACAACATTTAGCATTGATTTGGAGTCAGCTAAACAGATTGAAAATATGCTGCAACTGTGGTTTGTGGCTGCAAACCATAAAAGTCTTGATAATTTGAAGGACGAATAAGCAATATAACATGACTTTGAAAGCATGGTTATTATCCTTAGATGGTATTATAGCTTACCAGGGAATAATACAAACTCATTGCCATTGACTGTTTCACAGGATCATTTGTTGCGAACTTAGCCATAGCTGACATGCAGACATGTTCTGCTTTCGGCAAGACACATTTTACTAATGTATCAGGTCTCTGTGGCGCAATTGGTTAGCGCGTTCGACTGTTAATCGAAAGGTTGGTGGTTCAAGCTCACCCAGGGACGATTTGATTTTAACTGGACACCGGGTCAAGCTAAGCAACTGCCCATACCTTCCATAAGTGAAATATTCCACTGTGTTTCCAAAAGTAGATTTGATAGAACTGCTCTGTCGTTTCCCTTCAAAACATGTACATCCGTTGACTTGAGTACGGAGTGTGTGAGAAAAGAGCTAGCTGGCTAAAGTGCTATCTAGGAATTGTAAGTGTTTAGCAGCTTAGATATTTTGCTATCTTTTTTTACCAACTCAACATGTAAGGGTGCCACAGGGAGAGGAGAGCTTACTCTGAAGGGGGTGTTGTTTGGTATTGTAGACTTTCAGCCCGGCTAGCTTAGTTGGTAGTTGCTTAGCTTGACACTGGGTCAAGCTAAGCAACTGCCCATACCTTCCATAAGTGAAAAATTCCACTGTGTTTCCAAGAGTAGTTTTGATAGAACTGCTCTGTCGTTTCCCTTCCAAACATGTACATCCGTTGACTTGAGTACGGAGTGTGTGAGAAAAGAGCTAGCTGGCTAAAGTGCTATCTAGGAATTGTAAGTGTTTAGCAGCTTAGATATGTTCCATTTCACCTTGTCTCACGATCATAACATTGAAATTGTTTTTTTCTTGAAAGCCATATTTTGCTATCTTTTTTTAACAACTCAACATGTAAGGGTGCCACAGGGAGAGGAGAGCTTACTCTGAAGGGGGTGTTGTTTGGTATTGTAGACTTTCAGCCCGGCTAGCTTAGTTGGTAGTTGCTTAGCTTGACACTGGGTCAAGCTAAGCAACTGCCCATACCTTCCATAAGTGAAAAATTCCACTGTGTTTCCAAGAGTAGTTTTGATAGAACTGCTCTGTCGTTTCCCTTCCAAACATGTACATCCGTTGACTTGAGTACGGAGTGTGTGAGAAAAGAGCTAGCTGGCTAAAGTGCTATCTAGGAATTGTAAGTGTTTAGCAGCTTAGATATGTTCCATTTCACCTTGTCTCACGATCATAACATGGAAATTGTTTTTTTCTTGAAAGCCATATTTTGCTATCTTTTTTTACCAACTCAACATGTAAGGGTGCCACAGGGAGAGGAGAGCTTACTCTGAAGGGGGTGTTGTTTGGTATTGTAGACTTTCAGCCCGGCTAGCTTAGTTGGTAGAGCATGAGACTCTTAATCTCAGGAGCGTGGGTTGGAGCCCAACGTTGGGTGCTGCATCCTTTTAACGTAGCCCATCTGGTGGAGTGTTCACAGAAAGCAATAAGGAGTCGTTCTTGGTTCTGTTCGATCATAGATCCACACTAAATGTCAGCCGGTCAGCATGTTGCGTGCTCGAGCCACAACATTTAGCATTGATTTGGAGTCAGCTAAACAGATTGAAAATATGCTGCAACTGTGGTTTGTGGCTGCAAACCATAAAAGTCTTGATAATTTGAAGGACGAATAAGCAATATAACATGACTTTGAAAGCATGGTTATTATCCTTAGATGGTATTATAGCTTACCAGGGAATAATACAAACTCATTGCCATTGACTGTTTCACAGGATCATTTGTTGCGAACTTAGCCATAGCTGACATGCAGACATGTTCTGCTTTCGGCAAGACACATTTTACTAATGTATCAGGTCTCTGTGGCGCAATTGGTTAGCGCGTTCGACTGTTAATCGAAAGGTTGGTGGTTCGAGCTCACCCAGGGACGATTTGATTTTAACTGGACACCGGGTCAAGCTAAGCAACTGCCCATACCTTCCATAAGTGAAATATTCCACTGTGTTTCCAAAAGTAGATTTGATAGAACTGCTCTGTCGTTTCCCTTCAAAACATGTACATCCGTTGACTTGAGTACGGAGTGTGTGAGAAAAGAGCTAGCTGGCTAAAGTGCTATCTAGGAATTGTAAGTGTTTAGCAGCTTAGATATTTTGCTATCTTTTTTTACCAACTCAACATGTAAGGGTGCCACAGGGAGAGGAGAGCTTACTCTGAAGGGGGTGTTGTTTGGTATTGTAGACTTTCAGCCCGGCTAGCTTAGTTGGTAGTTGCTTAGCTTGACACTGGGTCAAGCTAAGCAACTGCCCATACCTTCCATAAGTGAAAAATTCCACTGTGTTTCCAAGAGTAGTTTTGATAGAACTGCTCTGTCGTTTCCCTTCCAAACATGTACATCCGTTGACTTGAGTACGGAGTGTGTGAGAAAAGAGCTAGCTGGCTAAAGTGCTATCTAGGAATTGTAAGTGTTTAGCAGCTTAGATATGTTCCATTTCACCTTGTCTCACGATCATAACATTGAAATTGTTTTTTTCTTGAAAGCCATATTTTGCTATCTTTTTTTAACAACTCAACATGTAAGGGTGCCACAGGGAGAGGAGAGCTTACTCTGAAGGGGGTGTTGTTTGGTATTGTAGACTTTCAGCCCGGCTAGCTTAGTTGGTAGTTGCTTAGCTTGACACTGGGTCAAGCTAAGCAACTGCCCATACCTTCCATAAGTGAAAAATTCCACTGTGTTTCCAAGAGTAGTTTTGATAGAACTGCTCTGTCGTTTCCCTTCCAAACATGTACATCCGTTGACTTGAGTACGGAGTGTGTGAGAAAAGAGCTAGCTGGCTAAAGTGCTATCTAGGAATTGTAAGTGTTTAGCAGCTTAGATATGTTCCATTTCACCTTGTCTCACGATCATAACATGGAAATTTTTTTTTTCTTGAAAGCCATATTTTGCTATCTTTTTTTACCAACTCAACATGTAAGGGTGCCACAGGGAGAGGAGAGCTTACTCTGAAGGGGGTGTTGTTTGGTATTGTAGACTTTCAGCCCGGCTAGCTTAGTTGGTAGAGCATGAGACTCTTAATCTCAGGAGCGTGGGTTGGAGCCCAACGTTGGGTGCTGCATCCTTTTAACGTAGCCCATCTGGTGGAGTGTTCACAGAAAGCAATAAGGAGTCGTTCTTGGTTCTGTTCGATCATAGATCCACACTAAATGTCAGCCGGTCAGCATGTTGCGTGCTCGAGCCACAACATTTAGCATTGATTTGGAGTCAGCTAAACAGATTGAAAATATGCTGCAACTGTGGTTTGTGGCTGCAAACCATAAAAGTCTTGATAATTTGAAGGACGAATAAGCAATATAACATGACTTTGAAAGCATGGTTATTATCCTTAGATGGTATTATAGCTTACCAGGGAATAATACAAACTCATTGCCATTGACTGTTTCACAGGATCATTTGTTGCGAACTTAGCCATAGCTGACATGCAGACATGTTCTGCTTTCGGCAAGACACATTTTACTAATGTATCAGGTCTCTGTGGCGCAATTGGTTAGCGCGTTCGACTGTTAATCGAAAGGTTGGTGGTTCAAGCTCACCCAGGGACGATTTGATTTTAACTGGACACCGGGTCAAGCTAAGCAACTGCCCATACCTTCCATAAGTGAAATATTCCACTGTGTTTCCAAAAGTAGATTTGATAGAACTGCTCTGTCGTTTCCCTTCAAAACATGTACATCCGTTGACTTGAGTACGGAGTGTGTGAGAAAAGAGCTAGCTGGCTAAAGTGCTATCTAGGAATTGTAAGTGTTTAGCAGCTTAGATATTTTGCTATCTTTTTTTACCAACTCAACATGTAAGGGTGCCACAGGGAGAGGAGAGCTTACTCTGAAGGGGGTGTTGTTTGGTATTGTAGACTTTCAGCCCGGCTAGCTTAGTTGGTAGTTGCTTAGCTTGACACTGGGTCAAGCTAAGCAACTGCCCATACCTTCCATAAGTGAAAAATTCCACTGTGTTTCCAAGAGTAGTTTTGATAGAACTGCTCTGTCGTTTCCCTTCCAAACATGTACATCCGTTGACTTGAGTACGGAGTGTGTGAGAAAAGAGCTAGCTGGCTAAAGTGCTATCTAGGAATTGTAAGTGTTTAGCAGCTTAGATATGTTCCATTTCACCTTGTCTCACGATCATAACATGGAAATTGTTTTTTTCTTGAAAGCCATATTTTGCTATCTTTTTTTACCAACTCAACATGTAAGGGTTCCACAGGGAGAGGAGAGCTTACTCTGAAGGGGGTGTTGTTTGGTATTGTAGACTTTCAGCACGGCTAGCTTAGTTTGTAGAGCATGAGACTCTTAATCTCAGGATCGTGGGTTGGAGCACAACGTTGGGTGCTGCATCCTTTTAACGTAGCCCATCTGGTGGAGTGTTCACAGAAAGCAATAAGGAGTCGTTCTTGGTTCTGTTCGATCATAGATCCACACTAAATGTCAGCCGGTCAGCATGTTGCGTGCTCGAGCCACAACATTTAGCATTGATTTGGAATCAGCTAAACAGATTGAAAATATGCTGCAACTGTGGTTTGTGGCTGCAAACCATAAAAGTCTTGATAATTTGAAGGACGAATAAGCAATATAACATGACTTTGAAAGCATGGTTATTATCCTTAGATGGTATTATAGCTTACCAGGGAATAATACAAACTCATTGCCATTGACTGTTTCACAGGATCATTTGTTGCGAACTTAGCCATAGCTGACATGCAGACATGTTCTGCTTTCGGCAAGACACATTTTACTAATGTATCAGGTCTCTGTGGCGCAATTGGTTAGCGCGTTCGACTGTTAATCGAAAGGTTGGTGGTGCAAGCCCACCCAGGGACGATTTGACTTCAACTGGACACTGGGTCAAGCTAAGCAACTGTCCATACCTTCCATAAGTGAAAAATTCCACTGTGTTTCCAAGAGTAGTTTTGATAGAACTGCTCTGTCGTTTCCCTTCCAAACATCTACATCCGTTGACTTGAGTACGGAGTGTGTGAGAAAAGAGCTAGCTGGCTAAAGTGCTATCTAGGAATTGTAAGTGTTTAGCAGCTTAGATATGTTCCATTTCACCTTGTCTCACGATCATAACATGGAAATTGTTTTTTTCTTGAAAGCCATATTTTGCTATCTTTTTTTACCAACTCAACATGTAAGGGTGCCACAGGGAGAGGAGAGCTTACTCTGAAGGGGGTGTTGTTTGGTATTGTAGACTTTCAGCCCGGCTAGCTTAGTTGGTAGAGCATGAGACTCTTAATCTCAGGAGCGTGGGTTGGAGCCCAACGTTGGGTGCTGCATCCTTTTAACGTAGCCCATCTGGTGGAGTGTTCACAGAAAGCAATAAGGAGTCGTTCTTGGTTCTGTTCGATCATAGATCCACACTAAATGTCAGCCGGTCAGCATGTTGCGTGCTCGAGCCACAACATTTAGCATTGATTTGGAATCAGCTAAACAGATTGAAAATATGCTGCAACTGTGGTTTGTGGCTGCAAACCATAAAAGTCTTGATAATTTGAAGGACGAATAAGCAATATAACATGACTTTGAAAGCATGGTTATTATCCTTAGATGGTATTATAGCTTACCAGGGAATAATACAAACTCATTGCCATTGACTGTTTCACAGGATCATTTGTTGCGAACTTAGCCATAGCTGACATGCAGACATGTTCTGCTTTCGGCAAGACACATTTTACTAATGTATCAGGTCTCTGTGGCGCAATTGGTTAGCGCGTTCGACTGTTAATCGAAAGGTCGATTTGACTTCAACTGGACACTGGGTCAAGCTAAGCAACTGCCCATACCTTCCATAAGTGAAAAATTCCACTGTGTTTCCAATAGTAGTTTTGATAGAACTGCTCTGTCGTTTCCCTTCCAAACATGTACATCCGTTGACTTGAGTACGGAGTGTGTGAGAAAAGAGCTAGCTGGCTAAAGTGCTATCTAGGAATTGTAAGTGTTTAGCAGCTTAGATATTTTGCTATCTTTTTTTACCAACTCAACATGTAAGGGTGCCACAGGGAGAGGAGAGCTTACTCTGAAGGGGGTGTTGTTTGGTATTGTAGACTTTCAGCCCGGCTAGCTTAGTTGGTAGTTGCTTAGCTTGACACTGGGTCAAGCTAAGCAACTGCCCATACCTTCCATAAGTGAAAAATTCCACTGTGTTTCCAAGAGTAGTTTTGATAGAACTGCTCTGTCGTTTCCCTTCCAAACATGTACATCCGTTGACTTGAGTACGGAGTGTGTGAGAAAAGAGCTAGCTGGCTAAAGTGCTATCTAGGAATTGTAAGTGTTTAGCAGCTTAGATATGTTCCATTTCACCTTGTCTCACGATCATAACATGGAAATTTTTTTTTTCTTGAAAGCCATATTTTGCTATCTTTTTTTACCAACTCAACATGTAAGGGTTCCACAGGGAGAGGAGAGCTTACTCTGAAGGGGGTGTTGTTTGGTATTGTAGACTTTCAGCACGGCTAGCTTAGTTTGTAGAGCATGAGACTCTTAATCTCAGGATCGTGGGTTGGAGCACAACGTTGGGTGCTGCATCCTTTTAACGTAGCCCATCTGGTGGAGTGTTCACAGAAAGCAATAAGGAGTCGTTCTTGGTTCTGTTCGATCATAGATCCACACTAAATGTCAGCCGGTCAGCATGTTGCGTGCTCGAGCCACAACATTTAGCATTGATTTGGAATCAGCTAAACAGATTGAAAATATGCTGCAACTGTGGTTTGTGGCTGCAAACCATAAAAGTCTTGATAATTTGAAGGACGAATAAGCAATATAACATGACTTTGAAAGCATGGTTATTATCCTTAGATGGTATTATAGCTTACCAGGGAATAATACAAACTCATTGCCATTGACTGTTTCACAGGATCATTTGTTGCGAACTTAGCCATAGCTGACATGCAGACATGTTCTGCTTTCGGCAAGACACATTTTACTAATGTATCAGGTCTCTGTGGCGCAATTGGTTAGCGCGTTCGACTGTTAATCGAAAGGTTGGTGGTGCAAGCCCACCCAGGGACGATTTGACTTCAACTGGACACTGGGTCAAGCTAAGCAACTGTCCATACCTTCTATAAGTGAAAAATTCCACTGTGTTTCCAAGAGTAGTTTTGATAGAACTGCTCTGTCGTTTCCCTTCCAAACATCTACATCCGTTGACTTGAGTACGGAGTGTGTGAGAAAAGAGCTAGCTGGCTAAAGTGCTATCTAGGAATTGTAAGTGTTTAGCAGCTTAGATATGTTCCATTTCACCTTGTCTCACGATCATAACATGGAAATTGTTTTTTTCTTGAAAGCCATATTTTGCTATCTTTTTTTACCAACTCAACATGTAAGGGTGCCACAGGGAGAGGAGAGCTTACTCTGAAGGGGGTGTTGTTTGGTATTGTAGACTTTCAGCCCGGCTAGCTTAGTTGGTAGAGCATGAGACTCTTAATCTCAGGAGCGTGGGTTGGAGCCCAACGTTGGGTGCTGCATCCTTTTAACGTAGCCCATCTGGTGGAGTGTTCACAGAAAGCAATAAGGAGTCGTTCTTGGTTCTGTTCGATCATAGATCCACACTAAATGTCAGCCGGTCAGCATGTTGCGTGCTCGAGCCACAACATTTAGCATTGATTTGGAATCAGCTAAACAGATTGAAAATATGCTGCAACTGTGGTTTGTGGCTGCAAACCATAAAAGTCTTGATAATTTGAAGGACGAATAAGCAATATAACATGACTTTGAAAGCATGGTTATTATCCTTAGATGGTATTATAGCTTACCAGGGAATAATACAAACTCATTGCCATTGACTGTTTCACAGGATCATTTGTTGCGAACTTAGCCATAGCTGACATGCAGACATGTTCTGCTTTCGGCAAGACACATTTTAGTAATGTATCAGGTCTCTGTGGCGCAATTGGTTAGCGCGTTCGACTGTTAATCGAAAGGTTGGTGGTTCAAGCCCACCCAGGGACGTTTTGACTTCAACTGGACCCTGGGTCAAGCTAAGCAACTGCCCATACTTTCCATAAGTGAAAATTTCTACTGTGTTTCCAAGAGTAGTTTTGATAGAACTGCTCTGTCGTTTCCCTTCCAAACATGTACATCCGTTGACTTGAGTACGGAGTGTGTGAGAAAATAGCTAGCTGGCTAAAGTGCCATCTAGGAATTGTAAGTGTTTAGCAGCTTAGATATTTTGCTATCTTTTTTTACCAACTCAACATGTAAGGGTGCCACAGGGAGAGGAGAGCTTACTCTGAAAGGGGTGTTGTTTGGTATTGTAGACTTTCAGCCCGGCTAGCTTAGTTGGTAGTTGCTTAGCTTGACACTGGGTCAAGCTAAGCAACTGCCCATACCTTCCATAAGTGAAAAATTCCACTGTGTTTCCAAGAGTAGTTTTGATAGAACTGCTCTGTCGTTTCCCTTCCAAACATGTACATCCGTTGACTTGAGTACGGAGTGTGTGAGAAAAGAGCTAGCTGGCTAAAGTGCTATCTAGGAATTGTAAGTGTTTAGCAGCTTAGATATGTTCCATTTCACCTTGTCTCACGATCATAACATGGAAATTGTTTTTTTCTTGAAAGCCATATTTTGCTATCTTTTTTTACCAACTCAACATGTAAGGGTGCCACAGGGAGAGGAGAGCTTACTCTGAAGGGGGTGTTGTTTGGTATTGTAGACTTTCAGCCCGGCTAGCTTAGTTGGTAGAGCATGAGACTCTTAATCTCAGGAGCGTGGGTTGGAGCCCAACGTTGGGTGCTGCATCCTTTTAACGTAGCCCATCTGGTGGAGTGTTCACAGAAAGCAATAAGGAGTCGTTCTTGGTTCTGTTCGATCATAGATCCACACTAAATGTCAGCCGGTCAGCATGTTGCGTGCTCGAGCCACAACATTTAGCATTGATTTGGAATCAGCTAAACAGATTGAAAATATGCTGCAACTGTGGTTTGTGGCTGCAAACCATAAAAGTCTTGATAATTTGAAGGACGAATAAGCAATATAACATGACTTTGAAAGCATGGTTATTATCCTTAGATGGTATTATAGCTTACCAGGGAATAATACAAACTCATTGCCATTGACTGTTTCACAGGATCATTTGTTGCGAACTTAGCCATAGCTGACATGCAGACATGTTCTGCTTTCGGCAAGACACATTTTAGTAATGTATCAGGTCTCTGTGGCGCAATTGGTTAGCGCGTTCGACTGTTAATCGAAAGGTTGGTGGTTCAAGCCCACCCAGGGACGTTTTGACTTCAACTGGACCCTGGGTCAAGCTAAGCAACTTTCCATAAGTGAAAATTTCTACTGTGTTTCCAAGAGTAGTTTTGATTGAACTGCTCTGTCGTTTCCCTTCCAAACATGTACATCCGTTGACTTGAGTACGGAGTGTGTGAGAAAAGAGCTAGCTGGCTAAAGTGCTATCTAGGAATTGTAAGTGTTTAGCAGCTTAGATATGTTCCATTTCACCTTGTCTCACGATCATAACATGGAAATTGTTTTTTTCTTGAAAGCCATATTTTGCTATCTTTTTGACCAACTCAACATGTAAGGGTGCCACAGGGAGAGGAGAGCTTACTCTGAAGGGGGTGTTGTTTGGTATTGTAGACTTTCAGCCCGGCTAGCTTAGTTGGTAGAGCATGAGACTCTTAATCTCAGGAGCGTGGGTTGGAGCCCAACGTTGGGTGCTGCATCCTTTTAACGTAGCCCATCTGGTGGAGTGTTCACAGAAAGCAATAAGGAGTCGTTCTTGGTTCTGTTCGATCATAGATCCACACTAAATGTCAGCCGGTCAGCATGTTGCGTGCTCGAGCCACAACATTTAGCATTGATTTGGAATCAGCTAAACAGATTGAAAATATGCTGCAACTGTGGTTTGTGGCTGCAAACCATAAAAGTCTTGATAATTTGAAGGACGAATAAGCAATATAACATGACTTTGAAAGCATGGTTATTATCCTTAGATGGTATTATAGCTTACCAGGGAATAATACAAACTCATTGCCATTGACTGTTTCACAGGATCATTTGTTGCGAACTTAGCCATAGCTGACATGCAGACATGTTCTGCTTTCGGCAAGACACATTTTACTAATGTATCAGGTCTCTGTTTCAGAATTCAGGGGGGACTAATAGGGAGGGGGCCCTGGATAGATCAGGCGACCAGCCTACCAAGTGGACAGTTGCAAACGTAAAAAAAAAAATAAAAATATTTTTTCAGAAATATGCATTTACGTATGGAAGAGATCTGAACTGAAGACGACTTTATCTGCTTCACTACCAGCACATCCGGGACCTTGTGCTGGGACACCAGAGGTTGATGGCTCGGGCGCCCAGCTCTATGAGCCGAACAGCAGGACCCTCTCGCTGTGGTATGTTTGATGCTTTGGACAGTGTTACGGTGACACGCTTGAATTACACGCTCTCGATGGTGTACATGTAACTGAAATAGTACGTCGCAATCCGTTGTCGGGTTCACCAGGACCCAGCGAGAGAAGGAGAGGACTGTGTTGGCTGCATCGCACAACTCCGCCACTAGGGGGCGGTGTCCCACCAGAAAAAGAAAGAATACCCAACCCATAAGTTATTATTGCAATTATTAGAATAGAGATATTAAAATATAGAACGCTTGCGTGTCATCTCTACGCGAGGGCCATGCTAACCTTCTCTGTATCGTTCCAATTTTAGTATGCGTGTAACCCGAGGTAACACGTCAAGAACATGACGTCTACTCACACAATGGATTTTCTCTAATGGTTCCGGCTTAATAAAAAAAACACTGCGATACAATAAAATACATAGCAATAATAGATCAATACGCAGGTCCAGTTATGGTGTCATTAGGATATTATGTATATTTTCTATTAAACTATTCTGTAACGCCATCGGTAGGAATTCTGGGTAGAGCAGGGCGTCGTCTCTCCCCTTTCACAGACGCTGCGGCAAAGAGCGTAACGCTCGTACCCTCGTGTTGATAGAAGACTTGGCATCGCGTCCGCTTTGATTGATTTAGCCTAGCCCTGAATACAATTCAGAACACTGTGTTGCCCTACACAAATACATACAGTCATACAGTACTGCGATCTACATCTACACGTAATACAATGTATAAATGTAAACATAAAATACAGTATCAACCAGAAGAGAGGTCACATCCTGACACCTAGCGGTATATTTCTGATCGTTGAATGTCTTTACATTTAAAAGTGTGATATCCAAAAAGTTCCCGCTAGGTGTCAGGTGGCGACCCTGACACCTAGGGGAGAAAAATATTTTCAGAAATATATATTTACGTGAGGAAGAGTTGTAAACTCAAGACGAGTTTATGAATTAAAGGATTGGGTTGTTAAAATAAAACAAAAATGTGCGTCGTCCCTGGGTGGGCTTGAACCACCAACCTTTCGATTAACAGTCGAACGCGCTAACCAATTGCGCCACAGAGACCCATGTTACAACGTGCATGTGCTTTTCTATAAGCTAATTACTTCCCCATGTCAGCGATGGCTCTGTTTGCGACAAATGTTCATCTGAAACAGGCTGTATTTATATTTGGAATCTGTTTTGCGCTTCAAACGAGGCGTGTTTATTACAAATGGCAGGAGATTGTATTATACCCTTGTATGCTAGAATACCGGTTAAAGAGAATTTAACCCTGCTTTTCGAAATCATGTTATGTCGCAGAAAAGCAAACGGAACGATTATTTGAGATTTTTCTGTAGAACTGACGTGGAAAATACTTGTTTATCGAGCTATGGTTATTGTCAATATATATATATATATTATCGCGAACTGCACTAGCATGGCAGGATAAAGAAACCTAGATAACTTTTTTAAATGTTTGTCAAGAATAAACGTATCCTTTGTATATACTATATGCTTGGGATTGTCCGCAACCTTACCCTCGCTCAAACATGTGAACAAATCAATGTCGGACGTGGGGCTCGAACTCAAGACCGGCTGACAGTGGGACATTTAGTGTTGATCAAAAATAGAACAGAACCAAGAATAACCCCTCATGCCTTTCTGTGAACATTCCACCAGAAGGGCTCGGATAAAAAGGGGTAGCGCCCAGCGTGGGGCTCAAACCCTGATATTTGACGCCTCAAGCATTGAACGTGTATGTAGGATGTATGCACTTTGGACGGTCCAAGTATACATCTTCATAGACCAAAAATCCCATTAAAAAGCACTCTAATAGATACATCTGCCATGCGGTGGCATTATTTCCCGCATGACCCTGCGTCAAACATTGCATGCAGCGTAGTTGTATGCAAGATGGTTAGTTATACAACTGCTTTTAAACTCACTTTCCCCTGTGTTCAGCGCATTTATATGGTGTTTTGGGGATTCACACGAGAAGGATGCATCACATCTCTTTCTACTACTACTAAAAGTGTGCGTTCAACAAACAAGCGCTACATTGAACACGTGATCAAATGCGGAAATGTGCTGTTGTGGCTTGCAGTGAAGAGGAAATTGATTTCGGGTTAGTGGTTGCTGCACTTAAGGGTCCGGACGTACAGTGGGCGGTACCTTTCTGCGTTACCAACCATTCACTGATACCAAACGCACGGTGGGCGGGACCTCTAACTTACGTTCAGAGCCTTGGGTCGTAAAACGACCATGTTTTGGTCCAGCTGTATATCTATCTTGAGTGTTCCTGTATCTTTGAGTCCACACAGTACGGACATTAAAACGACTTTCATTAAAAAGGACGGCTTGCAATGCAGTTGAACGACTTCGGTGATTAAATCTGCTTTCAGGTACATTTTCACTGCACATCAATAACGGTTCATTGAATCACACGCGTAGTTAAACTTAAGTAAATTCATAGAAACAGACAAATAGCAGGTGCATGCGACTCTTGGTATGATGTCAATGTACACGTATTAAAGCTTGTGGAGCGTTACTAGTTTGGCTTTCTGTTTAAGAAATATTATATTCTATGGACTTTGGACGTTTTATCTTCATAGCATATCGAAACGTCAAAACCGAACCACATTATTCAAATTATTCTCATGAATTAGTATCCCACGCTAATGTATCTACAAATGTATTTGTTATAGGATACGATGCGTATAGTGATATCGCTTAGTCGCTGTAGGAAGCCTATGAAAATGAAACTTAATATTTAACTTTCTATGTAGTCCTGTATGGATTTATTCATTGATATCCATAACTTGTCACATTCTATGTAGCGTTACAAGTGTTGCCATCATGTTCTGTATGTATTCTTTAGATTATTTCTGCTTCTGTTTCTTATTCAGGCCCTCCAGAAAAATGCGGCGTTTTTTTGTGATTGTTGCGGCCAAAAATCCTTGATTAGGCGGCATGTTTTCTTAAAAAATGCGATGAAACATGCGGCATATTTATGCAATTGTATGCGATGAAATTGCGGGAACTTGCGAAAAATGCAGCTTTTCGATGACGTTCACGTCGCGTAATTACGTCACTTCATAACGGTGGGCGGGACCTCACTTCACACAAGAGCAACCAATGGCTGCTCTTGTGTGAAGTGAACGCAACATTTTTCAACTTTCTGCTAAGATATTTGTGACTTTTTTGCAACGAAAATGCGGGGATTATGAAATCATGCAAGCCCCGCAAATTTTGCGCGGAAATCGGCAATTTATGCGGTGAAAGTGCGGCATATTTGGAAAAAAAAATGCGGCCCCCGCATGAATATGCGGACTTTGGCTGATTATGCGTTGAATTATGAGATCGCATAATCGCGTTTTTCTGGAGGGACTGCTTATTCATCTTAATTATTATAGTCTCGAACCCTAAACCGATAATAACTTTATAACATGTATTTATATGGACATGGTGAACATTGCACATTCACATGGTGTCGAAACAAGTCGCTATCATAATTGTCATGGCAATATTTCACACACACACACACACACACACACACACACACACACACACACACACACACACACACAGTGATATAAACGCAGTTTATTAATGTCTCTCAACAGTAAGCCTCTTTGTTGTGTTCTGTAAACACAACACCACAAGAATATTTGCTTATTTATCCCCACCCCACAAGCCTTCTGACTTTTATCGTATCAGAATACCTGTGAATATCTTAAACAAACCGAGGTACATGTTAAACTAATCAGTCAGTGGACAGTGTGTGGTCAATAAATCTCTTCCTTTCCTTTCCTTTCTGCATGCGGGAGAGGTTAAAGAGAAGAGATATTTCAGGTGGAAGAGTCTTTAAGTGGGTCTCCACCAGTAACTTAATAAGCATCCGTTAGAAGGTAAAAAATTAACACTTTTGTTTCTGCTCTTTACCAATGAAATAATGTAGGCCTACTTCACACCAAACAGGGTACATGAAAAACGGTATGTTTGATCAAATTACATAATAGTAATAATATTGGGGCTCTTATTACAATGGCATATAAACTTACTAGTGCAGATATCATGTATAAACATTTGTGATGGAGTGTGTTTGATCTTCTCACACTACTGTTCAATGAGGGGTAGGTCTGACACTTCATATCTCTATCCTGTAGCCTATGTGTATCATTATCAATAAATTCCTGTTTATATGAGTCACCATGAATTGCCCACGTTTGTTTGTGTGTGAAACCTGTCCAAACCTGTCCACTCACTAATCATCTTAAACCGTTTTGTGATTTTGCCTTTAATTGAAGTCGCTCCCTGGCGGAGTGCCGCGCTCCTTTTGTCTTCATAAAATCATGAATTAATGAATGCTGAACAGGTTAGCCAGAGTCTGGCTGTTCATTAAATGAAACGACATACCTCCTGCCAGCTCACCGTTTCTAGTTGTGTGTGTGAATTCTGTTCTGTGGTTGTGCTGTGAAAACTTGGGTCTCCAATTTACTTATGTTGGTCCCCACCCTCCTACTCCTATGATGATATAATCCCTGAGCGTAATTCCTCATTTGTCTCTCTGTTTGTCTCTCTACTGGCTATCTCTCTCTCTCCCTGTCTCTCTCGCTCTCTTGCTACATATCTCTCTCTCTATTCTGTATTCTCTTCCTCTCTTCACACTCTACTCTCTCTGGTTCTCTCTCTTGCTACATATCTCTACTCTTTATCCTCTACTCTTCCTCTCTTCACACTCTGTACTCTCTCTGTCTCTCTCTCTCTTGCTACACTCGCTCTCTCTCTATTTGCTACATATCTCCCTGTCTTTGTCACCTTGCTCCATCTCTTAGTCCCTCGCCCTCCTCTCCTCCCAGCCCGACGGCTGAGATGACAAGGCAGTGAGATCGTCTGGCCCAGCGTGTCTTCCTGTGTCTCTCTTGTTCCCCTGAGATGGCAACGGCTAAAAAGAGTGAGTCTTTGTTTTTTATTATTATCCCTTTTGTCTTTTTTTTTATGTTGTCCTGCCGTCGATTATTGAGTCTTGGCAGACTCGTTCTCACATTTGATTCTTTAATCATCACTTTGTATGAATGAATTGGTTTGTCTTTTGCTTGTCTAAATTGAGGTACAAAAAGTACTTGAAATTATACTTGATACCTATGGTACTTTTTAAGGTACTTGGCATGTTAGGGTACTAGGTAATTGAGCATGTAAGGGTACGTGGCATTTAAGGGTACATGGGTATTTGGCATGTTAGGTCACTTGGCCAGGACAGGAAATAGACCACAATAACAGCTAAAGATTGTAAATGTTAAAGGTGCTTAAGGTAACTAGGTACAATTTTAGTGCTATCGTTTAATTGTAATTTGTCAGAAAAATGCCAGAGTTATTGGTCAGCTATTATTGAAATTCTCTGTGAAACCTCCGTTGTGGTTGACTGTGTTCCTACCTCCTTACGAGCATATATCAATTTTAGACCGCTCCCGGCTAACTACTGGCAAAACATCAAATCGCTTCCCTGATTGGTTGGGGAAATTCAGCTTCCCTGTCAATCAAATTCACACACAAAGCATTATCATAGCACTAACGCCTGTGCAAGGATGCAACCCTCAATGGAAGAGAACTGTAGGGAGGGTGGGGTGGGGGCATCGTTTTAGGGTTTCATGTTTTAAAAATGTTGCTCTCTTGCCTTTTTTCTGCTTTCTCTCTCTTGAGAGCTCTCAAATCATGCCAATTTAACCTTTTATTTTAGTAAGACAAGGTTAAGTAACCAGTAGCACCATCTAAGGTTTATGTTTTACAGTTTTTATGTTTTTTATTTCTGTTTACTGTTCTACATCATCTGTTCACAGACCAGATGGCCGGTGTGATTCATTAAAACGGTACACCTGACGGTACCTGGTAGCAGGTCCAGGCCTGACGCGTTGACGTAGGGATTCCCTGAATCCTCCCCGATGATGTAATATTCCCAGAATGAAAGTGATCCATGCCTCATTTCATTTCTAAGAGTAATAGCCGGAAGGAATCATCAAAGTAGACAGCCCCGGGAGCCAATCGGATTACATAACTTGGGGGTACACAAGAACAGGGCGATAAAAAACCCTCCCTTTTACAGACACGTTTGGGTTAACTTTACTTGCAATACTTACTTGTGGTGGTGCAAACAATTCCTTATTTTGAGGGAGTATGATGGGAGCTCACCATGACCAGTGGGACCTCTAGTGTCTAGATTTACCTTTTCTCAGATCGAATAACCCCCCCCCCCCAAACACACACACACACATACACCCCTCAGGCAGGCAGCCAGGGTAGCGATTGAGTTTTAACCTAATCACTTCAAACGTCTGTGGATCGATTGGGGTTGCCAGGGATGCAGTCCGGAGGCGGAGCAAGGAATGGTGGTCACGGCCGTGGCTCAGCCCCACATTGGCCTGCTTTTATCTTTGGCGTTACGCATTATCCAGACTTGCCAAAAACAATAAAGAACACCCTTTTAATACTGGGCCTCAATGACCTAGCAGCCATCTTTGTTCCTGTTGCTAGTTGGTTTGGGGGGAACTGAATGCGGCATTCAGTTCGAGGATGGCACCAAGATGGCCGGGTATGTGAATAAGGCAGATTGCAGTTAACCTTAGTTGAACTACCTTTCAGGACCTCCTGTGGCGTGCTATAAACATCCAACAACTATAATCCCCATCTAACCCCCCCAGTGGTGTGTGTGTGTGTGTTGTTGCTCCAGAAAGCCTCTGTTGTCTAACTGATAAGGTTACCGGGTGGGCCGAGTGACTGCACAGACACTCTCACTATTGACTTTCCGTCAAAGTGGTCTGGACTACAACGCCGGTCTCATGTGTCTGGGGTCTCGTGAAACGTCACTGGGTGGTGTGCGTGTTTGTTAGGAGGGGTTGTGTCTTGTTTCTTTGAGATTCTTCAATGTGTGTGTGTGTGTGTGTGTGTGTGCACGCGACTTGACGTGCCACTCCTCTAATATCCCACTGACACACATATCACAGATGGATGGATCAGTAAGAGGGAGAGAATTGGAGATTAAGCTGGAATAAACCAGTTGGGTAACGTGTGTGTGTGTGTGGGTCGGGCCGAGGTCGTGGATTATCCGGTCCATCCACACGAAAGAAGCCTTGGTATTGTGATAGTGACGTATTACAGTGTAGTAATGTAATTGTAATCATTGTCTATACTTTAATACAAAAACCAGGAAAGTGAAATTCCTTCAATATGTGTTGATATTTTCGGGCCAATCGGATTGATTCTGTTTGTGGACTCAAGAACCATTTCAGCCAGTCATTAGCTCATGGGCCGCGAGGCAGGGGAACCCCCTGCATGCCGGGCCAGATTTTGAGCGGCTGGACTCGCTGAAGCACTGTCCGACGGCTTAGATGTTGTATACGGGGAATGGGTTAACCTAGTGATTGTTAGTGCTTTGCACTTGGTTCTATGAAAGTCCTTACTGCACCGAGAGCGATATATTTTTTCACTTTCTTATGACAAATGTACTTATTGTAAGTCGCTTTGGATGAAAGCGTCTGCTAAATGCCCTAAAGGTAAATGTAAAATATCAAGCAGAGCACAACTGGGACACATAAACAAGGATGGGTTGGGGAACAAGATGCTCCAAAAACATTCTGTAAGCATGTTGGTGTTTTATTCCCTCCAAATGTATACTTGATATTTTATATTGAATAACAATTTGTTTCATGTGGTTTGTGCACCAAATTGTTTTAAAAAAAGACAGTGGAGACAGCGGTTGAGGCATCATGGCAAGGAAAGGGTGAAAAGGCACTCTGGTGACGATTTCAGCACAAATATATACGTTATACTAAAAGCCAGGCCTCAAGGAGTGAATGCAGAATACAGAAAGTAGGGTTTTGAGGGGATTGGGGTATTTAAAACATGCGTTTAATGACCAGCGAGGTTAAGCTACTCCCTATTTGGCCCATTGATGTCTCAGCCACCCTACAAAGCGTTACAAAATCCTATAATGGTGCACTTACACTGTAAAGGTTAAAAAGTCCATAATGTTTAATAGCAGCAATTTCATGTGAGCAGTTGGCTTTTCTATCTCTGTTCCCGATGCTAGCATTAAGACGCCAGGTAAGTTGATGTATACAATGCCATCAACGAAAGGCCATTCCTAGTGCTTTCAAAGGAGCACCTGTAAAAACACGGAGAGGAATATCGTTGAAAGATCGTTAAAAAGAGGAAGACTGTAAAATGAAAGTATGAATGGTAAGAGAATATACGTCATGCAGACATGCATTTTTTTATTGAAAGGGTTAGGGTTTGAAACAGAAGGATTTCAAGTCCTGATTTAACAGGACTTGAAATATGTAGTTGCAGAAGAGTGGTCTGGAGATTGTTTCAGATCTGTGGTGCATAAGAACTAAAAGCCGGCCCTGGGAACAGAGGCGGTCCCTGGTGAGCTGAAAGCTCTGGTGGGCTCATAACACACAGGCAGATCACATGTATTTTGGTCCTAAACGATTCTAGTGCTTTGAAAACTATTAGTGATATTATGTGCAGTGATTTAGCGCTGAAGTAATGTGGTCTGCTCTCTTAGTCTTGGTTAAAGCTCTGGCAGCAGCATTCTAGATGAGTTGGAGCTGTCCAGCAGTCTTTTATTAGAGCCCTGTATACACGGCATTGAATATTAGCTTATTCTTAAACTATGTTGTTGTATTATTTGAATGTAGTAGTAATTGTAAGATCCTCAGTGGTAATGGGTCTTTACTTACAAGTTGGCAGCCTCTTCTAGCACCTAAAGAGAGCATAACAAATCAAAGCTTTTATGGTACATGTAACCCTGTAACCCATTAAAATGGATACCATATGCATGGCTAAGCCACTGCTGCTTGATAATCTTATCACTGCCTAGAAATCCTCTTTTTCGATTGGCCCCCTGATTTAACGCATCGACTTCGATTGAAGTCGAATGCAAAACTACCACAGTATCAGAGGAGTGTCTGTACGTAGGCCTGTCCGTCGATTCTCCCAACCAACGTTCATCCGACTTCACACTCGGCTGCACGGTCGAGTGTGAAGTTGTTCGGATGAGCGGTTCACAAGAAAGCTGCGAGTGTTCGCCTTGTTCGGACCAGGCTCGACTTGAGCGGGCACTGCACTTGTAATCACAAATCAGTAAACCAAAAAATCAAGCGTGGTCAGATTCCATCAGATTGCCTCTTCAATTCAAAGGCAAACAACAAACTTGATCAAAGTCTGTATTGTTTTTCCTGACCAAGTTGGGATTACGAACGCACAAAGTGTTTTGGCCTTTTTGGTTGGTATGCCCACAGGTTGAGATCAGACACTACCTAAAACACACACACAGACATCGGGCTGCATTTGATACTTGATGACTTTGTTCTGAATTACCGTCTCAACATCGGACCTCCAATGTTCTCATTCTTCTTTCAAATCAATCGGGCCAGTTTTTTTTTTTTATATCAATTGACCCCAGCTTTGTCAGCCGGGTCAGTGATCATTATCTGAAGAGGTCTTTGTGCTTGTGGTCTTGCATGTTTTCAAGTATGGACCTATTTCTTGATCATAGTCATGCTGTACCGTCTTTCCAGTTCAGGCACTTCTTTGAAGCAGATTGATTTGTTGACTCCTGGGTTTGTAAAGTACCTTTGGCCTCCAGTCAGACTAAATCAAAGCTTTTATCACTTTCCCTATAATCTCACAAGCGCGCACACACACACACACACACACACACACACACACACACACACACACACACACACACACACACACACACACACACACACACACACACACACACACACACACACCCCATTAAGTGTGATTATTAAAGAATGGAACTAATGCAACCGTTTCTAGGAAAAGATTAAATGATTCATTGAAAAGTGGTTTTCGTTAGGGGAGGAAGGGTAGACAACAACAAGGGTAACAACAGGGAAACCATAGTGGAGAAGAATAAGGATCAAGAGTTAATGTTTTTTCTTTTTTCATAAAGCTCTGAGAAATTAAAGAGTAAAGAACGTCAACTAATAACTTGTGGCCTTAAGACGATTATAGACGTTTTGAGGCAGACAATGATGTACATTTTTCTGTTCTTCCCAGCCACTGGGGAATGTTCTGGAGACGCTGTCCGCTTCGTCAGCAGTCTCACGGTTATAAAAGAACACAATAAAAACAATTTTCTTTTCAGTTGCGTGAAAAGGGAGATCATATATTTACTAAGTGTTTACTCTGTGTTTTTTCTTTATTTTTATGCTTTCATGTGCCGTATTTCAGCTCATTAATTTCACAGAGATGTGAACAAAGGCAATAGAAACGTCCATGGCCATGCAAATGATTTAGTTTTCCTTTAACATAGCTTGATTCTATTAATATTAATATTATCCAAACACTTCCCCAAACACATACAGTTTTAATTCAGTGTTAAATCCGGCACCTCGTTTTATTATGGGATCGTTCTTCTCGGATTCTAACAGATTAGAAGTGTCAGGAATAAATCCTGGCCCTCTTCACCGACGCCTCTTCCTTCCAAATGGATGTCCGTCACTTCCTAAGTCTGAACCGTGAAATCCTATTTCCATCTTGGCCTGGTGTGACATCCATCCATCATGATCTCTAAACCACTACGTAATTAAACCCATACGCAATGTGCAAACCTAGCCACAGCAATGTGCCATCAAGATAAAAGTATGCAATATTGAATTCTTTGCATGATAAAACTAAGATTTGTAGATATGAGGTTATGAAAGTGACGTCACTCTCCCCCTTTCCAGGCACTGTGAAAACGGGTGGGGTGCGTTTCTCAGAGGAGCCCCCCCCCACTACCACCGCCTCTTCCTCCCACGTTCACTTTGAGGAGAAGCTGCACGACTCGGTCGTCATGGTGACCCCGGAGGCCAACGGCAATTTCCTGGTCAAGGTACAGATCATCAACATTATTGCTCCCTGAGTCACTTAGGAGACTCTCCCTTGCCTCCCTTTTCCTTGTTACTTTTCCACATCTGTATGTTGTTTAACTTTTTACAATTGGCACAGACTACTAAGCTTCTTTTACAGTTGGTCTTCAGATAAATATTGGGGGGGAAAATTGTTATGGTGGTCAACCCACTAAGTGAGACTGTCGAGGTATGAGCTCAAAATGTGTTCTGTACTTTGATGCACTTCAATAAGTTGTGATCTAAGGGGCAAAGGGAAATAACCACAAAATAAATCAATCTCGCCATCAGCGATTCAGTGATTGATTCAACTACCGGGTCCAAACTAGATCAATGATTCCCGAGTGGGACGGTCATAAGTGTTGAAGCCTGAGCTGAGTCACGTCTCAAAGTGTCCTTAGAAAAAGTGGGCCCAAGTTAGAGCTGTGCATGAATAAAATAATTTCACAATGCATTCAATCATAGGTGGAATCAATTCAATCATTCCACCAAAAACGCCCCCAAACATTTACTTCCTGCGTAAAAAAGATACCAAAAGTGTTCCGTTATATGATCTGATTTCTCTCTGGCTCTCTCTTTCTGTCATTCACCCATAATATGATAATACCTGCTCAGGGATGTCTACAGGTTAGGCTTTTCACCTTTTGGGTCTGAACCCAGAACCTTTCAGCTGGGAATCACCCTATCGGCTAACCACGGGGATCACCCTAACACCTAACCAGTGGGATCACCCTAACACCTAACCAGTGGGATCACCCTAACACCTAACCAGTGGGATCACCCTAACACCTAACCAGTGGGATCACCCTAACACCTAACCAGTGGGATCACCCTAACACCTAACCAGTGGAATCCCCCTAACACCTAACCAGTGGGATCACCCTAACACCTAACCAGTGGGATCACCCTAACACCTAACCAGTGGGATCACCCTAACACCTAACCAGTGGGATCACCCTAACACCTAACCAGTGGAATCCCCCTAACACCTAACCAGTGGGATCACTTAACCAGAAGCCTATCCTGGACCCCCCCCCCCCCCCCTCAAAGAAACCAACAACATCCAACATTTACATGCATGTACATTAGCTCTAGAACCTGGACTTAAGGTTGAAATGTTTCTTTTTTTGAATGTTTGCTGCAGTCGTGGAGTTACAGCTTTGTGTGTTTGTACGCGTGCCTGAGCCTCCGCCTCCGCGTTCGCCCGTGGGTGTGTGCACGCGTCATGTTTACATGGTTCTCAAAAGGCCTTTTGATTGGGAAGACCACCCCAGTGGGCAGTGAGTTCTGACAGCCCACAGTGGACCATCTCTGCCTTGTGTCTGAGTGAGGGTTGCCATGGGAATCCACGATGAAGAGGAGGAGGAGCAGGGGGTTTTGGGAGGGGGGGACTGAGTTCTTGTAGCCAGAATACCGTTGGGTTGTGAGTGCGTGGGTGAGTGATCAGTATGCAGTCACTGTGTGAGCGCATGCGGACAGATCAGTCCATCGCTCTCTCTCCCTGTCTCTGTGCGTCTCTGTCTTTGTCTCTCTCTGACTCTCTTGTGCTATGTCTCTGTGTCTCTCCAATCACCTATCTCTTCAGAAATCCTCTCTATTTTTCTGTCTCTCTGTATGTCTCTCTCTCTCTGTCTTTATTGCTGTCACTCTGTCTTTTTCTCTCTTTCTTTGTCTCTCTGTCTCTCAGTCTCATCATCTCTCGCCCAGTCTTCGTCTCTCTCCCTGTCTCTTTTGAAAGAAAAGCTTATTGTTTTGGTTGTTTTGTTATGTTTCTATTATATAAAACCCTGAGGAAGGTTTAATTCGGTACATTTGATTGATTCGGTGACGCCTCACATATTCCATCAAAAACCCAAAAAATAACCAAAGTCTGCAATAGAAAGCCCTTGACAGCTCCATAGCGACTTATCTGACACACAATGACGACAGACCGGTCTAAAACGTCTATTAAAAACGACCGTAAGCCATGTTACGGTCACAGCGAGTGCATTTCCTCTCCCCACTCGGAGAGTTAAACCCATTCTCTGTGGTGGGTTTGCGGTCCTCCACTCTACTCTGCGAGGTCGTGAACTAGCGGAGGACCCGCCCTTGGGATTGCATGCGTGTTGTCGGGCATAAATCCTCGTCCCTTATCGACCGCCTCCTGCTGTGCTTCCTCCAAATAAGCTGGCAGCCTCGCACAGGGCTGTTGTTTTTATTCTGAAGTGCAGCCAAGAGAGAGACTGTGTCTTATCTCTGTGCCCAAGCTTCCTCCTCTCCAACCCTCCTCCCCTCCATCCCTACACCCTTCCTCCCCTCCACCCTTCCTCCTCTCCACCCTTCCTCCTCTCCAACCCTCCTCCCCTCCATCCCTACACCCTTCCTCCTCTCCACCCTTCCTCCTCTCCACCCTTCCTCCTCTCCAACCTTCCTCCTCTCCACCCTTCCTCCTCTCCAACCTTCCTCCTCTCCACTCTTCCTCCTATCCAGCCCTCCACCCATTCTGCTAATTTCACCGCTCTATACTCTCTCTCTCTTTCTCTCTCTCGCGCTCTCACCATTGCTCTCTCGCTCTGTCACACTCTCTGTCTCTCTGTGCCTTCTCTGTCTCTGTCTCTGTCTCTGTCTCTCCCTCTGTCTCTCCCTCTCTCTCTCGTGTCTTCGCATCCCCCTGGTCTCTCAATTCTTCATTCAAGTATTCCTAACTTTCCAAAGTATTTTGGAAAGCAGTACTTCTGCTCTGAAGGATGGAAATAAAAGATACAATCATGAAGTTCTATGAGTATTTACTTTGTATTATTCTCTCTCTCTCTCTCTCTCTCTCTCTCTCTCTCTCTCTCTCTCTCTCTCTCTCTCTCTCTCTCTCTCTCTCTCTCTCTCTCGCTCTCTCAGGTGGGCTTCTTGAAGGCCCAGCACAGGTATGAGATCGTCTTCACCCTGCCGGAGCTCCCGGCGCTGGGCAAGGCCGTGTGTCCGGCGCCCGTTCCCAGCCCCCACCTGCGGACCACCGACCTCACCCTCCTCCCAGACGGTGAGAGACTCAATGTGTGACCGGCCCTTCCTCAGATCCTGCCTGGGACAGGACAGCGCTGATTAAGATCCTGGCCAATACAACCTGAGTGGGTTTATCATGTATTTTGTATTTTGAGGTTTGGGTTTTTTTGCTTGTTCATCGTTATCTGAGCAGTGTTTGTTTATGTGTTTTCACCACTGTGTAGACTCTGGCTGTTGTGTGTGTGTGTGTGTGTGCGTGTGTGTGTGTGTGTGTCCCCTGGCCCCCTTCCCTCTTGTCCATAGGATTCGTCCGGTTTGCTTCAACCCCAGGTTCATAGTTTTTGTTATTGTTCAGCTAAGCCACTCTGGCGGTGTATTAGGCAGTTGGCGAGGCCATTTACACCCACTCTACTCCAAATCCATATTACAAAAGGTTGGACCAACCCGAAATACAGCTGTTGGAGCGGCTAAACACTTGTTTGGAGCAGAGTGGATGTTGATGGCTCGCCAACAGCCCGCTTTCGGAGCGTGCATACACCATGAGAAAAGGGTTTGAGTTGAAAGAAAGTCATGGTTAATTTACATCTAGACATATACATGGTCAGCATTAACCTGGGGTCTGAGCACACCGGACGAGACCTTTGGAAAGAGAGTGGGGGGATATGGAGGAGGACAAACTGGCAGGAGAGAAGAACTGGATGCAATCTCTCCGTCTCCATCCCCCCCTCCCCCGCACCTCTTCTGTTATGTCGGTCTGATCTGCCTTACTGGTTGTCCGCAACTTCCTGTCTGGAATTAATTATGCGCTATCTTGTCTTATCTTGTCCGTCTGGCTGTCTCTCTCTGTTTGTATTCTTCATGATTGCTTTTGTCTTCTTATCTTCTTATTCTTTCTTTCTAACTTGTTTGATCCCCCCTTCTCCTCCCATTCATCACTCTGTCTCTCTCTCTCTCTCTCTCTCTCTGCCTCTCTGTCTCTCTCTCTCTGCCGCTCTGTCTCTCTCTCTCTCTCTGCCTCTCTGTCTCTCTGTCTCTCCCTCTCTCTCTCTCTGCCGCTCTGTCTCTCTCTCTCTGTCTCTCTCCCTCTCTCCCGCTCTCCCTCTCTCCCTCTCTGCAGGGGGTCTGAGGGTGACCTGTGAGTACATGGCCCAGCAGGAGGGAGTGCTCTGTGAGGAGCTGCTGCTCCTGAGCGAGGCCAACGACCACGAGTCTGTCACGGTCAAAGTTCACGCCAGAGTCATGGGTAACCAGAATAATTTATGTAAAATCTACCAAGATTCTCCTTTCATCACTTTTTGCAGGCTCTATCCTTCTCCTAAAGCAAGGGAGATGTTCATGACTTACCCTACCTCCTGAACACACCGCCCAGAGCAGAAGGCAGCGTTTCTAAAAGCTCTTTGGTCCCTGCTGCCATTAGGAGGCAGTACCAGTGGGTTAAAACGTGCCGTCTTGATTGCAGTCACTTTAGCCCAATGTTAATAGTGATTGTTAAGGCCACCGTGTTTTATCCTGCTGGTTCTACTGATCCTCAGGGAGGCCCAAGACAGGTTGCCATGTTGGAGACAATCGACATCTATCCCTCTATCTTTCTAACCAAGATAATACGGTGGACTTAAACCTGATCTTAACTTCTTAACATATTTGGTGAATGCATTTAGTTTGACTTGAATTGAGTTAAACACGGTGTAATAAAAAATGACTGATAAGCAACATAGAAAGGGAAGGATGTAATAAATGACACTATATTATTATCTTTGTGGTTATCCGATGAATACATGTCCCTCTACTGAACTGAATGGCACTAAGTGTTCGTCCCTTGGCCATGATGACTTAGAAAGGGCTTGTATGTTACTCAGGACTTCATTTGTTCCCTTTGATCCTGTAATCTATCAACCATGGCTGAATTCCCACTGGTTCTGAACACGTCTGTGGTAAACTTCACATATATTCAGTCTCTTGCCAGAGCACAAGATACCATCAACATGACCGGCTGCAATGCAATAACCCATCCAGGGGGACAGGGGACATTCTGATGTGATAAGATGGTCTCTCAAGACTCTTTTCTCTCTCTGTCTCTGTCTGTCTGTCTCTCTCTCTGTCTCTGTCTCTCTCCTTCTATCTCTCTCTGTCTCTTTGTCGGTCTCTGCCTCTCTGTGTCTGTCTCTCTGTCTCTGTGTCTGTCTCTCTGTCTCTGTGTCTGTCTCTCTGTCTCTGTCTCTCTCCTTCTATCTCTTTCTGTCTGTCTCTTTGTCGGTCTCTGTCTCTGTCTGTCTCTCTGTCTCTGTCTCTCCTATCTCTTTCTGTCTGTCTCTTTGTCGGTCTCTGTCTCTGTCTGTCTCTCTGTCTCTCCTGCTATCTCTTTCTGTCTGTCTCTTTGTCGGTCTCTGTCTCTGTCTGTCTCTCTCTGTCTGTCTATAGATCGCCATCACGGTACGCCCATGTTATTGGAGGGAGTGCGCTGTATCGGAGTGGAGCTGGAGTACGACTCGGAACAAAGCGACTGGCAAGGATTTGACTAGAGGACGTCCGTGCACACACGTACGCACACACACACACACACACACACACACACACACACACACACACACACACACACACACACACACACACACACACACACACACACACACACACACACACACACACACACATTAAGAGCTCTCCACCGGCCTCCATCTTATTATAAAAAAGACAATTGGTTTTTTGAGTTCAATATTTATTCACTCCATGGTCATCTGTGTCTAGTGCAAAGAAAAATGTAATTGAATGGAATGGAAATTTTCTGAAAGTTCTGATCAATATAAATAATATAAACAAAATTCTGAATATTTCAATGCTAGGAACCAAAGGGAGACTTAATAAGCAAATAAGATAATATATATGCATATATATTAACACACACACACACAATATAAATAGTGTAAATGACACAGTCCATATATTATTGACAATATTATTCACACATGCACACACACACAAACACACACACACACACACACACACACACACATACCACTTTCGTAATTGATGTTGCCAGGTGCTAGCGTCCTTGGGATCGAGGGACCTTCAAGGGAACGTACAGCCAGCCCTGGCGTTCAGAGAACATCCTACACGAATAATCAACCATCCCCACTGAAGGCATCGGCTTCCTCCTCATCCTCATCATCGTCGTCGTCATCCTCAGCAGACTAGACACAGCGTCCAAATCATTCTCTTGAAACTTCTTTCTTTTTATTGTGTGTGTCTCTTGTTTGTCTTTTTTGTGTCGTGCCCACTAGAGGGAGCTAAAGCTCACTGAATCG
This sequence comes from Pollachius pollachius, assembly GCF_949987615.1. Lineage (NCBI taxonomy): Eukaryota > Metazoa > Chordata > Actinopteri > Gadiformes > Gadidae > Pollachius > Pollachius pollachius. The sequence goes on along the minus strand of NC_136953.1, from coordinate 9,802,444 downwards.
TTCTGGCCTCTAACTCAAATTACAGTGATGTCTTCTCTTAAAGGTGACATATCATACCACCAGGTGTTTAACTGCTAATCACACTCACACCTGGTGGTACAAAATGTCACCTATAATGAAATTGTCTGTAGATTTAAGTTTTTGTTGCTACAAAGGCTTCTCCCATTGTGCACGTGAATGTCACTGTTGGTCGGCATCTGCCCTCGACGAAGGTCCTGGTATGAGACCCTCAGACCCCAGACATACGTTTCCCTTGGCCACTCTCCAGGCGATCACATTTGTAAGCTTTGCGATGTTACGACTTTCAACAAGTGCCTTTTTTTTTTAGCACAATCACTATTTCAACTCACTCGCTGTTATCAACACATGTTGATCTTTGCTTGTGCCGATCACCTGCCTGATACCTTGTGAGGACAGGTGATGTTTCGGCGGGTGTAGAGTCACCAATTCAGTCCTTCATGGAGTGTCACGCCATGCCCTTCTGATGTTTGTTCACAGATCTTCATTCCTCCGCCTCATCATCCCTGCCTCCTCTTTTTTCCCACAACATACAATCTTACCAGTTTCACTCTATGAGGACCTATCACAAAGGTTGGATATTTGTGGACAGAATGTCAGGCATGCATGTAACTAACTTTGAAGGTCTGTTAAGAACTTGTGTCAATGGAGTCATAAGCCATGATTGTTTTTTTCTGCGTCGTCACAAACGATTTGTAAGCCAGGTGTTCCTAGGACTCTTTGGGGAGTTTTGACCATGGTGCTTTTGCATATCATAAAATGCTTCTTTATGTTTTGCTCTCTTATGTATATTTGTTTTGAAGCGTCAGTGCGGACGGATTTAGATTAGTTTTTAACATTTCTAGAGAATTCTTTATCGGTCAAAGTGTTTTGGGTTCAACCCTGCCTATCACAGTTGTCAACTGAAAGAATCTATTGTTTTGGGCACATGAACATGAGACCAAAACAACATGAGAAGTGCTAACTTAATACACTTAATTGTTTAATCTGAAGGCTGTTTCAGGTTAAATGATTGTTCCTCTACTTCTGAAGGACTGCAGAGGCATGGATTAGTTCTTGTTCATGGCTGTTATTCCAGAGACTTGATAAATGCCCTCTCACTGCCACAGTGTGGCAGTGAGAGGGTATCCATCTGAGCCTGGCAGTGCCAAATAATGATCCCTTTCAGTTGACATTCTCACATCTTGCAGCACCAGGGATAAGCCATCTTGCACAATACTGGACCAATGTACAACATGTTCTACATTGTGGTTCACAAACAGTCTAATAAAAATATACTGTCTTATAAAAATCTAGAATCTAAGTTGAAAGTTAAGTTAGCTCGTTCTTAATATCCAGGTAGGCCAACTCAATAGGTACTGAATGTATAGGTATTAGTGAATGTCGAATTTTGTATAAACCTGCTCATTTTGTGTGTGTGATGTTATTTTTAATGTTTTGTCATGTCCTATATCAATAAAAGAACATGCAGTTATTAATGTTTTTTTCTTAACGAAAGGGACTTATATTTATTATATAGTATTCGGATATGGATATAACTTAAAAAGTTTATCCTTATATTTAATAATATGTTTTATGTTTCTTATTATTCTTTGAATTTATTGTAAATATTATACTGCCCTTGTTGTTGAACTTACATCGTGTGCTTTTATCGAGGCTCTCCGCTAGGGGGCAGACACGATAGACTACTTAAAGCGAGCAGCCTAACTTGGCTCCAAATAACATTAGCACGATAAAAACACCGAAGTTATAATCTATTAGGCTTCGTAGTATAGTATGAACAATACGCCTAAATGAGTCTAAATATAAAATACAACCTAATTAAGTTATAATTGAGGCACCATGCATACCTTTATTTTTTCCAGCTCCTCATTAAAAGCGTCTGTATAATGTGTTAGAATGTACTATAATACATTGATTTCTACGCCACAATTTTTTTAAATCATAAAATTACTTCACTAATTGAAGAAATTACTGATCTCTTCACCAAACGAAGTGAACAAGCACGAGTCCGAGCGAGTTGCCTACCGACAGATTGCCTGTAACGTCTCAGTGGTACCAAAAGAGGGCGCTGTAGACCAGTAGTAAACCCATGTTCTGTCATGCATTGTACACCACGGGTTAACCGTGTTGCGATGTATATTTGGTTTGAATGACTTTAAGTTTTTTTTGGCTGCCTATAACGCGCTGCAGTTGGCCTAAAATATTAATGTAACCAAATGTATATTTTACTGTGTGGTCTACTAACTCGATGTGTCAAAGTCTTTAGTTGTACTCGAATTGCAATGGCCTAGTTTGTCAGTTTTAGATTGTTTCCCTCTCATACAGATAATAAAATAAAGTGATATTATTATGATTATCATTTTGATTGTCTTTGCCATTTACCATTGGTGAATGATTTTATCCTATTGCGTCCTCCATTGTAAGCAGTTGGTGGCTCCAGTGGGAATCGAACTCACGCCAAGCTCTTTAAGTTGATCTTTATCGTTTAACATCATACATGTTGAGGCAATGCTTATGCATTGAACTTTAATAATAAAATGGAGCGTTTATAACATGTTGTGCTTTTCCTCACTTGTTTTACCTCTGTGACACTTTCACAACCTATCTCGTTTCAAGAGATAAATAATGAAAAGGTTAAAAACAAAAGTAGGAAAAGGCCTAGAATAGCCCTACTGTTGTCTACACGAGGCGTTCATGTAGGCCTTTCTCTCGTCCATTCCATCCGTGCCGTTGTACAAGTCTATTACAAATCCCATCGATTTTTTACGAATGAAATGTCGAATAGGCAATCAAAGCTTGTATAAACGAGTCTTCCAATCAAAAGGTAAGTTAAAAAAAATAGGGGTTGTTTGTATTGTGATGCAGTCGATGCGTTTATGCTGCAAGCAAGCGAGTCCTCATTTCAAGTTTATTAATAACGAAGGAATAACCCAGCATTGCGTTTATTTTTGGTCCATACATGTTATATTGTCTTGAATACGTACCTGGTACCGAATGGACAATTTGATGCAAAAAAACAACATCTGAATGTATGGATTATTTTGAAAAGTTTGCTATTTTGTTTCCCAGGTTGAAATGAGCGCTCTCGTGGATGGTTTGTCCTTGACTTCAAACGCAATGTGCAATGTGCAAACGCAATGTTGTCCGGAGCGAAGTCCTTACGTTGAGGAAGTGTAGTGTAGTCTGTAGATTGAATCAATGAATATACTGTTTAATAAACCAAGGGTTCTCCCGCTGTGTGTGAGCGAGGTGTTGGTTCCTCTAATCCCCCTCAACCTCTTAAAGACCTCCTGGCTGAACCTAAGAGCAAACCGACCACAGCTTGAGGTCAATTGAAAAGTTAATAAAGTAAACATATTCATAAGTAAACAAATGTTTAACTTTGTTTAACTTTAAAGTGTTAAACTTTAAAGTGTTTCAACGATTACTTAAATAAATAAATTAGGGCCTTAATAATAATAATAAAATACAATTAATTGTGACATGTGTGAATGCATTACTAAATTCGATACATTATTCTGCACCTTCCAGCAGTGGAAGGGAAAGTTTAGCTATGGGTCTTTCAATCACTGTTGTTTTAGTTTGAAGTATATGTATATGTATTTATGTATATATGTATATATTAATATATACATATAAATAATAAATATAGTCTTAATAAATACATACATATTTTATGTTTATTAGTTTATGATGTTTATTACTTTATCAATTGTTATGCTTATCCTTCGTTGTATATATATATATATATATATATATATATATATATATATATATATATATATATATATATATATATATATATATATAGTTCAGTATAGGCCTACTATAGCTGTTCTACTAAAACTACTACAACTTTCATATAAAAGGCTATATTAATAATAATAAATAATAATAATAAATAATACATTAACTGCACTGCTTTCTAGCTATCTATCTGTCAATCTATCAATCAATCTATCTATCAATGTATCAATCTATCAATCAATCTATCTATCTATCTATCTATCTATCTATCTATCTATCTATCTATCTATCTATCTATCTATCTCCAAATCTCTCTCTCTCTCTCTCTCTCTCTCTCTCTCTCTCTCTCTCTCTCTCTCTCTCTCTCTCTTTCGCTCTCTAACTATATATTTATCTATCTGTATATCTTTCTATATATATAACTCCATATCTATCCCTCTATCGATGTATCTATTTATATCACAATAATTTGGAAACAAAAATAAAAAGAAAGTCCAATCTTAAAACGGCGGGCGTTTTTATGGGGAACTATGGCGACCCCCGCGAGGTGCAGGGCTCCATACTGCACGAGTACCCATATGCAGACCGTACATGGGCAGGCCTATAGGCCTAGTGATGATGAATGGGGGATATTAAAAATTCTTGGACAGATTTGTCTCGAGCTTGTGTGTATGTGCTTACATGTGAGTGTGTGAGTGTGTGTGTGTGTGTGTGTGTGTGTCTGCGTGTGTTTGTCTATGTGAACTCTGCGTGCCCAAGTGGTCGGCCGTTGACCTTTCAGATTACTGTAATCTCTGCTGATTGATCTGATTGATCAGATCCGTCTTCTCGAGGCCGGCTCTGCACCGCGCAGCCTGCGGGAGCGGCTGAACGAGGGCCGCGGGAGGAGTCCCCTCGTTGGTCCGCTCATCGATGTTTCCCGCGGTTCCGTCCCGCCTCGTCTGCATGATCGTTGTTGTCCCAACAATACGAGTTCCTTTAGGCTAACCATTTATCGGCCGATATCCATTCATTCAGTCAGACGGACAGTCAGTCAGTCAGACAGACAGACAGACAGACAGACAGACAGACAGAAAGACAATCAGCCAGACATTTGTTTATTCGGTCCGTATACTGAATTCATGTTCTTTTTCTTATTGCTTGCTAACGCATAATCGTAGGCCGAGATGTATTCATTATCTTCGTTTTCATCATATAGCCCTATTTATCCTCTATTTTCTGTTATTAAAGATAAAAAAAGGTAAACATGTTTATGAATAATGTCAAACGACAGCATCCTAAAACGTGTGGCGACAAATGTGTCAAAGTTGTAGAGAGGCAGCAAAATAATAGAGCTGCCGGCTCCCTGTGCGTGTGTGTGTGTGTGTGTGTGTGTGTGTGTGTGTGTGTGTGTGTGTGTGTGTGTGTGTGTGTGTGTGTGTGTGCGCGCGTGTCTGGGTGTGCGTGTGTTACAGCTGCAATCAGTCCCCTCTTGTCTTGCTGCTGAGTGGAGGTGCTGATTGACAGCTCCTATTCAGCCCTCTCAGAGATGAGTTCATCTGGAGAGAGAGAGGAATGGCCCATGGCTGTGTGGAGTAATTACGGCCCACGACAGAAAAACACACACGGCGAAAAAACTATAATTATATAATCCTGATGAAAAATGCTTTTCGCTGCGCCTCCAAAGGCAATTTAATCGGTGTGCCATTCATGGAAAGGGGAAAACTCCACTGTTTGTTGTCGTTACATGCCACCGAAATTATCTCACAGTCCCCCAACAAAACGCAAACAATATCAACAGCGAAATCAGGCTGAATTTGCTCGTGTGGAAACAAGGCCATTCCCTGGAGTAAGGTCACGTTTGAAGGCTTTTGATCTTTATTTTTACTGTGTTTAAATGGCCACACTGTAATGTATGCATGAAAACCAATGGAAGGCAATATAGATCTTAAAAACGAAAAAACATAAGATAAGGTAGAAAAAAATGATATCAAAATAATAATCATTTGAATAAACGAATAAATAAATAATAATGGATATAATAAAATCTGTGATTTTCCCAAATCCGTTTATTCTCATTCTGGACTCAAGGATGATTAGATCTACGTTTGTAAAAACGCAAGCTGCCATTTGAATCCTTGCCACACCCATGGCTTTAAAACACACGAGTCCGATGATGGAACAATCATCTCATATCTCCATGACTTATTCAGGCTGCTGTGCCACTCATCCTCCGGTCCAAACCTTCCCCGGCGCCGCGCGGCCAATCACCGACGGGCACTGCCTAGACAGGAAGTGACGCGAAAGGTTACAACCCTTTTGCAAAGTGAACACACTACACCGTCCCACTTGGAATAATACACCGGCACATCCACGGTCTGCAGCGGACCGGAGCGCCGCACACACACCCTCCGAAACAAACGCGTCAGAGTAACCAGCGAGAGAACCGTGTGAGAACGTGGTGATTATACGACTGACGAGTCATGACAGGACCATCTTCTGCACGAGACGTGACCGTTTAGCCCCACCTGACTGTCTCCTACTTTACCGGGGGGGTGTTTGAACACACACACACACACACACACCCAAACACACCTACACACACCGCTGCTGCAGCCTGCTCGCCGCACACCAACCCGAGGAGTAATCGAGACCACATCCTCGCCAGCAGAACAATGCAAGGATCCGATCCGAGGATCCCCAACCGAGATCCGAGCTGAGGGGTGGGAGGGGGGAAGTCATCGGGGGATGCCTGGCTGCAGTTTGGCTCAGGGAAAGTTTTTTCTTGGTGAGGTTGCTGTACAATTTTTTTGTACCCCCCTTTTTTTGGGGGTTATTTGATGTTTGTTGTCAGTGACCTGTGACCGATTCCTGGTCCGATCTACGTGCTAGTGTGTGAACTCTGTTTGTAGCACCGCCCCGTCTCCTCGTCTTGCACACAGTCCCCGTGATACCCCCTATCTTGTGGTATATGCACCATGCATTCCTCCTGGCTCAGCTGCTTGATCCAATAAACCCGAGGAGGGTCGACTACTACGGACTCGTCATCACCTCAGCCACCCATCCCTCCCACTCTCCCACGGAACACCTCTCACCCCACCTCATCTGCCCACCTGTCTTGGGTGGGGAGGGGGGGGGCAGGCGTTTTGGGACCGCAGCATCATGCCAGACACACCGTGGCCCCTGTAGTAAGTTGGACCTGGCGGAGGAATTGCGTGATATCTCTCTGGGTTGGTAAAGCCTAGAAGCGAAACACCCCCACTACAACAACAACAACAACAAACCTACAAAAAGCACAACCCCCCCCTCCCCCTTCCCCCCCAGAAGACTCCTCTCGCTCACAGTTTGGCAGAAGAAGAAGAAGAAGAAGAAGAAGAAGGAGAAGAAGAAGAAGAAGAAGAAGAAGAAGAAGAAGAAGAAGAAAAAGAAGGAGACAAGCCCACCGCTCGCTCCGATGTTCGACCAGGCAACGAGGATGGGGGACGCCATGGCCGAGGAGAGGGGCCACCACTGCGGCTCCAACTCGTCGCTCGCGGAACGCATGATGGACTCCAAGTGCCGCGCGGAGATCGGGAGCAAGTCTCCAGCGCACAGCAGCAGCACCACCACGGACACCCCGGGCACGTCCTCCTCCACGCCCACGTCCTCCAGCGAGGACGGCCACGACAAACTTTTAGGGGTGGACCCCGACTACTGTCGCCGGATACTCGTAAGGGGTGAGTGGTCTTTGGGTCGCGAGTGTTTAAGGGATGGTGGGGAACTGCGGATGTAAATACCGGGATAGCGCGAGGGGAAATCGGGCAATAATGGATGATGGTTGAGCTACAAAATGTGTCGTCGAGGCTTTCGGATCAGCTGTGAAATACCTGTTGTTGTGGTCTGTAGGCTTCTGCTTCTTTTATTAGTCGTTTTACTTTTTACTACGCCATAGTAATAATTTGAAACAAAGCATTTAAGCCTACATAATAATAATGATAATACCTAATAGTAATGATTAGTAGGTCTATGTTTGCATGTTATTACTTTATTATAACACGAAAAGGTATTTAATAATATAAATAAATGCAAAGACGTTAAAGACGTAACAATTGACAAGCTTGTCAATTGTTGGAAATTGTCCATATTCAAATGTGAATCAATGAAATGTGATATATAGCCTACCCTCATAAATATCGGCCTCGGCATAGAAATAGACCCACAACAGAAATTGCTTCGAAATAAAAATAAATGTAAATAAGGCGTACCACTCAAAGCTTAAACAAGATTATTTTTTAATTAAAATACTTTGCCGCTATTATAATAATTGCTGTTATTTATCTCGCTGAGTAGGCCTGCAGGCCCAGAGAGACGAATAGAGCTCCGATTTAAACCATTTTCTATTTTTCAATAGGGTAGGAGAAAATAATTCACCCATCAGTGTATACAAATATCCTGCCATGAAATAATATTTCATTCGCTTTTAAGATAGACCTGTGGCAATTGTAGAAATCTGTAGATCTTTATTTGGTAGCCTGCCATGCTTAAAAATTGATCTTAAAGGATGTCATTATTGCTTATAATTATCTATATTTATTTATTAAGGTGGCAGGTGGCTTCCAGTTGAAATGTGGAATTAACACGACTTTATATGTATTCATTAAAATAGCTGTGTGGCCCGAAGACTGCTGTCAAATGTGTTGACAGCAGTCTCATCAAAAGTACTACTGGCTTGCTTTTTCTTTATGTGTAGGGATAGGCGACATGTTTGCTAGGGAACAGTAAACCTATTTGTTAGTAATGAATGGTATGACCAAAAGGTAATTGTGTTCTACTGAGCAATAATTTGTAGCCCAGATTTAGTCGAACAGTTAGAAAATGATGGAGGAATATAAACAATTTACGGCGCAATCTTTTTCGCAGAATGACATGTATCTATAGGCCTTAGCCATCGGACTGTTGTGGTTTTGTGTAAATCCACTCTGGTCGGTAGTAACGCGCACGAGACCTGCTCCAGAGAAAAAAGAGAACGCGTGGACGTGATAATAATAGTCGCTGGCTTTTCTAGTTGCCTGCGCCGCAGCGCACAGCCTCACGTCACTGTTTGTTTTTCATCCCGACGACTGGATGCACTCTGCGTTGCGTGGAGGGGTCAACGAAGGGTCACCGTGTCTGCGAACAGCCGATGTTCCGCTTTAATTGCTGAGGTTTCCTACTGGTTGGATCCGTATTTAGGCCGTTGCCCCAGGGATCTTTATAACATGTAATCATAAATATATATATAGCCTATATATATATATATATATATATATATATATATATATATATATATATATATAGGATATATATATATATATATATATATATATATATATATATATATATATAGGATATATATATATATATATATAGGATATATATAGGATATATATATATATATATATACATACATATAGGATATATTACATAGGCTATATATATTAATATATAGCCTATATATATCCTCTCACACACACACACACACACACACACACACACACACACACACACACACACACACACACACACACACACACACACGTCCATAAGATAAATAGAAACATACAACAAATCTGAACCACTCTTTTTTTAGTCCCATTTGTAGTCAATTGATTATGGATCGGACTACGGCTTCTTATTAAGTGTTTTTTTAAATTTAAATTTATCGCAAGCTACGGCCCTGCTTATATTTAGCAGATTTAATAAACATTGTTTTTACTCGTATTTGTTGTAAATTGTACGTATAACATTTACCACATTATTATGCTTACTTTAGGCCTTAAATAGCCTTGTTTTAAACAGTGAGGCTGATTGTATTTATGTATATTTGCAGATAACGGCCTACATTTATTAACTTTACAAGGGGTTCAGTGATTGTTGGTCACAACATGTTTGATAAGCAGGCCTACACTTTGATACTTCCTCTAGATAGGCTATTAAATAAATTCCAGAAGCTTGGGTTGTCGAAGGAAATATCCTTAAATGTTCATTCAAACAAATCCCAATACATTGGGCTATACTTGTTTTAAAGACTTTCAATACAATCAAATACAACACACATAAAAAATACAACATACAATTTACAATGCACAATATACGAACAATAAACGCATGCTACTAACCCTAGGCCTTTAGGCTTCATTATTCACTATTCTGACGTGCATGAGCGCTAACATTCAGATCAGTGACCTACATCATAGGAGGTCCGGGGTCCGAGACGTTTTAGCTTTGATGCTACTCATCATTTATAGGCCTCACGTCAGTCACTGAGGCTCGGACGATACATATTTTTTTCTTTTGCCTATACAGGCTGTCTGGTGGCCTGTAGGAAGTTAAATTGGCAAATATTATTAGGAAAATTGAAGTTATTTAATGAAATACGCCTGCCTCTTTAGTAGGAAGTAACAGTATAGCATTTTAAAAAGCCCAACCATAATATTGGTGAATGCAGCTGTGGAATCTGGTGTCACGTGAGAAAGTAGCCCCGCGCGCGGACGAAGCTTTATCGGTGGCCTGCAGCCTCTCAACCGGTTCCCTGTTCCCCTTGCCTAGAGGTGAGGATCACCTATTGCCGGTCACTGTTAAACACACGGAAAAACACACTAGAGGCCACATCACTCAACGAAACTACAGAAAGACACAACAGAATACAATGGTTAGCTTAATGGAAAGTTATTTTCTTATAACGATATTCGAGTGATGTGTAATTACCATTGCATTACATTGATATTACACGAATTCGTTGCACACTGTCCCATCGTTCAAACTCGACGTGAACCTATTTGTTATGTTTCTGTCGTTGTGAACAGATGCTAAAGGCACCATCCGGGAGATCGTGCTGCCCAAGGGGCTCGACCTGGACCGGCCGAAGCGCACGCGGACCTCCTTCACGGCGGAGCAGCTGTACCGACTCGAGCTCGAGTTCCAGCGGTGTCAGTACGTGGTGGGGCGCGAAAGAACCGAGCTCGCGAGGCAGCTGAATCTGTCTGAAACCCAGGTAGGCCTAATACGAGAATGCTTACTTATTTTTAAAAACTTTTTTTCCACGATATAAAATGTGTCTTCAACTATTATGGGGGTTCTTTCTTGCTTGTTTTATGGTATGCAATTATTTATAGATCCATACTTTTAAACAGCCAATAAATAGCATGCTCGTTCACAAGACTAGGCCCTATTGTGTCCATTTGCCCGTTTCCTGCCTTTTGTTTGCCTCTCTATTATACATGAACACGTTTGGATCGAGGGGATGTTTTTTTAATGTATTTTTCACAATCACAAATCGACTGCCTGTGAGCCGATTGCTTCACTGATCTAGAAGGAGAACGGAAACCCTTTTTGCACGTGATTTTGGAACAGCGCGCGGACGAAACGTGCAACACGGGAAGATAAACCGTTACTGAATTATACAACACGCTCAGAAGTCTGGACAGTACCACTGCTTTTTTATAGGGGAGCTCGGGTTGATTCAACTCAGGATTGAGGATGTATTGAAAGGAAATATTTTGGGGGAAATAAAGTAGGGCTAATCCTGTCCATTCAAGTAGCCACAACGAAATAAGTTAACCCTTTACTTCACCTAAAATACATATCAATAGCAGATGCAGGCCTGTACTTTTAAAGGCTATAGCAATGCTGATAGCCATGTGCTACACCTATGTTTTTGAACTGACTAAATACCGGCCTTTGTCTCTCTTCCTATAGTATTCTGTTCTTCGAGAATCATTACAGCTAAATCCATATATTCATATCCCTCCGCTTCGCTGCTCCGCTGACCTCTGACCTGGAGGCCATACAGAGCTGTATAATGGGAGAAATGAGATGTTAGGATATAACATGCTTTACACGAAATCTGCTTATGTCGACATTTCAGCCTTTCCAGCAGCCTCCGACTCGGGGCGCTTATGAGTAGTCATGAAATGACCGTTCATATAGGCTAGCCCTTTAAGCACAATGTTTATTTGATGGATTATAAATTATTATTATTATTAATATCATTATTAGTATTCCTAATATTAGGAATATTGGTAGGAGAGTAGGTTAGTATTAGTATTGGTAGTAGGAGGCCTAGTAGTAATAGGCCAATAGTAGACCTATAATTATTGTTGTTTGAATTATGTTGGTTTTAAGGTTTATAATAATGATCAATACCTACTTCTACAATAATAATCATAATAATAATAATAATATTAATAATAATAATAATAATAATAATAATAATAATAATAATAATAATAATAATGTTTATAATAATAATACCAACAAATAATTTACTTAATGAGCTTTTACACCGAGCTGCGTGTAACGCCTGCGTTTGCGTCAAGTGATTACTATCAATGTTATTATTATAATTAGTATTATCAAGACAAAAGTGGGCTGGGGGTTATAGCATAAATAAAAGTTAAACAGCGAAAGCACTTTCCTTGAGAAATAAAGATGACCAGAGGGATTTGAATGAGTAGGCTAATGGCATCCGTTCGTTTATCACAGACATTCTAGTCTTGCATTGGCAAATCTTCATAAAAGACACGCCTGGTAGAGGATCACCGAGCAAAACAAATTTCGATTCGATAAAACAAGATTCGATAAAATAAACAACTATGTGTAGTCTAAAAGAAGAACACTGTGGTGCAGATTCAGGACGCCAGAACCCAAAACCCGCCCAGATCCACTGTGTGCAAGTCGGTTGATTTACCCCAGGTGTGCGAGCGAGAGACGGGAGGTTTCTGTTTGTGCTTCTAATGCACGGCATAAAGCGAGGGCGTGATAATAGCTTCATTAAATGGAGCCATACATTAGAATTAAGCCTACAGTCAAAATATACCTGCACATTTTTGCACGATGCAGCGTATTGTGGCTTTAGGCTAGCCGATTCGCCAATCGTGCCGAATAAGTTGTAAAAACACATTTGACCACTTGTAACCTTCAAATGCTTTTAGGGGTTCATTAGACACAGTTCCTCTCTGCTCCGTTTTGGGGTGCTCGAAATTCAGATCAAAGCTATGCAAAGGCATTCACCTTATTATAGGCAGGTTTTCTATTTCATGTGGGCCACCTATTCTACAACGTAAGCCTGCTATGTATTAACATATATATTTTTGCTGTTCCAATTCGTTCTTAGGGACGCCTCTCTTTATATTGCATTTGTAAAAATATATATAAATTACACCAGTGATGTTATTCAGGACCCTGGCACATTAGGATGTTGTTGGCTGGAGCCCAAAACACTATTGGTGCACGTGATACAGATAGCCATGCAAATGAAGTGATTAGATTTGGGAATTAAAACAGTGCATCTTTTTACGCGAGCGACTTTTTGCACTTTTCGGAACGCGGCCCATGACCCACAGGGGAACTCAGATTAGTGTCGTCAGCCAGGCCTTTTAAGAATGATCCCGCATACACACGTACACTAACGCTAGTTAGTTAGGCTTACTTTCTTTTTTCGTTTGTCATTTTTTTATTAGTTATGCATACACATATATTATAACGATTTTAAACATTGTTTGGTATGGTTTAAACTTTAGACGATCAACGACCACCACGGCCCCTTGAGTCAAAACGGAGGCGATTGGAGGCCTGTGTTTCAGAAACAAACAAAAAAAGACTAAGGTGCGAAAAGCTGAACCCAAATGTGTCCGAGGGGTCACCATTAGGCCGTCATCCCGGTAGGGGGCTCTCTCGCCCCCCTCCCTCTAATATGCACGCGATCCATTGCACACAGGAGATAAGGCTGAAATGTTTATTGGATTTAAAACTTTTCGTTATATTAACTTTGTGACTATGGGTAAGGCTTTCATGCAAATACCTTAATTGCTTTTGCGATTTTATCCATTCAAAATAAGTTGAAGTTATTGGACTAATTTTTACATGTGAACACAACTCTGCCTTAATAGCAATAAAGTAACTAACTCTAAAATCCCCCCAGAACTGCATTTATTGTTGTGCCAAAGTTTTTATTTTTAAATTGAATACTTAATTAATTTAGAAGATCACTCAAAAAAAAGGAAACCTTTTGATGTGTCATTATTTGGCACAAGGGTGTAAATGTTGATCAGAAGGGGCTTATGATGAAGATGGAGAAGCAGGTAGCTCTGTAAGAGGCCAACACATCCGGGACCCATTTTAAAAAAACAGTTGCATTTAAATACGCAGTGTTTTCCTCTAAGATGTTATGTTTATTATATGATGTGATGATAAAACGTTGGGGATTATTTAATGTTTCCTATAGTTTTGTAAACTTTATTCCCAGATGGTGGGACTTTCGTAATACAAAAAGTGTGTGTGTGTGTGTGTGTGTGTGTGTGTGTGTGTGTGTGTGTGTGTGTGTGTGTGTGAGTTAGTTTCAAGTCCTCACCCCTATGCCAGTGGCAAGGTCGAACTTAGAAGCAAAAAGACTTCACACACAGAGACACACACATTCAATCCCTCTCGCTCATTCTCTCTCTCACACACACACACACACACACACACACACACACACACACACACACACACACACACACACACACACACACACACACACACACACACTTACATGTACGCTTACACACAAACACTGTCCCATTCTACAAAACCACAAACAATTATTTTTTTATAACAGCAAAAAATACAACACTTTACAGGTTCAATGGGAAATGTAGTTTTCATTTCAGTTACTGGAACAGCTGCAGCATTCTCCAAAATATCCTCTTTGAGGACTTAAGCCAGGTGAATAAACTGTGAATCATTTGCACGTAAAACCGGCAATAACATGCCCTCTAATCGTTCTTTCGCGTTCGTTATCGGTACGTTCCTCGATTAGCTTGTACGTTTCTGTCAACCAACAACAAGCTGAGTTTTTTCGTAAGACAATGAACACACGGGAAACAGGAGCCAGAACAGCGAGCCTGTTGGTCCCTGTGAGACGGATGAGGTCACTGTCTCTGAGTAATTCCACTGGATCACCCTCCTAATCATCCCATGCCCAGCCAGGAGTGGCACGCTATGCTGATGAGCAAGGGCCTCTGTTTGGATACTCTGACAACCCATGATGCCCTTCCCTGCTGTCTCAATGAATCAGGGCTCGTGCCATTGTTGGGAAAGCAAACTCATGATGAATATCGACCAGTCGAGGTAGAGGGGGCCTTCTGTAAGGGTACAGGGTCTGAGATGGTAGCGCCCCATCTTGTGAAATGTTAACACAGTACAATGTATGTTTCAAGGAGAACAGCGTTTGTTATTCAAAGTGGCCCAAGGTCCAACACCATGTCTGAGGGACGAATCAAACCACAGAGACAGCGCTGTCATTGACAATGTACTTTTCTGATTGCCCGTCATGCTGTGAACCGACGAGTAGCGTTTGATTACATTACGTTATTTTCAATTCAAACAAACACTCCCAGAGTTCCCACTAGTGCGACGGTATCGAAGTGAACGACAGGTCCGTCGCCCCGGCCTCCGCCAGCTCAAGGTGGACAGCTCACCAAGTGCTCTTCTTCGTGTGCACAACAATGCGTGCATCTGTCTCACTGTCGGTCCAAGACACACAGACAGACACAGTGGTTCTGTTAGCTGTGTCTGTGTAAGCGAGTATCTCTCCCCGCTGTGTGCATTGTTCTCCATGAGCGGCCAGACAGACGGCGTCTGGCTGCTCTGTCTGGGAGCACCGCAGAGCACCAACCCGGGACGCTGCGCCCGTCCAGATGTGTTCGGAGACAGAGGCCGGCATACATAGTGCCGGGGGGGGGGTTGGTCCAGACACACTCGGAAAGAAGCGTAGGAAGCGGAGCAGTCAGACGCCCCGGGAACCGGGGGGGGGGGGGGGGGGGGGGGGGGGGGGGGGCCGGACCCCCGGAACCAACACTTAGGGGCCGTTGTGTTGGGTTTCGTGCGGGGAGAGAGAACGTGTCTCGTTTGAGATGGTGGGCATGTAGGGTGGATGGCAGACTCTAGAGTGGTGGCGATTACAGTTCATTCTGTGTTTGTGTATGAGAGTGTGTGTGTGTGTGTGTGTGTGCTTGTGTGCGTGTATGGTAATATATGTAAGGTGCATGGTAATGTATCCTATCAATTTTGCTAGAAGTTTTTTCTTAGCGTTAATATCTCATGCCACTTTTAAATAATTGAACGAATCACCTTCTATAGGAAGTGTGTGTGTTTGTGTTTTTGTGTATTTAATAAGAGCTATTATTTTATATGAAAGGAAAAATAGATAATATTGGTCTGGCTCATGGGAACATTCCGAGGCGAAACCGGTCTTCCTGATTGGCCAGGACGGCGAGCTGTGAATGAAAAGACACAAACCACAGAGTTTTCCCTGACGGCTGCTCGCATTGCTCATGTCATCGCCATGGCAACACAGGTTGGAAGAGAGAGCGGGTACAGGGCTAGGCAGTGACCCACCACACAAACGTTTCAATCCTCCCATCGCCATGTCCAAAACCTTTGTGTGTTTGTGTCTGTGCGAGTCTGTACTTGTGTGTGCGAATGCGTTTTGGCATCTAGTAGGATGAATGAAAGGATGGAAATGGAATGGATGACAGGACGAGAGGGTAGAGAGAGAGAGAGAGAGAGAGAGAGAGAGAGAGAGAGAGAGAGAGAGAGAGAGAGAGAGAGAGAGAGAGAGAGAGAGAGAGAGGGAGGGAGGGAGGGAGGGAGGGAGGGAGAGAGAGAGAGACAGAGAGAGAGAGAGGGGGGGGAGGGAGAGAGAGAGACATATAGTGAGAGAGAGAGAGAAAGAGAGAGAGGGAGAGAGAGAAAGAGACATATAGTGAGAGAGAGAGAAAGGTGGGCCTCATATACGTCCCAAGTGCTTTTGCGCTAAGGAGGGATTAGGGAGCCTATCTACCAGCGACTCCCTAAGACGGGGTTAACCCCTGGCTGAACCTGGCTGGACATGTGCTTCTGCTGCCGCAGCCCTTCGCCCGCGACCCGCCCCGATCGGGGGTTTAACTCTGGTCGGGCCATGGCCTGGCATTGGTCTGTCGGTGGGGGATGAGGGTCGGGGGCAGGAGGTCAGGGTGAATTGAGATGATGATGATGATGGCGGAGGATAAGGAGTAAGAGGATGCTTATGATAATGAGGATGGTATGGAGGGGAATGCAGACACGGGACAGATAGGAGGGGGGTCCCGTCAGAAGATAGGGCGGGGTTTAAGGAGGGAGCGATGCAGAGTGGGGGCGGGGTCGTGTAGTTGTGGTGTTGACGATGATGATGGGATGTGGTTTATTAAAACCCTCGAATACTCAATCCTATGCGGGACATTCAAAGCCAGCACAAAAGAAGGTGTGAAGGATTATTTCTTCAGCACTTTCCGTTGCCCTTGATTATTTAGAGTTCCCAGCCCCCTGCCAGAGTCACCGTGGTCTCTTTACTATCCTGCTGATACCTGCCAGGATGTATTAAGTTTTCCTTCAGATCATTTGTCTATGGAATCACCTCGGGTATTGAATGGCTCTTTATGGTCGGAAAATACAACTGAGACTGTGGCTTTTGGTGGATGTCTTCACATGCTAGTCTTCACATACTAGTGACAAATTACGAGTAACTAGTCACTAGTATCTAGTGACTAGTTACTGACTCACTAGTATCTAGTGACTAGTTACTAGTTACTACTTACTCGTTGGTGGAATGTGAGTAGTTGCATTGGGATGCAACTTGTTACTAATTACTAGTAACTAGTTAGTATTTACTAGTTTTTGTAACTAGTAGCTGGATACTGCCTGGTTGGGATTGAACACCTCAGAGTGGGACATAGGGGAAATGGGGAAGGGAGAAGGGAAGCCATTGTGTTGGTGGGCCCGGTCACATGCCTCAGCTCAGGGGTGGGAGCGGGGTCAAGGTTGAGCACTTATTTGCTCGATGGGTCATAGAAAGTGTTACCAGGTGTCCTGCTTAACAAGGGTTTAACACCGCTAGACAACTTCAACACACCCACATTGCCATAAGGTCGCCCGGTTTATTACCCTTCGGAGGATACCATCGCGAAATGGCATTGGCGATGGTATTCTGTCTGTTGGCTGTTTAATTGTGCAATGGTCCTGATGTTATGTATTTGACAAAAACGTTAAACAAACCAAAACCTGGGATGAAACGAAAATCTAGGTGAGTTGGGAACACAGTGACGATACCGGCAACAGAGTAGCTTAGCTGACTTAGCACACATATGGACCCAGGGCCGACCTGGGCCGCGGGGTCGTAACCCAGCTTAGCATCCCTTGTGAGGCTCAGTGTTCGCAGAGCTGAGCCAAGGATGTATGGGCCGTGGTCAGAGTGTGGATGGATGGAGCGCAAGCACTCCTACACCTGTCACTCCCTGGCCCTGTAGTCGTCCGATTGGGACGGCCGTACCCCTTTAAAAAAAATCAAAAAGGGGTTTGGATAACCAAAGTAACCAAAGGAGCCATGTCCCACAGGGTTAGGGTTAGGGCTAGGGGCAGTAAAAACTCTACATCAGCCTAAACTAATTTCCAAGCAGATCTTTGGTAGACCTTTTCTAATGAAGCAGTGTCTAACGAAGACGCGCGTCACACACAATCCCGAGGGCCCGACACCGCCTTGCAGAGACTGCGTCGAAGCGCCTCTTTTGCGACGTTCCCCAGTTCATGTGCCCTTTTCAGGGCTATTTCTCCCGTAGCTAGTTCTGTCTTGCGACCCTAACATCTGCCCCCTGCCCACCCAATCCTCTTACAGCCGGTCGTCCTAACCCCACTGGCCCCCTTTCTAACCCCTGTCAAGTTGTTCTGTACACTGCCATCAGCCCGACATGGCCCTGCCCTGGCCCTCACTGGCCTGGCCCGGCCCTGGCCCTGGCCCTGCACTGAGCCAGAAGAGAGTGAGAGAGAGAGAGAGAGAGAGAGAGAGAGAGAGCGAGAGAGAGCGAGCGAGAGAGAGAGAGAGAGTCGGGGGGGTGAGGAGAGGATTCAGCAAGTGCAAATGCAGGTCACTGCAGATCCAGAGCTGCCTTGGGTAATCTCTGCCCCAGCCCTGACCTCCAGGATCCCATTAAAAAGGATTTACTTCCAATAGTGTATATGTAAGGGAGATTTGTTTTCCTCTCTTCGCATCATCCAACCCCTCCCAACCCCCTCATCTGTTCCACCCGCTACACCCGGGCGCCCTTAAGCCACGCCCCTCCCCCCCTGTCCATGCGTGGGTAGAGAGGAATGACGTGGCGGGAGCTTCCCTCGCTGTGCGTGGACGCCGCATGCGCCGCCGTAACAGCAGTACACAAATGCTGAATGAAAAGCTCTTTATAGGATATGGGACCTGACTGTGTTGCTGCACACGCACACACCAAAACAGAAATTCAATCATTCAATTCAAATCTTGGACACGGCACCACCTGACCCTAAATTGGGTTCAGACCAGTTGCTGCTGGCCTTCCATTACTGATGCGGGTGTTGTTCGTGTGAAGGGAATACGCAAACATCATTATGTGTAAATGCTATGTCAAGTGGCCCCAGCTCCTTGGGGGGCGCCTAGTAAATGAGATTCCTGTCGGTGTTAAGAACAAAGCAGAGCACTGTGGGTGTAGATCGGAGGTTCTTCCAAGGCCACACGTGGAAGGCTGAGGTTTTTATCTTGGCGTTCACTTGGCGTCCCTGTTTGATGAATGCGTAGAGATGTGAACACAAGCGAGTCTAAGTCGATCACTGCCAGACTGGGCTTCACTTAACCTCCACACGCTTAGACTCTGTGGCTTATTATTGAGGAAAGACAATATAGTTACCACACGGGTTGGAAAGACGTTAGCTGAAAAGGCCTTTAGAACTCGTGTACAAGGGCCGATCTGACTACCGGTACAGTCGAGACAATTTATGATTCATCACATTTAGATTGCACTTTTCAAGCCACAGCACTTTAAATTGTGAGTGTGTGTATATTAGCGTTGGGGGGGATAAGACGCCCAGTTCCCTTGATTGTTAACAACCGCACTCGACTTGATAACAGAGAAAGAGGGGACCAAAGATCATGCGGCGAGAACGCTCAGGTAAACTCAGGTATCACCGCCGGAGGTGTCATCCAAAGTCTACAGCCTCCAGTTACTATTGAAGTGCTCTTGGGCCAGACGATGAACCCTAAGCTTTTGAAAGCCATTTATTTCAGATTGTGGTTGTGCAACTCATTAGTGCAGACAACCTCTCACGACCAGAAGCGACCGCCTTTAAGTACGAAAGTAAATAAATATGGTGGCCAAAATGCGTTTTGGATATGCACATTTAACAGCCTGATTAAGTCTAAACTAAGTGATTGAGCTATTGGACTTTGACCATTGAACCACCACCACCATCACGTGATTGATGTGTTAACTGTACATGGGCAAAGTTCACATGCAAGGCAAACATTTAAACAGGACCATTTAGTTTTACAATTCTGCCATGTACTATGTAGCCAACATTTTATAGTCACCGGATACGGAAATCCAGGTATGTCGACCAGTCACGATACCATCCACCTGCTCTGGTTCCCCGAGGTGGGTGTGTCTTCATGAACACTGTGTCGTGATTGTTCAAAATACCTGGGATGTCTTCAAAGACTCGTCTGAGTGGAGGATGTGAGTCCTCCACAACCTGTGAATCCTAACGAAGCTCCTTCGACTGACTGGAGGTTGAAAGGCCTTCATGTAAACGCGGTGTATCTCTGAGAGTATAAATGGTTTACGTCACAGTGCTGCAAAAAGATGGAATGTGCGAGCGAGGAGGGGCAAAACACAACTCCTACTGAGCTGTAGTCATGCCGTGGTCGGGTTTATCAGCGAGCACTTTGGTTGGTTTGTTTCTGCGTACATGTGGGCGTCAACGTTTGTGCGTGGGACTGCGGTTGTTTGGCTGTGTTTCTCTTGCGTCCTCGTGTGTCCACAGGGCAGAGAGAGAGAGAGAGAGAGAGAGAGAGAGAGAGAGAGAGAGAGAGAGAGAGAGAGTTTCATAAGTCAGTCGTGGCCGTATGCATATTTGATGTGCCACGGTTTGCTCTCAGCTCAGCGCTAGCTGTGTGAGCTGTCCTCTCCGCGATCCGACCCCACCGTGACCCCTTCTGCCTGCCGTCCAATCAGAAGGCTTGCCCCGGTGCAACGCCACGCACACACATAAACACACCCACACACACTCATACTCATACAGATACACAAACGCACACACACTCCGCCTCTCACACACACACACACACACACACACACACACACACAGACACACACACACACACACACACACACACACACACACACACACACACTATACATTCAAATCAAATGGTGCTGTGTGTGCTCTGCACTCATCCATTTAACATGAGCGACAAGGACAAGCAGAGTTCAATGTGCATCTCCTGCTAATCCCCTGTGGGCGCCGTGATGGGCTTGCAATACGCTGCGCTGCCATAGGTCGCTGTGGGAGAGAAGGGCGATGCACATGCCGATAATGGGCACGGTGGCATGATGATAATGATAACCACAATGGATT
This sequence comes from Pollachius pollachius, assembly GCF_949987615.1. Lineage (NCBI taxonomy): Eukaryota > Metazoa > Chordata > Actinopteri > Gadiformes > Gadidae > Pollachius > Pollachius pollachius. Next base: position 9,781,246 of record NC_136953.1, on the reverse strand, counting down.
CTTCCTTTGGTTGACCCTCGCGGTTCAGTCCTACGTGTCCCTTTGGGGAGAAGATTATAAGAGCATCTGTTACACTACGTTTAAGTTTTCTTTGTTTTTTTATTTGGCGCCGAAGTATTTACCATAAGTTCTCTTATTTTGTCCGACACAATATGTGTTTTTTAAACATTGATATTAAAGGAACTGAATGCGATTTTTTTATTATTATTTATAATTGGTTAATAGCTCCATCAATGATGTAGATTGTTTGGTCAGTACCCGGAGTCTCACAGTCCCTCCTCTCTGCAGTGAATAGTGCGAATGTTCTGGTATCCCGTTTCCACTTGATCCAATCAGAAGCGAGAATGCCACAAAGAGGCGGTCCTCTCCGTGCGCAAAGACAGGTGAAGCTTATAATACTTACATAACCAAACACGCCAAGAGGACAAAAACGAAAAAAATAAATAAGGAATGGAGACGTGAGTCGGAGGGAGGGGAACGTGCCCACTGCGATAGACGCTTCCGGAAGTTACCAATAACGACGACATCGCTTACCGGGCCCTTTAAGAAACGCCTTTGTGTGTTACGCGTTGGCCTTTCTCAGTGTCACGCACACTGCGTCCCTGCCCTGATATCATTGTCCTCTCCCATTTGTGCGCTCCCAGCACTGTGAGGGCCCTGATGTGTGAGAGATGTAAAGTGCACGGAACCAACCGTGATCAAATCCGCTGAGAACACCACGGAGCTGATCCAATGAGCTGTGTCGGGGGATAACCGCATCCCTCTATCTCTGTCTCTCTCTCTCTCTCTCTCTCTGTCTCTCTCTCTCTCTTGATTGTAATTCGATTATATACGTATATATATATATATATATATATATATATATATATATATATATATATATATATATATAACATATCCATACATATCACATATCCATATTATGTAGTTTAATATCAGGATGCCAGAAAGCAGCTAAGTTTGTCAACACACAACGACCATTGATTAACGGTAGCTTTATGTTCTGTGATCCAAGCGTTGACAATGTATATAACCGCAAACAAAAAAGAGATATATTACATGTCGCATAAAAGCTGCTTATTTAGCTAAAATACCTAAGAAGCACCCAGAACAATAATCCAGGCAGCAGCGTTTGTTAATGGATGCGTTGTGAGGAAGGCCGGCCCTGACGGCCTCCCGCAGTAATCTTTCTGCTCTAATGGATGCAGGACAGCAGAGCCTGTTGTATGTGATATTAATGACACAGGGTACATCTCTGATAGCACTCTTCCCAATGTGGTACTCCTACTCATTATACTGCCATATAAATGTGTATATATATAGGTTTTTACATGCGTCTTCATGGATGGTAGATCGGTATTGAGTCAAACCCTGAATCCCAACACAGTGATTTTTGCAATACAACCACAGGCAGGCATTCAGATCTGATGTGTGTTTACACTGCTTTCTCTGTTTTTGCTCTCTCTCTCTCCCCCTTCCCCTCTCTCTCTCTCTCCCCCTTCCCCTCTCTCGCTCTCTCTCCCCCCTCTCTCTCCCCCATCCCCCCCTCTCTCTCCCCCTCCCTCTCTCTCCCCCTCTCTCTCCCCCTCCCCCTCTCTCTCCCCCCTCTCTCTCTCTCTCCCCCTTCCCCTCTCTCTCTCTCTCCCCCTTCCCCTCTCTCTCTCTCTCTCTCCCCCCTCCCCCCCTCTCTCTCCCCCCCTCCCACTCTCTCTCCCCTCCCTCTCTCTCTCTCCCCCCCTCTCCCTCTCTCTCCCCCCCCCCCCTCTCTCTCTCCCCCCCCCCCCTCCCTCTCTCTCCCCCCCCCCCCCTCTCCCTCTCTCTCTCCCCCTTCCCCCCCCCTCTCAGGTGAAGGTGTGGTTCCAGAACCGCCGCACCAAGCAGAAGAAGGACACCACCAAGGACTCGGACAAGCGTGGCTCCTCCACCTCCGAGTCCCTGGCCACGTGCAACATCCTCCGCCTGCTGGAGCAGGGCCGCCTGCTGTCGGGCCCCCACGCCCCCACCTCCAGCAGCTCCATCCTGGGGCCCCTGCCGCCGCACTCCACCGGCGGCTCCCTACTGGGCGGGGGCATGACCACCACCACCTCGTCGGGCATGGGCGGAGGCGTGGCCCACCCCACCACCACCCTGTCGGGGGGCGGCGGCTTTGGGCTGTCGCTGGCCTCGCTGGGCGGCAACGGGGCCCCGCCCCGCTTGGGGGTCCCGCCCCCCCACCCGCTGTGCTTCTCCATGCCGCTGCTGGGGGGGCCGCACCACGAACTGACCTCGGCCTACGGGTGCGGCTCCTCGGCCTTTGAGCCCTACATGCGCCTGGACAGGAAAGAGGCCGACCTGGGTGGCAAAAAAAACGGTGTCCTAAGTGAGAGCCCCCCCCACCCCCATCACCAACACCACCCACACCACCGCCACCACCACCCCTTGTTTTGTTGATTTTGTAAGGTGTTTTAGAAGAGAGGGGGTGATGGAGGTAAGGAGCTGCTTGTTTCATCCCCCCCCCCCCCCCCCCCCCATATTAGTAAAATAGTTTGGAGGCGTAATGAGGGAGAGAGAGGGGGAGAGAGAGGGGGAGAGGGAGAGAGAGGGGGAGAGAGAGGGGGAGAGGGAGAGAGAGGGTGGGCGGAGCTTCGAGTTCGACTGAACGGTGAGAAGAGAAGGAAAAAAATAATAGAAAAGAGGAGGGTAGAAGCAGCACTGTTCTGTGTCATCTTACACTGGCTCTATCTCCCAACCGCTGTTTCAGTGATGCTGTGAGGACGGAATGTGTCACACACACACACACACAAACACACACACACACACACACATACAAACACAGACATACACAAACCTTGCTTGTGATTTTTTTAAATAACTATATGTACTTTTGTTTTTTGCGTGATTTTCGGAAGACTGGGATTTTTTGTATCACTTTTTTCGTGTCTGATGGTGTTTGTGAGTGTTGTATTATTTATCTATATAGACTTTTTGATTTTCCATTCAGGTCAAAAAAATGATGAAAAAAACTCAAACCTGATTGTTCAGTTTAGACTGAGGCGGTGTGTAGTTGTGTGATTTGGAGGACCTGGGATATCTTGACGAGCACAGTTTTACCCATTTTGAGATGTGATTCATCGCTAACGGCCATTATAGTTCTTGAACCCTCAACCCCGGAGGAAATACTTAGAAAAAAAACACAGAATCATAGCATTCTCCTACCAGACTGTCCAGGTTGTGGAATGGTGGTTATATTAGGAAAATACCTTCATTTGGGTTGTTGTTTGTGTATCGGAAAATCTGACAATGGATCTCGATCAAGCATCCTGTTTTATAATACGAAAAATGACTGTGAAAGAAATGGTTTGTTTTGAGGCGGATGACTGGGTAGACAAGTTCTTGCCAAAGTATTCCCGGGTTTTCCCGTTGTTCTTCGGCGGTGCAAGGCTTTTTTTCTGTTCTCCCATTACCTCAGTAGGAAGGAGACATCTATGGGCCCCTTTTATTTTGTACTTCTTCAATCATCAATCTCACCAGCCATACCGACACTACCTGTCTGCCATGCAACGCCCAACACCCGGCCCTCCGGACGTCTCCAGCACACAAACAAACCAAAACGAAACGACACAACCGTTTCAGGCGGTAAACGTCACACTTTTTCCGTCTTCCCCTGCGGGGTCCATTTGTTTTCAGTTGCCTGGCAACGCCTGTACCCACCAGCAGCATTGTAGTGCAGGCGGACCTCAATGTGGATACATGTGGGGGGGGGGGGACATCTTCCCCTGGGCAGGCTGTGTCTCATCACACACACATATATAATGAGATTCCACTCAGTACCTTACAAATTCCCTTACCGTACAAGCACTGGCGAACCCCCCTACTGCGGACTCATCTAAACAATGTGTTGTTGTTGACGTGGACGTTGCCGTCGTCGTTGTGCGATCGTTCTGAGTGTTTCGGGTTGGTTTTTCTTTTGTTTATTTCTTTAACGTTGTTTACATCTTAGGTTTCTCAAGGTATTTCTCAGCACACTTTGGGTGAATGGAAGCGTGCTGTTCGTCACGGATCACATCAAATTCACAATCTCATGGAGCCTGCGTATGTCTTTTGTACAGTAAACTATTATGCACATGCTTTGGTTGCAATAGGCAGGGGGTGTTGGGACGGTTGATACTTTGCCTCAAAATGATAAGCTTTTTTCTCTTTTTCTTTTTGAAGGGTGTTTGTATTTTCCTAAAAAAAACAAAAAAGATTGTGTCGGGCACCTGCTTTATGTACATTGTTTTCTATTTAACACCGATGTTTGCTCCCCAAATATTAGTCCTCTCCGAGTGTGACCATGCCCCTTTGTTACCCATTGATTGAAAGCACTTTATGTTGTCGCATTTCTAGACTTTACATTCCACCCTCTTCACCCTTCCCAATAACTTTATTTAATCCATCCCTTTGACACTAACATAAAATATCCCAGCCTTCAGCACTGAGAAACATTTTAATTAAACCCCTGCATTAGCTGCAACATATGCCGTCTTTGTGGTCACATTTCTCGCCCCCCCCCCCCCCCCCCCCATTTTTATCACTTTTCAAGAATTTTTCTATTTTGATTTAAATTTCAAGATCAACTTTTGTGCCATTTTAAATTCTGCTAGTCAGAGGCCGCTTTAATCTTTCAATAGGAATCAATTGAAATCGAAATTGGATTGACTCCAAACCCGTAGCTGGGCTATGTTCTGGTCTCCGCCCGCGGAAGAAAGGCACCAAAAAAGCGGGACATTTTATAAAAGGCCGGAAAGGTGACAAATAATATTTTTTGTATTCCCTGCTTGTCCAATTGGAATCATAACCAAACCTCCAACGCAGGCCCACATTGTTTTGGCCTCATTGTGTGTGGGGTGAGCAAGGGGCCCCTCTCCCAACCTTTTCCTCACATTTTTAACCTGTTGGGTGCTTCTGTTATTTACTTTTTTGTGTCTCATCTCATTGTTTACTTTATTAAATCCCCCACATTCGCCCATCTTGGCTCAGGGGAGGTGACGTGACATCAATTACCAAAAAAAAAAAGGTTTAGCAACGTGACATCAATTAATATTGGCCCTCCGGTGGCTTAAAAGAGAAAGGTCAAGGTAAATTTAGAGCAGCACCGTATATCCTTTGAGCCACAAGCAAATATAGAGCAGTGTATGAAAAGGATCCTGACCCCTATTTTCTAAAACCGTGTAGGCCTATTGGTCTGCGATTCTCGTGCTGAATTGCCCACCCGGCCCCGCCCCCGCCCGTTCCCCTCTACAGCCCTGTAAGCGTTCGATGGGCGCCTGATCTTTGTGGCGTTCAGACTCCGGCGGCGCGGCGAACGCCCCTGTTATCTCTTATTCTCTTTTCGCGCCGGTACAACTCTGGCTGGTTACTTGAACACGGTATTATTTTCTATAAGCACCATACATAATTCAAAGGCCTTGGCATCAAATATTGAGCAGAGAGAGATGGAGCCGATCAGAGAGCTATACCCGCAGTAGTGTCAAAGGGGGCCACCCTTTCTCGCTGGTATTTTTTTTTATTAGTTTTTTTTATTTCAATATCTTCCATTCGGCTCGGATAAAAAATGCTTTGAAATTCACAAAGCAGGTCCCCCTGGAGTTCAAAGGGCTTGTATTTAGTCTATCTTAACTGTGTTGTCAAAAAAAATGAAAAGATAAGTATCGAGGCCTCGGCCCCTACACACTGTGAACCATTCATCTTTTATGCTTGAATATTTCATGACTTATTTCGTTTCACTGAGTCTACCGAGAGAATATACCGCAGTTTTAATACATTGGTTAGAATTCCCCAAGTCAACGGAAGTAAACGATGGATATTTGCGATCACTCAGTAGGTTTATATTAAGGTATTTTTTTGGAGGCTTATGCATCTAGGCCCAGGCTACATCATTTGGGTACACCAGAGAGTTTTAAAGTCACCCTTTAATACAAATACTCAAATACTTAAAAAAATACATTTTCATGAGACTCCCCTTTGTAATATGGGTTGTGATGTTGAATCTGTTTTTATAACATTATCAATCGGGCGGTTTCACTAGATGGAAGCAAACACTCCCAACACTCATACAAAAAACACAACACAAAAAACACACACCCGTGGAAAATAACGTTCTAAAAACCATCCGCAATTGAATCGTTGAATATACAGCGATGGGTTTTCTTACTCCAAGAATGGTCAGTAAAATCGCTTCCTGTGAAAAATCGTATACTTTGGGAAGCTTGCTGTTCTAAACATCGACGTTATTAAGGCGGACAATTCGTTCATATCAGCGCTGCGCTGAGCGGCGCCGCGCTGCATTCTGATTGGCCAAGAATTATTTGGATTTTTGGGTGAAAAGTTATTTTATTTTTTACAAACGAAATCTATGTACTTTGCTCTTCTTTTTTCAATGCTCAGCAATTACCCTATAGGACCTTTTTTCCTATAGCTCATTCTTTGCAGCAGTAACTGTTATATTCCCTCATGTCCAGCACCTGCTATAGGCCTACTTTAAACAACGAAAAGCTCTATTTGCATATATGTATACATAGGTGTAGACATGTGTATCTATATGGATCTTTGCACAAGTTTAATAAACATTCAACGAACAGGACAGAAAAAAAGACTTCATATATGCTTTATAATTATTATTTTCTCATTAACCATTTGCACTTATTGAAGAGTATTTTTTGTTCTGTTGTTGGCTCCAGAGGGCTCTGTTGATGCCCAGTCAAGATAATGTACAATATGTATTTTTATTCATGCATACAAAAATATATGTCTATGTAATTTGATTCGATTCTGGTGTGTTTTTTCTCGTGATCCCCTGAGCCGAATCCCCTCGCTGTGGTGCACTAAGGAAATACTTGGTTTGCATCGTGCATGCGTTTGTGCGATGAGGTTATGCCACAAATGTGTACGCACGTGACGCTCGCCTTATTTATGCTGCAACGAGAGACAAATCAATCAATTACAACGGTGTGTGTGTGTGTGTGTGTGTGTGTGTGTGTGTGTGTGTGTGTGTGTGTGTGTGTGTGTGTGTGTGTGTGTGTGTGTGTGTGTGTGTGTGTAAAATGGTGCGTGAATTTGACCACACCGTAGGTGGCTAACCCAATGCTGAGGTTAAAATACATTATGAATTGGCTAATCTATTAAAAAAAACTTTGAAGAGCCTAGTTTCACCAAAAATCTTCCTCCACATGAATCAAAATCGTTGTATTTACAAAAAAAAATAAGATTAAATTAGGGGTTAAAATAACCTCTAAAACCAAAAGATCTGAACTATGGAGTCGCCACAACTTTTCCCTCCAGGTTCAGAGCCCTGCTATAGGGGAGGGGGGGGGGCGCCATAGGGGGCCAATTACCGTGATTGGCACCTTTTACTGGAACAAGGGGTAGAAGGCGAGAGGACCGGCAGAAAGGGAGACCAGATGGGTGGCCTGTTCTGGAGGAGAGGGAGCAGGAGGAGGAGAAGGAGGAAGGAAGGGAGGTGCGTGGTGAGGAGGTGGTGGGGCTGCCCGCGGTGAGGCCGGAGCCATGGAGGGTAAACAGCTATTAGGCGAGAGGGAAGTGTTGCGATAACATTAAGCTCATTATTTGGGTTTCAGAAGTCGACATGGTGTTAAAATAAGAATAAGAATAAGAATAAAATAAATAATGCAATGCCTCACATTTAGACATCTAAAGACACGTGTGTATGCCTACAAATACAGTGAGAACAAAGCATAGATTCAAAATTATCATTTGAATTCATAGACGAGAAGAACCGCTCAAATGAAAAAAAAACAAAATTATTCAAATATAGACTTAAAGTGGAATCCTCAAAGTTTTCATGTTCATTTTCGTTTGCAGCCATTTAATGTTGATGGAGGAGGAGGCAATGAAGTGCTGATCAAGTCTGCTCTTCAATGCAGAAAGCTTTTTCATCAGGCCGCTCACTCCGACCACTGAATCGCACAGACCCTGCATTCTGGGGCCGAGGCCACAGGAACGAACGTTTGTTAAACCTAAGGATATCAGTTAGATGTTCAAATAAAAAATCTCATCAACGGATGAACGGAAAATAAATATGTATTTGTTGAGCCGATATTTATGTGAAAGTTTATATTTTTGTTTGTTTTTAGTTTTTTATGATTTCCCTGACCCTATTCATTAAGTAACATTGATTAGTTTAATATTAAGGATGCGTTTCACTATTGATTACCTCAATGCTTGACAAAAAAGTACAAAAAGGTTTTAGAAGAAATAATACCATGATTCCAAATACCATGCTAATATAAGGCCTACCTTTAGATAAAGCGTTCAGAAAGAACTGTGAATAAAATTTCAGAATAACCATTGCCTTTTGGTTGCAAATTTTCCAGCTAGGCCTACATGATTTCCTTTAGAAATCGCCAAAATATTAATTGACTGTAGAAAGAAGGGATGAAGGCCTAACGAAAAAAACCTCTTGTGAGTTCTGAATGACTGAATACCCTCATGATTAAACCGAAAAATAATTTAATAATAAATAATTTAACTAGTATTTTGGTTATTCAAGATTAATTTGATTTATTTTAATTTTTTTATTTAGTATTACTAAAAGTAGACCTTATCCATGCGGGTTCATATGTTTTTTAGATTTTTGGACAGCTGTTGGCTCATCTTTTAATATACACAACTCCAATCTAAATATCCCGTAGAAAAAAAACAAATTTCAGCGGTGCAACAAAATGGCATGCGCGTTTGTGCTTGAGTGTGAGTGTGGGCGCGCATGCGTGCGTGCTGACAATGTGAATGCTCCACACTCCCATGGCGTTGAGGCATGCCCCCCCCCCCCTCCCTCCTCCTATAAAGCAGCTCAGTGGCCCAACGGGGGAGCCTCTTCGCTAATTAGGGTCACTAATTGAGGGGTCGGAGAGGGCAGGGACCCCTCCACACCTGCACGGTCATGTGACAGGGAAAGAGGTGCGCGGGGTCAAGGGTCGCATAGCAGGGGCGGGCTGGTGAATGGGGAGGGAGGGGTTGGGAAGAAACAGTGGTGGTCCTGTTCTTGCGACAATCCGGGATTCAAATTAAAAAAATCAACAAAATCAATTGGTGTTATTCATTTGCCGTAATTTCTCTTAAAACGTTTATGTTGATCTTTACCCAAAGGTCGTTGTGTTTACCCTTTTTGTGTTTAAATATATGCAAATATACTTCTCAAATGTATATCAGGGATTCGTATATTTGGTAGGCTGTACAAGGTTCATATTTGTGCGATCCTAAATTAAGCTGCCATCTTGACGACACTAAACAAGTGACGTCACATTCATTGGATAGCCTATTTGTCAAAATACCCCAATGTATACGTGCGAAGTTCAACTTTTGCATCTAGTTCCACTTTAGCCTTTATAGGTGATTGACGCAAGGTTTACATACATTGTTAACTACGATAGGCCTAAACCAATTATTTTGGATTAAAATGTGCAGTTAAAGCGTGAGTCTGTAGGCCTACCTGTGGATAAGGTAAGAGACGCTGTGTTTGGTGAATTTATGAAACAAGGGGATAACCTTACGCTGGAGGACGCCTGGGGTTGAATGTGGATGTTATGGTGCGGTGTGAAAACCGTCAATACACATAACTTTACTATCAAGAAAAATAATAATAATCACGAGCACTACCCCCTTGTAATGTATACAAATTGTAAATATTCCTGTAGGGTAAAACATTTGGTTAATAAATTATTATAAAGTCAGTTCTGGCTTAATGGAGCCTGCTGTCGGGCCAACCACTTAAATAAAATGTAAAGCATTTAGAAAAGTTTAAAGTGAAACGATTTCTATAATGATGTTAAAAATGGGCAGAGCAATAACAAAATATAGGCCATAGATATATATATATATATATATATATATATATCGCGATTAATTGCATTAATGTCATAGTTAACTCGCTATTAATCACACATTTTTTTCTATTCTAAATATCCCTTGATCCCTTGAACTTTCGAACAAAACTCTTGCTCAGCAAAGATGGGAAATACTATAACATTTATTATTTAAACCAGCATGAATATTCCTACCGTACGTAGGCCTACACACATTACCAGTCTATCGAATAACGCCTACACACACACACACACACACACACACCACACACACACACACACACACACACACACACACACACACACACAACGTGGCGGAGTTGTAATTCCCGTTGGGCCGTTAACGTTTCGGAGCTGTCGGGCTGATTACTGCGGGATAACAATATTGCGTTTATAAAGTTCCTTGCAGCGCCGTCCGGCAGCCTGAGCTGTGCGCCCGCAACCTCTCACTCACTCAACAGACGCAACACTCACAAACTGTCAACATCGCAACCAAATCGATTTTGTCTAGAGGGGAGTAACTGAGCGGCCCCTCCGGAAGTGGTACAGCCCAGGTGGGCCTTGAACTGCGATTGGTCAGAAAGACGTAACAGCTAATGACAACATTGAACTCTCGTGCAGGCTCGAACAGAGTGACACACAAACACACACACACTTTTAAGGAGTTTTTCACCCGCTCTGTATCCTGGCTTGCCCCAACAAGTTTGTATGGCGTGCTTGTTGTTTTGTTTCCGGTGTAGCTAGATCCGGTATGGTGTTGTAGTTTTTCTAACGTGACTAGTTGTTGCTAGACAACAGGTGAAAAAACTACAATGTTTGCCAAGCCAAAAGAGCATTAATCGCCCGATAAAAACGCTGTTAAAAGTGGTTTGCGGTAACGCTGTAACAACGCGTTAAACTGTCAGCACTAATATATATATAAAGGTAATTGGGATCCTGTCTTTTCAATATTCATAACGTATCTATGTAATTATTGCGTGCAGAATCACAACTGTCCTCCATCAAACACATGTAGTCCTGTAGGCCTATGTAGTCATACTTATGATAAAATACTCACTACAGACTGCAATCTGGCTTCAGGGCAGCTCTGTAAGGTTTTCTATCTTTCTATCGAAAATGACTCCTATGACCTTTAAGGAATCAAATTAATCATTGCATAGTTGCCTCCCCTTTATCTCTTTTGACTATTCGGTGTTGGCCTCAGTGTTTGTTTGATTTGTATCTATACTTTGTACCAGCCCTTACCTGCAGTATGTAGCCAGCACTGACTTCTACCATTGAATATCATACTGGTTCATCGGTGTCCCCCACTCACTGTGGGACCATGAGCAAGGCACCAAACTCGCTTCTGATACAGAGGCATCGGCAAAAGAAATTACAATCTCTTTTCAAAGCGCACCCACTCGGAAGTGATCTCAACAGACTTGATGTAAATCATTATCATAGAAATATCTGGAACATAAGTAATGTTGTTGTCTGACTGTTTCCAAACTCAGACAGTGCATCTGAGTCTTGATTATCAAACTGCGTTAGACAAAAGATGAAACCAAACCGGGGGTAAACTTCACACCAAAACACATTCTAATTGTAATGCGATGCAGAGAAGGAGAAGGGAAGGACGAGGGAGGCTAGAGGGAGGGGAGGCCTGAAAGAAGAGGAAACACAACAATGGCTGTGAAGTGGACATGTGTTTCGGGGGACATCAATAAGACATTCATTACCAGCTCACCCCCCACCCACCCTACCACCCGAACCGCCCACTCAGAAGCTGCCACTCAATCCAAGCGGAGACCGAGGGATGTCTTCTTTCACATGAAAGCCAGCCTTCATAACTCTGAGGCTGAAGTGGGCCTCCGTCTGTCCAGACCTGGGACAAACTTTAGTCTCGGTTCGCCCGGGGAGCACTGGTCACCATGTTAGCCTTGGTCTACCATGTTAGCCCTGGTCACCATGTTAGCCCTGGTCATCATGATAGCCCTGGTCTACCATGTTAGCCCTGGTATTCACGTTAGCCCTGGTCTTCCTGCTAGCCTTGGTCTACCATGGTAGCCCTGGTCACCATGTTAGCCCTGGTCACCATGTTAGCCCTGGTCTACCATGTTAGCCCTGGTCCCCATATAAGCCCTTGTCCACCATGTAAGCCCTGATCAACATTTTAGCCCAGACCCCTCTGTCTGCCCTGTCCACATCTTAGCCCTGATGCAAATATGTAGGTACAACATACTCCTCTAAAGGTATGCTAGATCCATGGGGATATTTATGCGAAACGAGAAACTGTGGTTGTATTTGCCTGTAGGCCTATACAAATATGACCTTGTGAACCTTTATTAATCATACTTCGTTGTTTTATTGATGGAGGCCTAACAGGCCTTTCATCGGACGAGAATGCTGTTCTGAACACCCTCGCTTAGATGAATTGATCTGTCATTTGGTGACACATGAAATGAATCAGAAAGTCAACAAAAGGCCTCATTCTCTATTCGAATTGCGATGATTTCAAACCCCCAAGTACAAATGGGAAGAAGTTAAAGGTATAAAATACAAATGTACAACCGCCCTGTGTTGTTTGAGGCTTTTGTTGCACACAAACAGGCTGTATTGATCCACACACACACACACACACACACACACACACACACACACACACACACACACACACACACACACACACACACACACAGACACACAGACACACACACACACACACACACACACACACACACACACACACACACACAGTGGTCCAACTACCAAAAGCTGTTTGAATTAGCTAAACTTTGGAGCAAGAAAGGATATAAAGGCAAAGGCTTCTTCGCTGTCAGAACACACAAGGCAAGAAAACATTGTACTCTGCCCTTGTCCTATTGGCATTGATGGCGACTCTCTTTCAGCAATAACTGAGCCTCTGCCAGATAAATCCCCCCCTATTAAAAGACTCAAAGACCTCAATTTACCGTTGTCTGTGTTGTCACCGCTGGACTCAAGGACATCCACAGTGCTCTTCCCTTGTTTTTTTTACCCTGAACCGTCGCTTCAGGCCAGGAAACACATTTATCCCTCACCTTTTTCTCATTATGCGGCTGGTTAGTCTCCATTCAGATAAGCCAGACTGTGATGTGATACCAAACAAGGTCGACCATGCATAATGACAGTCGGTGAACGGATGTTGTGTAGATGCATCCACCGGCCGTTGCAGCCCGGTGATGTCGCTTGGGTGGTGGGGTGGGGGTTTGGTGGGGGGGTGGGCACAGTCGACTTTAGTTATCAGAAATAAAAAGGTGGCAACCCAAACATGCAGACCGTGGCTTTAATGGAAGGGATGTTCCTCTGCTTAACCTTGCATTAAAAACATTGGTTTTATTTTTGCTCTACGATTGTCGACCAGCTCTCTGCTTCACCCCTTCTATTCCCCGGAGCAAAGTGACCTAGGCCTTCAAAGGCAAATGGCTGCCCTTCCACAAGGACACTTGCGTCTGACCATGGGAGCACAGCGCGGTTTATCACAGGGGCTTTTATTGTCATTATCTGTAGCAAACAGAATTCAGGGTTCCGCTAAATTTGAAGCATCTTTTTCATTGACTTCATGTTTTTCCTGCATTTCACTCAGTTGCAATTTATTGCCACACACACACACACAGACACAGACACTGACACACAAACACACCTACACACAAACACACACACACACACGCACGCACACACGCACACACACACACACACACACACACACACACACACACACACACACACACACACACACACACAAAGAGGCAGACAAATTATATATATTTCATTCTAAAGGTCTCTCTCTCTCTACTGAAGTGAGGTTGTGTGCTGGAAGTTGTGACATCCTTTCATCTGGCCAGAGTCTTTAAACCAAAGGCGTTCAACATGTAAAGTCACTTTCTAATTAAACTTGAGCATGATCGGTCCAACACTGGTAATTACTAGTTGACATTGAGTAGCAATATCCCTTTCAGCACTGTCTGATAATTACTACAATTAAGCATTTACACATTCAGTTTACATGAGGGAGGCATAGTTAAGTCCTTTAGAAAACAGTTAATGATAACAGGCAATGCCACAGAGATAAGTCGTTCGTTTTTTAAAGAGTTGAAGATGAAACGTGATGAAAGAAGAAATGTTTGAATCTGAATCTGTATCGTTTTCTGGAGTCGCACGATGAGTCGTGGTGCCATAATGATAAGCATCTTTCTCTTTGTCTGGCTCGTCTCATAACAAGATTAAAGGCACTTACCTTTTGAATAAACCCAAGGAGTCAGCAGGTTTTTATTTATAAACTTATCACTAAATCATTTGGCGGGAGCAACAGGTGAACATGGTTGGGACGCACACACCGGTTGGGACGCATAAGTGAGCAAGCAAGGGCTTCTTCCACCATTGTATCTGGATCATTCTACTGCTCTGTGTTCTGGGCCTGGCTTAACCTTACCACACAGTGACTCCATTTCAAAACAGGAGGCCTCCATTTTGAGAAAGGAGCAAAAACGGTGGACCGGTCAACTGAATCCAAGATGTCGCTCAGCCGTGAGCGAGTAGTAGTTCGCTATCAACATTCGCCAAGGACGTTACCTGAAGGCGTTTAGCGAACACATTTTCCAAGTAACTTTAAAGACCACTCGCTGATGGACATCCCATAATTAGTTAGTTATTCCTTCCCGGTCGGCCTGTGTGTGGCTTTGTATCGGGAGGGGCAAGGTGTCAGGCTGTCAAGATGGTGGCCGTCTTGTGTCAGGGATGGGCAGGCTTGACCCTCCACGCCTCGGGGGGGGGGGGGGGGGGGGGGGGGGGGGGGGGGGGCCCTCATTAGAGACCTGGGGGTCTCCCTGAGCTGGGACGGCCTTTCTGATGGAGCTGCAACACCCGGGACCACACAGGGGCCGTCATCATGACCGCGACCCCTGGTCTCAGAACCTATAACCCCAGGACCCCTGATTCCTTACAGCACACATTCACTGGGAGAAGGGGGGGGGGGGGTCCCATTCAGAAGGGCTCCTGCAATATGGTGAAGTTAATGATGAGGAGTAAAGGAAAACACACATATAGACACACGCACACGCACGCATACACACTTCTGTTCCCATAACACTATCTTCCTCATTACTGCCCTGCAGTCCAGTCCTCCAATGGGTTTTCAGTGCTTGTATCCTTCCGGGTCAAAAATACCACATAAAGCCTTGTGTGTCTGTGTGTGAGTGTGTGTCTGTGTGTGTGAGTGTGCACGTGTTTGTGCCCGTGCATGCGTGACCTTGAATGTATGCTATGTGTGTGTGCGTGTGTGTGTGTGTGTGTGTGTGTGTGTGTGTGCGTGTGTGTGTGCGTGTGTGTGTGTGTGTGCGTGTGTGTGTGTGTGTGTGGTAAGGGGAAGTGGTGATGTGCGGAAGCAACAGGGAGAACGGACAAAGAGGCGGAGGAGGGTGGGTGGGTGGGTGGTTGTGGGTGGTTGTGGGTGGGGGGGACCCTCTTTCATTCAGCCGACGTGTGAACAAAAGCTGGGCCAAACTGTCAGCTCACAGTCCAGGGTGTTTACAGTGCTTGTATCTATAACCAACAAATCAACGATGGCACCCCTTCTCCCTCCCTCCCTCCCTCCCTCCCTCCCTCCCAACACCCCCAGCCCCACTGACCCCTTATCCCCCCCACCCCACCAACCCACCCACCCAACCATCCCTCCATCTCTGACCACCTCCCAGGCCCCACCTCCCCACCCCAACGCCTGAGCGGCCCGGCTGTGTTGGGAACGGCAAATTAGGGACCCCTCCATCTGCGTGTGATCAGCAATTACGGAGGGGAGCTGTCACCACGCATTAGAGCCTGTAGGGAAGGCGGGCGTGTCAGGGCTGCCCTTTATGGGGAGCCGAGTTAAGGAGGGCGAGAGAGGGAGAGAGAGAGGGGGGGGGGGGGGGGGTGCAGGAAGAGAGGGGGGGGGGGGCGGGAAGAGAGGGAGAGAGAGAGAGAGAGAGGGGACTGATTTCTTGCATGTCTCACATCAAGATGTCCTACGATCAGATAATTGTTGTTTCACTTGTTGGTGTTCGAGATCACAGGAAGTGATGTCAGATTGCGCAGGGATGGTGGTGGGGGTGTTTTCGTCAGCTTCTGT